>NW_024080745.1:3111971-3594231 GCF_003009895.1 Hyaena hyaena
GTTGAGGATGATGTTAGCTGAAGGCTTCTCATAGATGGCTTTGATGATGTTTAAGTAGGTTCCTTCTATCCCGACTTTGAGAGATAGAGAATCTTAAGCAGGCTCCACACTCAGCAAATTGCCCACAATGGGGCTCAATACCACGATCCTAGGATCATGACCGAGCGGTGGCTCGGTCGGTTAAGCACCCAACTTCGGCTCAGGTCATGATCTCACGGTTCGTGGGTTTGAGCCCCGCATCAGGCTCTGTGCTGACAGCCAGCTCAGAGCCTGGAGACTGTTTCAGATTCTGTGTCTCCCTCTCTCTCTGCCCTTCTCCAGCTCATGCTCTGTCTCTCTCTGTCTCAAAAATAAATAAACATTAAAAATTTTTTTAAAAAAAACCAAACTGCTGCATAAGCAGTACAATTCAGAATAGCAACATTAGTGTGGGAGATGATGTTTGTATTAACCTAAATCACTGACCAGGAGGAGACAGTGGCATTGACCCTCTGGTGCCAATTCTTTAGTGTGTACCCTGCCCCTCTTTTTTTTTTTTTTTTTTTGTTTATACAATATTCCATGATGTCATTCAGCTTTTATAGGCATCACTTATGAATCACTTAGGAATTAAGTTCACCCATGTTCCTTTCTCATTAGCCCTAGATTGTAGATGATTGCAATAGTACCACTTTGTACCAATATGACAGTGAATGCAAACACAGATGTGGGTGCTGAAATCTCACAACATTCTCTGTTTATGGGGATAGATGATCATCCAGGTGATCTAGAATATGATAATATTTACTTCTTAAGGCTATTACTGAAATGAATATGCAAAATCACAAAATTGTAGAATTATCTTGTGAAACTCTTAGACTTATAAGGATCTACAGATCTTGGGTTAGGAACATTGATGTGATCCTTGGGCCAGTGAGCTTTGCCATCAGATAGTGTGGGTTCAAATCCTGCACCACCACATGGTACTTGTGTGCTCTTGAAGAAGTTCACTCATTTAGTCATTCAACAAACATGCAGCCAGCACCTACTATATTCCAGGCACTTTTCTAGCCACTGCAAATATAACTGGATATAAGACAAATATGGTCACTGCCCATATGGAGCTTACATTCTAGATCTAGTGAGACAAAACCCCTGAACTTCTTCCCAAACCCTAAACTTTTATATTTATAAGTAGGGATAATAATTGGGTCTAACCAGAGGGTCACTGGAGGGCTAGATTAAATGACACATGTTTAGAAGGTGTGCTGGGTTGTGCTCTCCCAGTTTCTCTCTCCATCCTTCTCACCTTACTCTGGGCTTCTGGCTGGGCTCTGCTGTGAGGACTCTTATGGTAGAGATCAGAGGGTGGGATTTTAGGGTTGGGGGACTTATTCCCTACCCCCCACCTCTTTGCTTGCTGGGCTTCTGGTGGACAGTGGCTGCTCATCTCCCCCAATGGCCACAGCTTCTGCCATGCAGTTCCATCCTTGAGCTTCAGCACTTCCAGAAACTGCTCCCCCCATACACCCATCAGGTGTGGGGAGTAACCACTCCAGCTGTGGCTAGCTCCAGGTTCCCTCATCATCTCTTCCTGGTTTCTCTTAACCATGCCTCATCTTTGCAAATCATCCCATTCATCCCTCTGTAGTTACTCCATTTGAGCATGCCGCCAATTTCCTGCTGGAACCCTGCTTCTGAATCATACATAAAGCATGAATCTTATTTCACAAAGTGCTGAAGAATGCCCATGCCATCTATTTTTGTTGAAGGAAATCAACTTTGCCTCCAAGCTCCCCTTCTGTTGGGTTGGTAGGAAATATCACAGCAATTCTCTGCTCTAGGGTCTCGTGAGAACATGGAACTGAAGTCTTTGGCCTCCAGCCTCTCCCTGATGCTCCTGAGATTTTGTCATGGTCTGATCCCATCTGCGGGTCAGGCAGTGCACCACACATCAGTGTCTCATCTAATGGTGCTGCTCACAGCAGGGACAAAGGTTTAGGGGAGTGGGTGGGTGGACAGGAAGATTCCAGCCTCCCTGCCAAGTCCTGACGCAGTAAGGCACACGCAGCGATGCACGCACTCAGTAGCTTAGGTGCACATGCACTTGCTGGCATGTGGGCCCTGCCTACCCCTCCTCATTCTAGAGGTTGCTCCTTTTCCCCACCCACAGTCCTTGGAGGCCCTGCAAGGACTACATGTCTTATGTGTCCCTCCCCCTAAACCTGACAGGCTGTCTTCACTGACCAGCAGCCCCTGTCCAGGTGTCCACTGTGAACTGCACAGAAGAGTCTCGGTGTATGAGCCATCCAGGCTGCAGCCTAACCAGGGAGAGCTGTTCAGACTGCATCATACTTGTCTTGGTCTGCCAGGGCCGCCATCACAAAGTACATAACAGGGTGGGTGGCTCAAACACCACAAATGTATTTTCTGTTGTGGAGGCTGGAAGTCCAAGATCAAGGTCTGGCAGCATTGGTTTCCTCTGGGGTCTCACTCCGTGGCTTGCAAATGGCCACCCCCTTGTTGCCCTGTCTCAAGGTCTTTCTGTGCATGCAGATTCCTGTTGTCTTTTTGTGAATCTGAATTTCCTCTTATAAGGACATCAGTCAGACTGGATGAGGTCCCACTCATGGCTTCATTTTAACATAATCACCACTTTGAGGGCTCTGTCTCCAGATGCAGACATTCTTAGGTAGTGGAGGTTAGGACTTCAACATGCAGAGAGTATGAGGGAACAATTCATCCCATATCAGTAACATACTAACTTCACGATAAATTCTTCTTTATGAAGGAGAGAGTGCCTTTTTCTTTTTTTTTTTTTTAATTTTTTCTGCATTTATTTTTGAGAGAAACAGACAAAGTGTGAGTGGGGGAGGGGCAGAGAGAGAGGAAGACACAGAATTGAAAGCAGGCTCCAGGCTCTGAGCTGTCAGCACAGAGCCTGATGTAAGGCTTGAACTCACGAACCGTGAAATCACGACCTGAGCTGAGGTCGGGCGTTTAACTGACTGAGCCACCCAGGCGCCCCTAGAGAATATCTTATTCTAGTAAGCACCAAGGCACCAAATGGACTAGTTGTGGTCCAGCTGGAGGTCCCTTAAAACTCAGTGATTCCAGGGTCTGTGTGATTTGCTTGTGCCACAGAAGCTTTGGTAAGGGCTGGGAACCTAGGGCCTGGGTCCAGCCTCCATAGAGATACAGACAGCCATTCCCCTCTGGGAAATCTTACCAGTAGCTTAGCTCCAGGGAGTGGGGCTTTGTTTTCACCACCAAAAAAGACTTTCTGACCTTTATCCTCTTTTCAGTCTTGGGGGACCTGCCCCATTCTCTCCTTTTCTTCCCTTTCCTCCTCTCTCCTCCCAGGAGACCTAGCACACTCTCCTCCACACACTTAGCTTTCTTGCAAAAGAAGCAGATATGTTGTCTTTAGTTGGCTTTGGCTTTTGGTTCTGCAACACAATCTCTTCTTATGCAGGGACCAATGGCCACCCTCCTCCCAGATTTTGGGATGGGGAGGGGGAAAAAGCAATGAGGAAAAATATCAACTTCTTAATGAGTTAAGCTGGCAGACATAGAAAGATTCTAGCACAGTGTCCCATAGAATAAGAGCTCAACAATGTGAACCCTCATTATTATTATTATTAATGTAATTATCATTCTCATCACAACCCCCATATATGAAGCAGCACTCAGAGTCTGTGGCCTGAGAAAAAAGCACCCTGAAGCTGGTATCTAACAACACTGTCCAATAGAACTTGCTGCCACAGTGGAAATGTTCTCAGTCTGCACTGTTTGGTAGGGTAGCCATTGGCTACATATGGCTATTGAACACCTGAAACGTAGGTAACCTAAGTTTAAGTTCAAATAGCAATGGAGCTAGCTGCTATCCTACTGGGCAATGCAGAATTATAAGATTTTTGTAGCAGCCAATGATCGAGAAGGTTCAAGTATTTTCATTCCAAATAACATAAAAATTCCCACTTCATTCCCTAGCCATTCCCTGAGCCCAGTTTCGCTTCTCTACCCACTACAAAGGCCAGGCTGCACCCCTATGGTTTCTATAAGTAAGCCAAGAAGACAACAACATTTGAAAGCCTCAGGGGGATTTTTCCGCATCAAAACCTTGACATTCCCAGTTCGTCCTGCACAGTGGGAACGGCAGACTGATTCCATCCTCTGAGTCTGCAGCACCACCTTCCCCAAGTTTTATGTGGCATCTTAAAAAAAGATATCAAAGTAGGATTCAAGTTAACTTTGATTTTGTGCATTGGTGTGGACTTTTATGCCACCTCTTGAGACCCTCTGAGATGCTGTGAGACAACACTCAGCCAGGCCTGGGAGCTGCACATTCCATACCCGTGTCCAGGCTGCCAAGGCCTATGAAAGTCCTCGGAGCACAATTCGGATTTTTTACTAGATGCCTTAATAGTGTGCCCACTGGAAATGTGTACCTTGGCACACCCAGGCCTCCCAGCTCCTGTCACTTTCTTAACTGCAACTGGAATTGGCATTTCAGCCCCTGGAAAATGGGCACCTCTCATCTTTACATTCTGCATGAATCGCCCCGTTCTGTGGAAGAGCAGGGCTCGCCTCAGACGCCTGCAGACATAACAGACGGGCTGCTTTTCCCCCGTCAGACTTTTCCCAGGGGCTGGAAAGGGGCCGAGAATCTCTCCTTGAGCTGCTGGAATTTTTCCTCTCCTCACTCTCTGCCCTTTCCAAATTATATAATTTCCTTGAAGCCACATGTTTTTAAAGTCTCATTCACACACCTTTGCAAATAGTCTCAAATGATGTGTGTGTCTGTGTGTGTTTTAAAGATACACTTGGTGAATGCATAGAGTTGAGTGAAATCTGATGATCTCTCCCTGTGTGAAATGTTTCTCTGACTCCACATCACTCACAGAAAATAGTACAGGCTCACAATAAACGAAGCCCTCTGTGATCTGGGTCTGACTTGTGTTGACAGCCTGTGTCTTTCTGTTGTTATGTTTGCTCCTGCAATACTGAGTGGCCTGCGGTTCCCCCAAATAAACCCTGCTGTTTGGCTCCTGCAAACATCTGCCCATGCTGCTGCAGACCCAGGACACCTTCCTTGTCCCACTGGGAACTGTCCTTCATCGATACTGGGGCCAGCAGGCACCTGCTCCGGAAAGCGTTCTCCTCTTCCGCCTTCAGACAGTTACTCTCTCTCCCTGCACTGTTTCAGTGTCCTGTATCTTAGATGCTTCTGTGTTTCACTTGTCTCCTGTACTGTATTTTATTTCCTTGCTCATATTCCTCTGTTACTGAACTAAGACTGTTGTGAGTTAGGTCTGTGTCTTTGTCATCTGAACTCCCAGAACCAATCATAGTGCCCAGCTCATACCCACCGATCACAACCCACTGTTGAATTGAAATGAGTAGAAAGAGTATCTGATGTGCAGAGTTTGTATGTTTTTCATGCTCAACAAAGTTTTGTTGGATCGACTTGAATTGACTTGTCTTTAGATACAATCATTATCTATGCACTTAAAAAAAAAAAGATGTAAATTACCTAAGAAATACCTTATGCCAAAGTTCAACAAATAAAATGAAATAGGGAGGTTGTAAGGGAGGAAGGAAGGAAAGGAAGAAAAGTAACCCCATGTGGGAAACATTTATTCAGGGTCTGCCCCATCAGCTCCAGCTCCAATGGATGAGTTGGGTCTAGTACCTTCACCTAGTTTCGCCCATCCTGGTCTAGACGCCCCTCCTCTCAACCCAGACCTCTATAGCAGGTGCCTCTCGTTTCCACCTGCCCTGTGATGGGCTGAATGTTTGTCTCCCCAAAAGGCACACCTTGAAGCCCTAACCCCCAGTGTGATGGTGCTGGGAGATGGGACCTTTGGGAGGTAATTTGGGTTAGGTGAGGTCGTGGGGGTGGAGCCTTTGAGATGGGATTAGTGTCCTTTATACGAAGAGAAAGAGAAACTGGAGCTCACTCTCTGTGTTGTCACGTGAGGACATGACAAGCGAGGTCTGCAAATTAGGAAGCGGGCCACCAAGAACTGAATCTGCTGTCATCTTGCTCTTGGACTTCCCAGCCTCTGGAAAAGGCTGATTGTAAGAATAAATGTCTTGTTTAAGACATCCAGTCTATGGAATTTTGTGTTAGCAGCATGAGCTAAGACATAGCTCCCTAATACTCCATTTTCTACCCAACAGCTGGAGTCAGCTCTTACCAATATGATAGTTCAAGCTATTCTGCCTTAACCACCCTATTCACACTTGAATATAACCTACACTCCTTTCCCCAACCTGTAATAACTTTTCATGATCTGGCTGCCACTTCCTTTCTAGAACTCTGTCTTAGCCCTCTCCCTCTTAACCACATTCCAGACACATTACCTTTGTTCAGTCCCTCACAGGCTATGCCCATGTGTGCTGCTGCCCAAATTCCTGCAGCCATTTGGAAGGCTGGCCCTTAAACCAAAGACATCTCATCATTGAGACCTTCTCTGGCCACTGTTATCTAAAGTCATTCATGGTCACTTTCCATCATGACACCTGTTTCATTGTCTTTATAGCACTTCTCAAGACCTGATATACTTTCTTGTTTACTCATTCATCCTCTGATCTCCCCAGCTAGGCTCCTGAGGACAAGAACCTCATCTGTTTTAATTACTGCCTTATTCCCAGCACTCAGAACAAAGCCTAGCCTGGGTTGGTGCTCAGAAATGATTGGTTACTGAAAGACTAGTGTGGGCCTGGCACTGTGCTAGAGACTTCCACAAACAGTATTTCATGTAATCATATCCAGAAGGGTTTCTTGCAAAAGTTAGCAGGGAATTGTCAATAATTTCCAGTTTTTTGACATACTTGGTGAGTTCATTCATAATTAGTTGCTTTGAAGTAGGAGTGAGTCAGAGAGTGTGACTTCATACCCAAGTCCATCCACATCAAAGTGTTTATGGATGAATGCAAGGGCAGCAAACTTAATGCGACCTTGCAGTGAAGGTGCAGGAAGCTGAAGCCTAAAATAATACTGTGGCAGCGGAGCTCCCTGCCAGGGCCCTACTCCCGCTCCTGATCGCTCCAGGTCCGATGCACCAATACATCGTGCCAATGTTTATCCACCCGGAAAGCAGGTTTTGTCCTATGGGCCACCCCTTTCAATGCCAAAAAGATGATCGCAATTTCTGAAACTTTGAGATTCTCAGGAGCAGAGTTTAATGTGAAGGTTAGGTTGCACTTTGAAGAGAGCACTGTCATGGGGGATCGTGGGATTTTCTTTAACTTAAAAAAAGAACCCACCAGACTTGAAATTGAATACCTAGATTTGAGCCCAAATGCTGGTGCTTAGGAGCTCTGTGACTTTGGGCATTTATGCTCACCTAATCTATTTTCTCCTCTCTAAAAAGCAGTGCTTGTTCTATCCACCTCAAGGTTTGTTCTAAAAGTCAGAACTAGACCTTCCATAAAGTGCCATGCACTGTAGTTTGTTACTCTAATTACTATCAAGATCTCCCTATGGAATCAGAAAATGACAGAATATTAGAAATTATTAATTCAAACCCTTTTACATAGTACATGTGTGCCTGTGTGTTTATATGTGTTCCGTGTGTTATGGCAACAATATGCTTCTCGATGTTTCCTTTGTGCTTGAGAATATTAACACACCCTGTGTAAAACTCACAGTAGGATGAAGGACCAAGTGAGTACTTTGGAAGAAAACACTATCAGAGTTTGGGAGGGTGGACTGGGGTTTTGTAATACCCTCCTAACCAGCTTTCCTGACCTTTAAGTTTCTCTCCTCCTCAAGCCACCCCATGTAGTAGCACCAGAGATATTTCTCCAACAAAAGTGGTGTAATAAATGGTTAGAGATAGAGACCTCAGACACAGACTCCTTGGGCTTATTTCCCAGCTGTGCTGCCTAACTAGTCAGTCAGTTCAACTTCTTGTAAAATTGGGAAAGTATCAATATCTTCCTCTGAAGGTTGTTTTGAAGATGAAATGAGGTAGTATATGTAAAAGTTCTTAGCATTCTTCTAGCACTTAATAAATATTTACTGGTATCATTAGGTTGCTCTTGTGAGCGTATCACTGGCCTAATACAATTTTTCTCACGGGATCTCATTTCCTACCAAACAGAAGCCACACCCCCCAGCCGGTTGTCTCTCTCCCATCTGGGCAGGCTTGTCTATTACCCGCTTCACTTTAGCCAAAGAAATGGATGGCTTTCCTTCAAGCCCTTCTTACCTTCAGGCTTGACTCTGCTTCCCTTTTCTCTGAACTCATAGGATCTTGTCACCATCTTTCAGCACCCCTGTTCCAGTTTTTAAGCTCTTTATCTTCCTCATAAGCTCTTGGATGGCCAGGATTGTGACCTATTTGACTTGTATACTTTGCAGTACCCCAAACAGGCCCCTTGACGTGTGTTGAATGAATGAATTGCCTGATGTGATTGGAGGTGGCATCACAGAAGTGAGACTTGAACTGTGTCCCGAAAAGAGAACAGGCTTTAAAAAATTGTTATTGTTTATCTTGATTATAGGGCAGTAATGAAGAGCACACATCATGTAGCTAAGCTACCTGCATTCAAATTTTGATCTTGACACCTACTCTGGGCAAATTGCTTGACTTCTCTGTCCTTCAGTTTTCTTGTCTATTGGGTAAGGGTAATACAAATACTTCTTCGTGATGTTTTATCATGAGGATTATCACATGAACTTAGTGGCATCCTGACAGATAGTAAATGCTCAATGAACGATAGTATTACAGCTTTTATCAAAAAAGTAATAAATGCTTCTTGTACCAAGTCCAGAAATACAGTAAAAAGTGGAAGAGTTCCTCACTCCACACCAGCAGCCTTGCCCCACAGACACAGCCACTGCTACTGGTTTAGTGAATATCCTTCCAGAGGTTTTATGAATATAAAATGTATTTAACAGCATAAACCAAATCATACCACATATACTGTTCTTCCGGCTGCTCTTTCTACACAACCATATATCATGCTTATCTGTCTATGTCAATACATATTCTTTTATTTCACTCCTTTTAACACTTGCCCAGCATTCCCATTTATGGATCTATGATAATTATTGAGCAGTAGTCATATTGGTGGCCCCTAAGGCTTTCCCAGCTTCTCACCATGGTAAACACTGTGCAGCAAATATCTCAGAAGTGCAACTTTGGGGGCATCTGGGCGGCTCAGTTGGTTAAGCCTCTGACTTGAACTCAGGTCATGATCTCATGGCTCATGATTTTGAGCCCCACACTGGGCTCCGGGCTGGTGGTTCAGAGCCTACTTGGGATTCTCTCTTTCTCCCCCTCTCTCTGCCTCTTCCCTGTGCACTCTGTCTCTCCTTCTCAAAAGTAAATAAACTTTAAAAAAATAAAAATTAAGAAAAAAGAAGTGCAGCTTTGTACACTTGTGATAGTGCAGCTGCAAGGTAAAGTCGTGGGTATGACACTATGGTCACTAGATAAGGTCCATACTGACATGCAAGGACCTCAGTCACACATTGTAATCCTTGGTCTGTCCTACAGTATTGTCATTGGTCCTTGTATGGCCCTCTTGTATTTTATGTGTTGATCTATGTTTGCTAATAATAACACAATCATCATGTTCCGGAGTTTCACAATCATTTCTTTCTTGCTACCTGGAAAGATAGTAGTAACAATTATAATCAAAGGATAGGATTTAAATAGGCAGAGAACAGTAGCTATTGCTGCTCTTGTTAGGTAAACAGTGTGAGCACTCTGGGAGGCAGGAATAAATACGGCTTGTTGAGGGTCCATGGCGAGAAGTGTGGTCTGATTTGAGAAGGTTCCTTTAACTAAAGCTGTGGAACAGAAAGTCAGACTAGAGGACCAGAGCCAAGGAGCTGGGATTTTACACCAAGCTAAAGGGTGACTCTCATAACATAAGACGTATTTTACAAAGCTTTACCTGGGGACAGTAGTCAGGACAGACTATCACTATTGTAGTTCACTGTTTAATGTGCAAGTAGATATTTATACTAAAGATACTGGCATCGGCCACAAGAGATTGGGTTATGCTGCCATAACAAATGACCCCTAAATGGTGGCTTCAACAATAGTTTATTTCTCATTCATGCTACCTGTGCCCCAGGGACTGGTTGGAAGTGGGGTGGCAATGAGAAGGTTCTGTCTATTATGTATCAGAGTCATTGAGGGATGCAGGCAGATGGATAGTCACCATCTTCAGCATTGGTAGCTTCCAAGCCAGAGGGAAGGAGAGGGTTGGTAAGCCTTACATTGGCTGTTAAATGCTTCAGCCTGGAAGTGACCATTTCACTGCCTTTCTCACCTCAGTGGCCATTAGAACTAGCCACTTGACACCATCCAATGCCCCAAAGGGCCCAGAACTATAATCCCATGCCATTAAGCACCCAGCAGGAGGAGAGCTAAAAATAATTGACAAATCATCACAAGTAACCATCTCCTTTCCGTTATCTAAAATATCCTTCTCAGAGGACAAATATCATATGTTTGCACATATAGGAGGATTAGGAGGAACTTGACGGAGGAACAAGGGGGAGAAGAAGGGGGGAAATGGTGGGGGAAAGGTAGAGAGGCAAACCATGAGAGACTCTTGAATGCTGACAAAAACTGAGGGCTGATGGATGTGGGGGAAGGAGGGATGGGCATGGAGGAGGGCACTTGTGGGGATGAGCACTGAGTGTTATGTGGAAACTAATTTGACAACAAACTATTTGTAAAAAAAAAGAAAATCCTTCTCAGAAAAAAACATGACAATGGAGAAGGACTAAGTGATGCTGTTGTATCTAATGTTGCTTCAAAATATTGGGCTAAAGACAAGCCTTGAAGATTCTTGGAACAGCCTGGTTCCATGGGGCAAAATATTTTGAGGATGGCTTTGGATGAGGAAGAGCAGCCTGTAAACGCTTTTGGAATATGTGAAAACCTGTTCAAGAAGTCTTCATGGCAGATCCATTCTCCTTTCACTTAGCGTCTTGTCTTCTCAAAGTTCTCTTCCCTAGGTCCTTAGAACTTCTCTGGGGCTTATTTGGGCACATTCAGTTTCCAACTAATTCCCTGTTCAAGATGTTTCCAAGGACAAGGGTGAAATTATAATGATCAAAATCATCATAATGATAGTAAGCCCTTTAGTAGTACTTTCCATGTCCCAGTGCTTGTCATGTGTTAACTAATGTTTCTTCACACTGACACTATAAGGATATTCACTATTTCCTTTCTACAAATGAGGAAACCAAAACACAAAAGGCTTAAATAATTTACCCCCAAGGTCACCAAAGATTAGAAGTGAGGCAGTGAGCCTCCCTGGATGGATATGATTGCTAGGGCAATTGGTAGAAGGAATATTCTCAAGCATTCCCCACTCCCAACTGCAAATCCCTAGCTACCATAATTTACCACAAAACCCCTGTATTTTAATAAAAAGTTTTCACCTCCATCCCATGCCCCATTAATTCAGCTAGTATTCAATCCAGAGAAATGCCACCACAATGAACACTCATGGAGCCAACAGTTCCTTTCATAGTCTTGATGTGAAAATCTTAACATAAAAATCAGTCATGCTGTCACCTTGGTTGAGGACCTGCTTTGTTTTTGCTAACTAATCTGCTTTCATGGTCACGCTAATAATCCCTTGATGTTTGCTTCTCTCCATTTTTTCCCCCTCTGAATGCTTTTATAATTTAACCATGAAAAAAATCACCTTTCATGGTACCTTTCTTCCCCCAGATGGTGGTAGCCTTTGAAACACACACTAATATCCCTATTCTTTTAACCTTTAAGTCTAGTCAATACTCATTTGACTTCAGGCTAATTGGGGTCAGTGATGGTGCTCATTCCTGTACTTCTTTAATAACTTGTATCTGAGACCTGTACAACACTTTATTAGCATTAGGCCTCACTACACCTCTGTGAAGCAGCAGTGGGTAAAGGAAAAAGCAAAGATGAAAATAAATAATGTGCTAACTATGTGCCATAAATCAGAAGTGACACTTCCATTCTAAGTTTTCCATCGTCATCTTTCAGTGTAGACATCATCAGAGAACTTTAGCATTGAGGACGCACCTGGTGTCCCTAGACCCTTCCTTCTCTAGTTTAAAACCTCAACTGCTGGCACTTGGCTCTCAGGCCCTCTTTGTGACCCTCAGGAACTTACGTAACTCTAGACTAAAGAAGAAGCCTTTCCTTAGGGTCTGGAGCCACCCTAATACCCTTTCCGGAGTGAGGAAGAGAATGGGACTGTCCTCAGGATGGTCTAATGGTACCGGTCACATGGGAGAAAAGAGGGCGGAGAAGTGTTCCCATATTGATGAGAAGTGATCCAGACCAGCTACTGGCTCAGTCTAGTTCTATTGATCTCATACCTTGACTCATCCCAGGCAAAAGCTCCACCTTCTTGTACTTGTGGTGTGGCTCTGAAGACTCCATTTTATCTGTAACTCACTCCATCTTAGAGAAGATGGGACAGAGGTTGAGTGTCTTCATAGTTAGAGAATCTCTAGGTGTGTGATTGATGTGATTGATGACCCCATGAAAAGGAGGGTGGCTGGCATGTTGGGACTGACACCCTAGTGAAGTTGGAGGGATGAAGGCTGTACAAACCCTCTTGGCCTGGGAACTGAGGAGGAAAGGGTTCTATGAAGAGAAGTATGAGGACCTGGAAAAGGTTCTGGCAATTACCTACGATCATGATCAAGGTCAGAGGCTAAGAATGCAACACAGGGTAGAGTCACTCAAATAGATCACTGGACCAGCTCTGTGGGAACAAAGATCTTCAACACACAAGAACAATGTAGTTCCCTTGAGAAGGCCAGAGGAATCATATAATTAGGAGAGCTTGGATAGAGGTGAGGCTTAACCATGATTTTTGTTCTAGGAAAATCTTGAGCTGATTCCATTCAGCTTTTAATTGAGGACACAGGGACTTTTCCTCCTACTACAATACCTTGCCAGGTGCCCAAGAGCCCCATCATTCTTGTTGGGAGCCTACGGGTGCCCTGAGATATTGTTTGCTGGGTTGATCACATGGGGTAAGTCCAACTGTGACATCATAGCCAAGTTGGGAGCACAGACAGTTATTACTCCTGCTAAACAGTCAGTAAGAAATCCTCACCGGATGTCGACTGGTATAGCCCATAGACATGGGTGATGCAGAGAGTTTTGAGTAATTATAGATAGTCTGTGGCCGCTGTTCCTGTGTGTGTGGCCCCTTCAGATTTGGCCCTCTTGTCCTAGACTTGACCAATTTTTTTCTCTCCCCTCTGGCTCTCTCCAACTCTTGAAGCTCAGGGAATAGGGCTAGTGAGGGATTTTGTTCTCACTCATGACATCGCTGCCAAATGTTTTGTCCTTTCTGTGGGTCTTTTCCATTTCCCTAATGGCCTAAGCTTTTGAAACTCAAAAGTCAGGAAGAGTCTTTTCCCGGCTGTTTTCCATTGTAACATCCTTTCTCTGAGGCAGTCAGCACAGAATTGCCCAACTGCTTCAAAGAGAGTTAGGGGCATGGGGGAAGCACCAAGAAGAGAAAGGAAATGTTGAGATTGAGGGAAAGCATTGGTTAACACAATACAAGGATGTCAAGTATTTTTCTCCCACAAATGTAATCCCTTAGAGGCTGGCCTAAAGTTGGTTGTCTTGCTTGGGTAGAAAAACTATCTGGGGTGGCTCTTGGCAGATCTATCAGACTTCTGTACCTGAAGCAGCAGTTGGGTACCCCAGGATGAGCAGAGAGGGTAAGTGTGGCTCTGATCAAACACGGCCAAGGAGGTGGGGAACAGGCAGGTGTTGGGAGCAGCAGCCACCCCATGGGCCACCTAGGACCCACACATGGTAGGAGAGAGTCTGGAGGGTTTCTCCCTGACTGAAAACATCCTCACACAGCAGAAGAGCCACAAAAAACCACCAGCATGAGCAGTGCACATGAGGAGCTGAAATTCTATAATGAAACTGGGTGGGGGTAGAGCCTCTTGGATTAGAGGCAGGGTCCTGGATTGAGAACAACATAGCCTGGGAAAACCAAGACCTCATAGGAGCAGAGCAAAGCTGCTTTTTCCAGTTCTTGTACTCTTGAGGGTAGTTAAGGATGAATGGTTTTCTGATTCCACCTAGTAACTGTCCAGGCTCTGCGTCTTAGCTCTACGGTGAAGTGTTGACATTGAAAGGAAAGATTCTTCTGTTTATGGAATACTATGGTTTACATAATTCCTATATTTAAACTTTATCTAGAAACACTAAAACAACCCACCCTTCAAAATATAATCATCCGAGGCTGATTTTATATGAGACAAAGCATCTAGGTGGACTTTGATTCTTGTTCCAATGGACTGAATTGGCTGAACTCGGTTAAATGGAAACTACTGGGTCAACCACAGATACACTATGATTCTTGAGAAACTTACTTACCTTCTCCTGAGTTCTGTATTGCCCACCTGTGACATATGCTCCCAGTCAGCTGTTAATGAGAGCTGCCCTAATTTATGTGAAACCCTGTGTGAAGGATGCTATACAACACACACACACACACACACACACACACACACACACACACACACACAAACTTGTTGAAGTCAGCCAAAGTCCACAGCCCCAAAAGACGCTTTACAAAGGGGTAAATTAGAAGATAAAACAAAGCTGAGATTCTCGGAGGCAATTTATGGCAATCACCAATCCCAAAGCTCCCCATTTAAATTTGACTCGTTTCCAATTTTGAAAGATGTCATTTGTGCAAATGCAGGACACATTTGCTTTGGGGAGAGCAGAAATGTCCCCAACTCCTGGTGGTAGCGGATACATCTGAAAAATGGAATCAAATCAATTTTACTCCCGAGAGGGACAGGTAGAGGACTCCCATTTCCTGCCAAATCAGTTGGAAACAATGAGGAGAGAGAAAAAAAAATGGAGCCCTCCCTTCTCTTTCTGGCCTTAGACATGAACTCTTGATAAGATCCTGGAAAACAAGCAGCATTTTAAACAGCCGTTTGCCCTCTTCAGCTGAGAAAACAGCACGAGCCAAAACTAGGAACTGGGGCCACCTCTATTGTGAATGTGGCCAGGCTGACTTATTGTCGCCAAACAGCAAATCACGAAATGACTGAGATAAGAAATATAATAACATTTTCACATGAACCTTACATTCTTACCTCTTCTATAGGAAAGGATATCCCTGCAGGAAGGAGGAAGGTGGGGCCCTGCCCATGTCCTACAGCGGTGCTGGGACTGCATTGTCCAGGCCTTTTGTAGGGACACAGGAAGAGGGTACGGAAGTTTCTACAGGAAAACAGAGAAAAGTTCAAACATAAACAGCATCCAAAAAAATTTACCAACAGTGAACTAGATTTCCTCTTTGGGCCTTCCATGCTCCCATGCACCACTGGGCTGGCAGATTTTAATCTTGGATTCTGTTCACCTTGGTAACCTCCAGCGTGTGTGATCGTGCTGTTTCCCTACTTAATAAGTTAAGAGGATGTGTTTTCTATGGCACTGGAGACAAAAACAACCTCTTTCCAGAGACTGTATCCTGGCCTGGCTGGAGTCCGTTCTGTCTTTTCCATTTGTCATTTCTGGGGAGGGCACGGCTTCCCTGAAGTCCCGGGTGGGACAGGGCGGCTCCCTTTTAGGAGGCTTTGAACAAAAGCTGAAAGGGGCCAAATCTCTGCTTCCCACAAGGCGAGGGTTTGGGTTCAGCTCCCCCGTTTTGGCCAGAGATGGGCCTGGAGAAGCTCACTCATAAGGGATGTGAGAAGAGTTGTATCCTCACTCCAGGGAGGGCTCGCATTTTCCCCTCCACCCCTCTTCTCTCCTCTCCTCTACCCTCTAGGGCTCAGAAGAAGTTTCTACAGGGATGTGTACTGGCCTCTTTGAGGCCACATGGCACTCTGGCATTAGAGTTGAGTTACGAAAACCATAGTTCTAACAGAGAGAAGTAATTCCATGGTTAAACCTGAAAGAAAGGGGCCAAAATAAAAATATACAGTGGCTTTGGGGGACTCCCCCCTTCATTGCTGGTCCTTATATAGGAAACCAAAATTGGGCTCCTCTCGTTGCAGAGATGGGTGACGATGAATGATGATAGAAAAAAATGTTACAAGATCTCTGATTGGAGGCTTCAGAGAGTCTTCTCAAGGACAACCTCTGATATGCAAGGAGTTTCTTTCCACTTTTCCCACTGATTGAAACCCCTTCAACTCTGGCTAGGAATTGTGGAAATCACTTCCAAACTGTTTTAACTGCCAGGCACTAAAAGGAGCATCCGTTACTTCTCAGATGGGGCTAATCACACATTGCAGGAGCAAATGGTTACCGTGAATAGACTGACTTCCTAGACGATGCCATTATGGGAAATTAAAACACTCCTTATCCCTCAAAAAATAGCGCTTAAGCCCGAGTATCTTTCACAGCCCATCAGAGGAGAGAGTTCTGAGTAGACTACTCTAGCTTTTTAGGTGATATCTTTTTCTCAATTGCTTTTTCCAGAACAAATGACTTCCATTATGTTCAGGCAGGGACCAATTCTTCACTTAAGTATGTAAAGCAAAATACGACTTGTGCTCTGGATGTGTTACTCACCATAGAAAGCTTTTCTGACAGTCAACCCAGACAGGTGATTGAAGTGTGTTATATAAAAGCCCAGTTACAAGTAAAAGGGTGACCTCGACTTCTGAGACTAGTTTCAAACGCTGATTAAGATGTATTCAGGACATTCTGCTGCATGTAAGGGATACCTGCCTTTTCAGAAAGCAGTTGACAGAGGGAACTCATTCGTGCAACACAAATTTATGGAACAACTGTTGCCTTCATTCATTCATTCATTCACTCACTCACTCACTCACTTATATAATTAGATGCCAAGGATTGGGTTACATTTTAAGGACAGTCGGTGGTGATTTTCAATACATTTCACAGCAAGATATTAGCCCTTGGAGAACTTGCTGGACATTCTGTTGGAGATCCCTCCCTCTGTGTCCAGTATCAACCCTCCAGTTGCTGGGTTAATTTCAGTATTTTAGTAATCACTACAGCCGTGCCTCTGCATGCCAGCTGTGTAACAGCCCTGAATAAGGTGATATACCAAACATAGGGCCTCATCTCTGGAAGTCAGCAATGCAGGACTGGTTTCCCTAAGTTAGGATCAGCTCACAGAGAGACATATTACAAGGATCTTTTAATCTCAAGCTGACCTGAGCCTAAAGTCCTCAGTAAGCTCCACCGAAGGAGCCTTCATTCCCGCTGAAGGGTAGCAGCAGGAGTGAGGCAAGGCCCTTCTAATCAAAGGCTGGGTATGAGGCTGAGCTAGAACGAATAGAAGAATTATGTTAAAGATGATGAACCCGGGGAGGGACTACCCAGCTATCTTTAGGTGATTCGTTTCCCACCTGGCCCAGGAGGGGTGTAGCTGCCTGTGGAATCAGATGTACCACACCCCAAGACCAGTGATGCCCGAGGAAGGGGTGGGGCTAGGGGGTCTCTGAAACAGGCAGCTGAGCAGGATCACTCAACTCCAAGCTGCCACCTCCATGCTGGGGCTTCTCCTTGGACATTGAGACCCTGTTTTGTTCTGTTGCATGTATATTCCTAGATCTTGACTCCCGACTTTCTGTCCCACTCTACCCTCCCAGAAACTGAATTCCGATCCATGGTACCTGCCAGTCAACTCCTGGTTAGCAAATACCCAGCCTGGGTCTCCCCTGCGCTCTAATGTTCTGTGCCTGCTTTCTCTCCTGTCTTCATTCATTCATTCATTCATTCAACATTTGTGCATTAATTCAATGAACATTTTTTTAAGTTTATTTATTTATTTTGAGAGAGAGAAAGAGGGAGAGATAGAATCCCAAGCAGGCTCTGTGCTTGTCAGCGCACAGCTTGAGGTGGGACTGGATCCTACAAACCATGTGATCATGACTTGAGCAGAAATCAAGAGTCAGACACTCAACTGAATGAGCCACTCAGGTGCCCCATTTATTCAATACATAATTATTAAGTGCCAGTCATGGCCATGCACTCTGCAGGTGCTAGGGATATAGCTATAATCAAGATGGACATAACCCTGCCCTCAGGGGGCTGTTAGTCTGGCCAAATGATAGGATGGTGTCAAATTGTACTTGATTTACTTGAAAATTTCTTCTTACATTATCCTATTTAAATGTGCTATTTAGAAGCTGATGTTCTAGGTTAGTGAGTAGATAGATCCCCTCCCCCATTTTCTTTATTGTCCAAATTATTTTAATGTATTTATATGCTTCTGTAATCTACAATAATAAATAAAATATAATTTTGTATATAGTTATAAATATATATAATTCTAAATCTATAGGCCTTGAATAGCAAGCCCATCTGAACTAGAATAAGCCTTCCTGAGGCTACAAGAGATTCAAGGCATGACTTTTACCTGGTGATATAATGCCTGAATTAATACCAGTGACAGCTAGCACTTATCATATTTCAGGCACTGTGCTAAACACTTTACATGGATTCTCTCATTTATCATAATAAGAGATAGTTACTAATGTTATCCCCATTTTACAGATAAGGAAATGAAGGCTCAAAGAGGTTAAATAACAGGTTTTAGGAAGACAAACCTTCTAATGGTTGAATCTGCAATTGATTTGGCATTGCTGTATCTAAGTGCAGAAGTGATAAAATATTTATTGACCAGTATGGCGTGGACACTAACCAACCAGAACAGATGCCATGGAACAGGAGCAGGGTCTGAGAGCCAGGGGCCACTGGGGCAGAGGCTGGGGTAGCTGGACTGGCCAAGTCATGGATGGGGTCAGCTAGGAGAGCATCTGTTTATGGATCAGAAGTGCAGTATTCAATGTGTTAACCACTCACGCTGCCATACCTGTAGAGCCCTGGCCGGGTGAAATGCAGAGCCCCCCTCCTCCCATCCATCAGCTGGGTGACCACTATGTTTATCAGAAAATTGGAGAGTTACTAAGGGTCAGATTGACTTTTCCAGCCTATTTTAAACTCTGTGTGTGTTTTGGAGTATGCTGAGATAGTGAGTGTAATTTTATACAAACTGCCTTAGGTTACCAAAAGCTTTCATTCCTGTTTGTAGACCACAGTGCTCAAATTGGAAATATATGGGCAGAATTCGGCCTGCAGATGTGTTTTATTTAGCCCACACAATGACCTCTCACTTTAAATAACAAAAGCGAACATTTCTGTAGCAGTAACCATAGGCCAGGCATGTATATATTTCACATATACAAACTCACTTTATCTTCACATCAAATGACTGTTCTCATTTTACAGATGAGGAAACCAAGGCACAGTGAAGTTGAGGAACTTGACTAAAGGGACACAGTTAATTAATAAATGGCAGAGGTGGAATTTGAACCCAAACAGTCTGCTCCAGAATACAAGCTCCTGACCATTATGCTCCTCTGCCTCTCCGGCATGTTTGAGTATTTGTTGACATTTAAAAAGCAAGAAAAATAAGATAAAAACCTAGATTTCCAGCTTGTCAAAATGAAAGAGCAGGAGTTCTAATAACCTTGAGTTCACTCCTCTGTGGTAAAAGTTGGTTTCCTTTGCATGGGGAAGTGTTCTTTGACTTTCCCAGTCCCCACCATTCCCTATTGCCTTCCAACGAACAAGGTCGCCAGTCCTTCACCTTTGGCATCAGGCTGGCACTACTGTCCTACAGACGCCCCGTTCCCTCATGTATATGACCTGCCGGGCCCTTGTAGACACTTGTGCCCCCTCAAGTGAAAACAGGATGCATTTTTGCTCTAATAACAGGATTATAACTTAGGAAGTACAGAAGTATATGAGAGGCTCACGTCTCTTATGAATTGTTACTAAGTATCAGAAAATCAAAAGTGGACATTGAGAAGAGAAGCAAAGCTATAGGGAATAAATTCAAAGCAGCTACAGGAGAAAGCTTGTTGCAATCAGGAAGAAACTCCTTGATTGCCTCCAGCCCAGACCATGTAAGACCTAAAGATGTTTACTTAAAAACAAAACAGGGGCCCCTAGGTGGCTCAGTCAGTTGAGCCCCCGACTCTTGATTGCAGAGAGTCATGATCTCAGGGTTGTGGAATTGAGCCCTGCATCAGGCTCCAAGGTGTGTGTGGAGCCTGCTTGAAATTCATTCTCTCTCTCCTCTCTCTCTCTCTCTCTCTCCCCCTGCCCCTTTGCCCCTCTCCTCCACTCATGCATTCTTTCTATCTAAAATTTAAAAAAATGGAAATTAAATAAATCAGGGTGCCTGGGTGGCTCAGTTGGTTAAGTGTCCAACTTTGGCTCAGGTCATAATCTCAAGGTTCGTGGGTCTGAGCCTCACATCGGGCTCTGTGCTGACAGCTCAGAGCCTGGAGCCTGCTTTGGATTCTGTGTCTCCCTCTCTTTCTGCCCTCCTCCACTCACAGTGTCTCTCTCTTTCTCTCTCTCTCCAAAATAAACAAACATTAAGAAACAAAACAAAACAATCCCATTAAGCTAAATTTGAAATTCGCTACAACTACACTTTGTTTTCTATGAGTCTGAAATTGTACAAAATATTACTATAAACCAATATAATAGTCTTTAAAACACATTTGCTGGAATATTTACACTCAGATGCAAACCACCACCTTCTAAGTGATTCCCTTGGAAGATACACATATTTTCCTATGATGCCTCTTGCAAGAAATATTTTGGAGGTGCCTGGGTGGCTCAATCAGTTAAGTGGCCGACTTCAGCTCAGGTCATGATCTCATAGTTCATGGGTTCTTGCCCTGTGTCAGGCTCTGTGCTGACAGCTCAGAACCTAGAGCCTGCTTCAGATTCTCTATCTCCCTCTCTCTCTGACCCTCCCCCACTCACACTCTGTGTCTCTCTCTCTCTCAAAAATAAATAAACATTAAAAAAAAAAGAAATATTTCGTAACTCCTTATGGGGGCTAATCTTCAAAGCGATTTCTAAGCATACATCAATCTCAAATGTCAATCTCGTTCTTTTGTATTCACATTTTGCTTTCTATCCAAAACAGTAATGCCTGCCTTTTTCACCATTATTCAAGTGATACTGCTGTTCCAAATAAAATCCATCAAAGGATGAATATTTGTTCACACTGAAAATAAAATAATTAGCAACAATCTTGGAAGATAATTCCATAAACGTATTAGCAATAATAACAGTATTAAAATAAGAATATCCCTCCCCAGGTGATCTCCTTGAATGGGCCACAATTTATTTGAATATGTTTTGATGTGTTTGTTTGCAGGAACCAGGTAAGAGAAAAATAAATATCTAATTCTATTTTTGTTATACATGTACAAATAGCAAACACATATACTGAATAATTGTTTCTAGGTAGCACAACTATGCATTACTTTTTATTTCATTAATATTCATTCAACATAAACTCAGTGCTTACCCACACTATGTTAAACGCTAGAAACACAGGGTCAAGATTTCTTAACAGTTTTTTTTTTTTTTTACAGTGAGAATGTATGATTTTGGTAATCATGAAAAAGGAAACTATTTCCATTTTTTTTTTGTTTTTTTACAGATAGTTTATTGTCAAGTTGGTTTCCATATAACACCTGGTGCTCATCCCCACAAGTACTATTTCCATTCTGAAAATGACATAGCTATATGGATAGGTGAAAAAAATAAGAAGGGGAAAAGTTCTGTCTCCATAAACAAATCTACTGAGGCAACTGGGTTGTGATGAAACTACATAGTTTGGGTTTAGGAGACATAGGCAAATGAAATCCCATACAAAGGCAGTTGTCTGAGTTGGGAAACAGTAATAAATTGGGGACAGAAAAATTAGAGGTTCAAGATCCACACCTGCCATTATTAGTATGATTTTGGATAGTATGTTTGATCACTCTGGCCTTAGATTTCTTCTAAAACAAAGGATTGGATTAAATGATCTCTATGGTCCCTGACAATTTTGACATTTTATCATTATTGTAAAGTCTAATTCTTGGCTTAAGTCATACGACAAAATATATGTGAATCACATGTATTTGTGTTAGTCACAAAGAAAACAGTGCTGAGCCAGAGAGATTATAGAGGCAGACCTTCAGCAGAGACTGACACAAATTACTATTATAAAAAGTTAAAAAAACAGAACATTAAGCCGAGGTGCTTTTTGTTTCCTGGAAACCATGTGGCCCCACCCATGAATGGATGGATTGAGGGAGGGTGAAGGCAAGGAAGAAGGAAGAGGTCACTCCTCAGCTTTGGAAGTCAAACTTGATTTTTTCAATCTGTAAGAAAGTAATCCTAAACGACACACTTTGTGGGAGAAAGAAAAAAGCGTGAGGGGTGTGGCAGGCAGGGGGAAGGTGGTAGTTAATTCCCCAAACTTGCCCTTACATATGAAGATGCAAACCTGCATCATGGGCTTCATTCAGCTTAAGCCATGCGTAAGCTGTCTCCAGAAGCCACATCGCCGATCAGCAAGACTGCAAGGGAAGGGAAGACCCAACCCCAGCAGCAGGAGAATGGAGGAGGAGAAAGACCTCAGGGCAGGGATACAGAACAGTCCAGGTGGCAGAGGGGGGGGGTCAGATCACCAGCCACTGGGCTCTGCCTTCCGCTTGGGTGTTAGAGGAAATTCTCTCCCCAGGCACACCATAAACCATGGGGGAGCCACAGTGGAGTCCACACGGTGGTGGATGTGTTTTCATGGAGAGGGGCTGAGATTGCTCCCCACTTCCTCCTGGCCTGTGTGTGGCATGTAGGGCATCTACAGATTCCTCAAGACATACTCCCAAGGCAGCTGAGAATGCTGGCTTGTGAGCCGGCCACAGGCAGCTAAGAGGTGGCCTTGCAGTCAAAAGCTGGAGGGTGGAGCTGACCCCCAGACTGCATGGAGGCAGTGGTAGCCCAAGGCGTCCTGATAATACCCAAGGCCAGCAACTTTCAACCTTGAGTTAATTAATTGACTGGGGGAAACATTATTTTACACTGGGAGAGGCTGTTACTTTTCATTGGCAAGTTGAAGGTTTGCCCCACTCCCACCACCACCATCAGCAGGAGTGGGAGCAAAGGAGACTGCTTATGGAAATAAAATGTTTAAGGGGCACCTGGGTTGCTCCGTTGGTTAGGTGCCTGACTCTTGATTTCGGCTCCGGTCATGATCTCATGGTCATGAGATCAAGGCCCACATCCGGCTCCATGCTGGGTATGGAGTTTGCTCAAGGTTCTTTCTCTCTCCCTCCCTTTCTCTGCCACTCCCCTGTTCTCTCTCTCGCTGTCTTTCAAATAAATATATTAAATAAAAATTTAATTAATTAACTAATTAAAAAATATATAAGCCAACCATTGAGAAAAACCCTGAGCCACGGTGCATATGTTTCTAGTCTGCTGGGTAAGTATGCATTATAATTACTGTGAATCCTATGAAGAAAAAGTACCTAGTGCTTTGAATGCATTTAATCAGGGCATCTAAACAGAGACTGGCAGGCAGCCCTCAGGGACAGCATGTAGAAGGAAGTGATATTAGAGTCGAGACCTGAAAGAGAAGTTAGGTAAGCAGGGAAAGCACCAGGTCCTAGGGAGGAAGGAGGCTGGCCCACTGCAGGAGTGCGAGGGGGTTGGGGGCCACAGGTAAGCAGGTGAAGAGGTAGGCCGGGGCCAGCGCCCCTGGGCACATGGGGGAGCTCCTCCTAACAGTTGGCTAGTTCGCTTCAACTCAGTTTAATGAATTTAAAACACTTCTCTATTTTGCAGGGGAAAACACTGTGTTTTAGCAGTCAGGGCAACAATGAAACATCTGGATAGTCTGAGAGTAAATCAAGATAGGGACAGCAGGCTCAGGTGAATGGAACGGGGAGCTACAGCGAAGGCAGCTGGTATGAGCCAGGACCACTGCGGCCGCTGCCCACACCTGCTAGATCGCCCCAGCTTCCAGGCATTCCTGTGCCCTGCCAATCTCTCCGGGCCTCTGAAGGGCGGGCACAGAAGCAGAGCTCTCCTTCTTGTGGGACTGAGCCAGAAGGAAAGGGGCCGAGGAGACAGTGAGAGAGGAGACATTGAGAGACGAGAGGATGTGGGCAGCTGACCAACGCTGGGTATTTCTCGCCCACCGCACGTGGGTTTCTCCTGGGCCCTGGGCATGCAGTGGTGTCGCTGAGCACTCTCCTGGCTGGGTTGATGGTTCAGAAGGGTAGTGAGAGCAGACAGAATGGAGCCAGGTGCTTATGGGAGCTGTCTGCTCCCTGTCCGAAGCCAGCACCTGCTCGAAGCCCTCAGTGAACTTGCCTGTACCACATAACAATCCTGGAACTGGTCTTTCTGTTCTCACTCTACCCTCTGTACTTTCTTTTTAGAGAGCCTTTTTTTTTTTTTTTTTTTTTTTTACAAAATAAACCAGATTGTGTCTCCTGTGTATAAAATCCTTTAATAACTCCTTATTTTGCTTTTAATAAAAATCAAAAGTCCCTCCATGCCTGCAGGACTCCACTTGACCTGGCCCCTGCTTACCTCTCCAATGTCATCTTGTTCCGCATGTTCGTTCCACTCAATGCACATCTACATTTCTTTCAGTTTCTCAGAGATGCCCGTTTTTTTTTCCCCCTGAATTGGGATTGTTACCCTTCCTGTTCCCTTCCTGGAACTTTGTGCCTGATTCCTTCTATCATGCCTGCTAAAATGGCACCCCTCTCTTTGACACTGTATCTTATCACCCCATTATTCCTTTTGCAGCACTGATATTATCTTGTTTATTTATTTGCTTATGTATCACCCATGTCCTTCACTAGAATTTACATTTCTTTGTGTCTTGAATGCCTGGCACAAAGAAGGCACTCAATTGTTAAATAAGTATATGAGTACTTGTTAAATAAGTAATGAATGAACCTTTGACCAAGGCTGGACAAAGTTAGTGAAATGACTCTGCACCACAAACATTTTCATTGTAAGTTTGGTACTGGAGGGTGTTCGTGGATAAAAGACAAAATGTGGGTTTTGTTTTGTTTTGTTTTTTGCCTGCAAAGAGATGGTTTGCTCACAATCTTGTGACTGATACAGGCACACATAGCTAATCCTCACAGAAATGCTAAAGGACACCTGGTGGTCTCCTTAAAATGCATGGCTTCCGACTGCGGAATTGAATAAGTTTCCTAGATCCAAACTGAGTTCAATAGCTCAATAAATGGTCTTTGGGCATTTACTGGGGGTTGAAACATAGCGACATGTATTGATGAACAAGATGTGGTCCCTGCCTGTAGGGAGCACTCAGTGTGGCAGAGGCAGACCCAGACAAAGCGAATTGTCCTAGAAGGTAGGAGGGTGAGGGGGGAAAGAGAAGAGGTCAGAGGCAGAAATGACTGGCTCTATCTGAAGAGGGTAGGGCAGACCTCCCTGAGGAGCTGACTGTTCCCTGTGCCCTGAAGGTGGACGGTGTGTATAGCCGGTGAGGGTAGCTGAAGGCAGAACTAAAAATATCAGCGAGGGGGTGTGAATGGCCAAGGCATGATTCTGGCTGTGCGGATTACAACAATCCTGTAGCGAGATGGAAATATGAGTGACTGGAGATCAAGTTTGGGAATCCCAAGCAGATTTTGAAGCCGTAGAGTGCAGGAGAGCCCCAGAGAAAAGCCTATCGACCAGAAGGGAAGACAGCAAGATCCAAGCCCTGGGTGGAGCAGGGGGTGATGGCTGAAGCAGGACTGGTGAGCTCACCAGTAGTTGGAGAAGAAAGAAAGAGTTATGAGGACAAACCCCTGAAGAATGGCAGGGTTTATAAGACGAATGGAGGAAAAGGAGCCAGCAAAGAAGTGGTCAGAAAAATAGGAAGTAGAATCTGGAGAGTTTCAACTTCCAGAAACCAAGGGAAGGAAGACTCACCTTTGAGACGGCTTCCCCAGCTCCCTCTTTACAACATGCATCCTGCAGGCTGCTGCTTATTCAACGTCTATCCGCCTTACTAGATGGGAAGGTTCGTGAGTGCAAGAAGTGTTTTTGACTTGTTCACTGCAATTATCACCTACACTTAACCAGGTCTTGTCACCCAGTAGGTGACACACAAGACGAACGTGTGGATGAATGAATGAATAAGTATTTTCTCATTATACAGAGTTGAAAAGGCTGAAGCCTGTAAATAAGACCTTGAATTTGGCAACTGGACACAAAGGTGACATTTAAGAGCAGTTTTATGAACAGGGAGAGCAATAATACCTATGTCATATGGTAGTTATGAGAATTAATGAGCTGGTACATGTAAATACTGAGCCAGTGCCTGGATGTAGTTAAAACTCAATAAATATTAGATGATGATGATTATTCCCTCAGCCTTCACTTTCAGAAGCTGTTCTGGTGAACTAATTCTTGATAGTCCTATTGTGTCTAACAGATTGCTTTACTACCTTTCCAATATATTCTAGGGGCATATTACTTTAAAAACTATAACTACAAAGTGTTATTTTATTAAATGACTGTAACATAGCCCAGTCAAATGAGATTTTGCTGCCAAATCTACCTGTGGCTTGGGAGCCTGACAGGCCCCCTATGGACCAGAAGATGGACTAGAACCTCCTTTTCTATTAAGGAGACCCCTGGACTAATACAGCTGTAGCCTTAGAAACAGGACTCTGTTCCTCAATCTGTCACTGGATTGATCAGCAAATCCAACGCAGGAAGGCTGAGAAGTGGGGTGCTTCCAAAGAATGGCTCTGTCAGAAGGTTTGGGTAAAGAAGATAAGGCTGTGGATGGAAGAGGTCCTTGAAGGTGTGGAACTTGGGACTGAAGTGCAGGTTCCCATTCCACATGTGCCACTAACTCTCTGAACTTTACCAAGTCACTTAATCCATGTGTGTATGATGAGAGCCCTGCATGAGGCTTGAGGCCTCTGCAGTAGATTATTGATGAGATGGCCACAATTTCTTTCTTTCTTTCTTTTTTTTTTTTTTTTTACAAATAGTTTATTGTCAAATTAGTTTCCACATAACACTCAGTGCTCATCCCCACAAGTGTCCTCCTCCATGCCCATCCCCCCTGCCCCCCACATCCATCAGTCCTCAGTTTTTGTCAGCATTCAAGAGTCTCTCATGGTTTGCCTCTCTCCCTTTCCCCCACCATTTTCCCCCTTCTTCTCCCCCTTGTTCCTCCGTCAAGTTTCTCTTAATCCTCCTATATGTGCAAACATATGATATTTGTCCTTCTCTGCCTGACTTATTTCGCTCAGCATAACACCCTCAAGGTCCATCCATGTTGCTACACATGGCCAGATTTCATTGTTTCTCATTGCCATGTAGTATTCCATGGTATAGATAAACCACATCTTCTTGATCCATTCATCTGTTGATGGACACTTAGGCTCTTTCCATGTTTTAGCTATTGTGGAGAGTGCTGCTATGAACATTGGGGTGCATGTGCCCCTATGCCTCAGCATTTCTGTATCCCTTGGGTAAATTCCTAGCAGTGCTATTGCTGGGTCTTAGGGGAGTTCTATTGTTAGTTTCCTGAGGAACCTCCACACTGTTTTCCAGAGGGGTTGCACCAGTTTACATTCCCACCAACAGTGTAGGAGGGTGCCCGTTTCTCCACATCCTCGCCAGCATCTAGAGTTGTCTGATTTGCTCATTTTAGCCACTCTGACTGGCATGAGGTGGTATCTCAGTGTGGTTTTGATTTGTATTTCCCTGATGAGGAGGGATGCTGAGCATCGTTTCATGTGTCTGTTGGCCGAGATGGCCACAATTTCTTGCATCCCTGTATGTTTATCTCCCTTGCAATGTACTCATTCTCATAACAGGAGATAGTGTCTGTTTCCCCTTCCCTTGAATCCGGGCTAGGCTTGTGACTTTCTCTCATTCATAAAATGGAGAACAAGTGACATTATGTTTGAGTCTAAGTAGTAAGAGGCCTTACAGCTTCTCCTACTGTCTTCTTGAAATGATGCTGCAACCACAAGAACAAGCCCAGGCTAGCCTACTTGAGGATGACATCATGCAGGGGAAAAAGCTCAGCCAGAAGCCAACACCAACCAGCAGACACAGTGAAGCTGGGTTGGTCCACCCAACCCCAGTTAAGTCGCCAGATGAACACAGTCAGGTGCACAACCTCTGCAAGAGCGCGGTGGAACCGCTCCGCTGAGCCCAGCCAAAATCGCTGACCCACAGAACGGTGAGCAAATAAAATAGTTATTGCTTTCATCGACTAAGTCGTGCTTTGTTACACAAGCCTAGATAGATGATACAGCCCCTTTTATAGTGGATGTTCTAGAAACTGACTTTATTGCTCTGAAAAAGGAATCCTGCTGTATGATCTTTAGTTGTACGTTAGGGTTTGCTGCCCAGAATTCAAACAAAGGTTAGGTGACTATTTTATTTCCTCCCTGTTCCTCACACCCTTGACCCTGAGGGCTTTCTCCATGAGGCATTGTTGCACGAGGACCCACTAGAACTGAAACTCTTTGCTACTTTCCTACCCTGTTAGGACTTGGCGTGGAGGACACTGAGCAAGACAGGAAGTGGCTCGGTGACTCAGTGGTCCTTCCTTCTGAGTCACTGAATTGTCAGTTCCCCCTCTCTGTGGTTCCACTCATTGGCTCAGTCAGTACCTTGTGAGCAGCTGCCCCGCGCCAGGCCCTGTCCGGGAAACAAGCCCTGGGAAGGGCTGAGTGCGGCTGAGTGGGCGCGCGCACCAGGGGCCTCCCACGCATCACCGCCTTCTTGGCTGCTTTCCTGTAGCATCTCATGCAAATACTTTTCTGGGCTTCCACAGAAGCGGCCCTCTCCTAAAGGCACAGGGCTGGGGAAATTTTAAGGCCGGCGTTAGTTCAACCTTTTCTTTATTATACATACGAGGAAACTAAGGCCTGAGGAGTTGAGGATCGAGGTAACTTGTGGTTAAATTAGGCCTAGTATTTTGACCTTCTAGTTTCAAATCCAGAACTCTTTCTGTTACACTGTGGGCCCCTCCAGGCCCACACTCTCCTTCCTTCCCATTCCTGACTAGTCCTCCTCGGCTGTGTGTTTCAGGCATAAAACTAGTTTTCTGTTCTGGCTCAAGGTTCAGACATAATCTGAGAAATCTTTTCTCAAATAAATTGCAGCCATCGATGATAATGATAATCATTAAGACAGCAACATAAATTAATAAAATACTTATTGAGCACCTGTTATGTGCCAGACATTGCCTCTGTTTTGGGGCTATAGTGAATAAAACAAGGAATCTACCTCTGGGGAATTTATATTCTTGAGGAAGATAAGGCACACAATACACAAGGAAGCAAATAAGAGAATTTGGGGCTGGTGTTACAAAAACTAAACAGGAAAATGTGATAGAGGTGACTGGGCTGAGGGGTGTATGGCCACAAGAGACCTCTTTGGCCTTATGACTTTGAGGTGATATCTGATTGGTGAAGAACCAGTAATTCTTCAGGAAATGAAAAGAGTAAGGGCCCTGAGGCAAACTCATCTTATTTGAGAAAGCAGAGGGGAGGCTTGTGGTCTCCTGGTGGGAGTGGTGAGGGGAAAGGAAGGAGACAGAGCAGGGAGGGGACAGAGGCCAGATCATGCAGGACCTTGTATGTGGAACTGGGAGCTCACACATCCGGGTGGGCACATGGGAGTGTTCTAAGTGATATGACACAATTTACAAGTGATATGACACAATTTACATTTTTAAGATCAATCAAAAGATCATTCTGGCTGCTTGGACGGAGAATGGATGTTGAAGTTCAAGAGTGAAGTTGGGAGAGGTTGTTTGTTGGATGCTCACCATATGAGAGGTACTTTTTATACCTTAACTCTAATCCTCCCAAGGCTCCAAAATAGATCTTATTATGCCCATTCTGTAGAAGAGAAAATGGAGGCTGAAAGGGATAAAGGAACTTCCTCAAATTTGACCAAATTTGATCCCAGGACCATCTGACTCTGCTGTGGGAGTTCTTCCCATGTAGCACATGGCCTTACTAAGCTGGTCGACCTGCCCCTGAGCAAACAAATTTCTCTGATTACCATCATATTTTTAAGTATGAAATTTTAGAGCTAGAAGCTATAGATTGGAAGTCCCAATCTATAGCTTGGGACTTGAAGGAAGGAATTATATCTTACTCATCTTGAAGGAAAGAATTATATCTTACTCATCTTGCCATTTAGTTGTGGCACAGCCCCTGACACATAGGAAGCACTAATACATATCTGATGAATGAATGAATGGGTTCCAGCCACGAGAGGTTTCCTGAACCACCCCCACTTCAGGCTTACCATTTTCAAATGGGAGGCTAAGTGTCTTCCCCAAAAATCACAAGATGGGGCTGGAAAGAAAGCCTAAGCTGTTGAATCCATGGGTCCCTCCACCAAGCCACATTGCTTCCAGTTTATCTGTTTAGGACAGATTGCTTGATTTAACCTACCATTTTAGCTTGGTAAATCCTCAAGGTCAGGCACAGTGTCGACTTTTTTTTTTTTTTTTTTTTTGTACCTTGTCATATTGGGAGTATGTGGTACTTACAGGGACGTTCGACCTAAGGCTTGGCAGTAAGTTTTCTCTTGGAAAATCAAACTAAGGAGTGCCTGGGTGGCTCAGTCAGTTAAGCGTCCGACTTCGGCTCAGGTCATGATCTCATGGTTCATGGGTTTGAGGCCCCATGTTGGGCTCTGTGCTGACAGCTAGCTCAGAGCCTGGAGCCTGCTTCAGATTCTGTGTCTCCCTCTCTCTCTGACCCTCCCCTGCTCCCGCTGTCTCTCTCTCTCTCAGAAATAAATAAAACATTTAAAAAAATAAATAATATTTAAGATTTTTTAAACTAATCAAATTAAGTCTACATGTGATGGGAAGAAAACAGATATCTTCAAGTCCTCCTGGAACAGCTACTTGATTAGAGTTTAATGTCTGAAGAAAGAATACTCAGTCAGAACACAGTGTAGTCAACAAAGGAGCACAAAGATGGGGGGCCCGGGTGGCTCAGTTGGTTGAGTGTCCAACTCTTGGTTTCAGCTCAGGTCATGATCTCATGGCTTGGTTCATGGGTTTGAGCCCTACATCTGGCTCTGCACTATGAGTGCAGAGCTTGCTTAGGATTCTCTCTCTCTCCCTCTCTCTGCCCCTCTCCCACTTATGTGTCCATGCATGCACTGACATGTGCTATCTCTCAATCTCTCTCTCTCTATCTGTCTCTCTCTCTCTCTAATAAATAAATAAACTTAGAAAGAAGAATGGAGCACAAAGAGAAAGGCCATCTTTGGCTTGACTGTCTAGCAGAATGTAGAGTTGGGGGCAATGTATGTGGGGAATGAATATTGTCTGGTTTCCAGAGAGTACCCTCTATGATAAGATATTCACTTCATGGTACTTTAATAACTGATCACCAAGCAACAAATTCTCAAATGTTAACTTGTCTGTCTAGTTACCTAGTGGGGGGGTCCTCCAGGCAGGAGAGATAAGCATTTCAGTCACTCTGAGAAAGGAATGTTCTCTATTATAAGTGAATTCACTTCCAAATGTTCCAAGAAAATTGTGTCACCAAATTTTGGGGGTGGGGCCTCTTACAGTTGAGAAAGTCATAGACCATATTTTGAAGTTCTCAGTATATTATGAATTGAAAAAATGCTAAAACATAGTTATAAAACGTGTGGTGTATTTTCATTGTTTGCCTTGAACCAACTGTGACTTTTTACATAGAAAACACAATGTAGTATTATTGTGCTAGCAACATACAAATTAGGGACCCACTAAAATATTAGCGCACGTTAAGCAATGTACTTGGAGAATAGGTTGGAAATTTAAAGATGTGCGATGAACGCCTTGTAAGGAGTTTGTCAGGCTATCTCTGTAATTGCATAAATAAGACCATTTGGGGAATAATATCAGAGCTAAATATGAGGCCTTGTGTGGTGAGGATCAAGACCAAAGGGCCATGTACAAAAGTTTAGGCCCACTTTCTCAACATTCCAGCTCAAGCTCACACCATCAGCAAGGTGATGCTATCCATAAACCACTAGCTAAATCAGCCTTTGCCTGGCATACCCCTGACCATGTCATGTGCCACTCCCTTAAAATATCACATGTCCCCCCATGGTAAGTATAGCAGCGTGCTGTGTACACAGGTAAAGTAATCCTCAAGAAACTTGTTGACTGACCAGCTGATAAGTCAAGCCAGTGATAAACCAAGCTAGGACATTCAAAAGGAACATCCTTTAAATATTGCATTTGGGGAAGATACCTTCATGGCAGAGGTGGGAAGGTGCTTGGTGAGATAGTTGACAATGTGGGAGCATGTTTGGAAGGACACCAACTCATACATAAGCAGCCATATACTCTCCCAAGGCATGATAGACAATTCTCTCAGTGGCTCTCTCTGGCTTCTGTGATCCTGTCTTCCTATGCTCTGTCCCACCTGTCAGTTTTCAGCTACCCGGTCTGAGTGTCTCATACCATTCATGGGTCATAGAATCAAATTGGTGGGCTAAAACCAACATTTTCTAAACAAATAAATAGGATAGGATATATCATAATGTATCATTTGGTAAATGTTTTAAGAAAGTTAAAAAGGAACATTGTTTTCTGAAACCCGTTTTGAGTCCGTGTATGTGCACATTGGGTTCAGACGTAAACTGAATTTCCTGCTGTAGGTTGGTTAAAGTTTTCAATCCGCTGCTCTAGATAACAGACTGAATGCCCCCACTTTCCACTGAATGGATTCTGGGCACCCGCTCCCTAAGGCAGAATAGCTTTGAATTACGGAGATAGGAGGTGAGTTAATGCGGAGAACCATCCAGGACCTTCACAGCATGTCAAGGTCTTAGACACTTTCTGGTCCAATGCCCTTGGCTTACCGTTTTCCAAGTACAGAGGCTGAATCTAAGAAGAGCAAGAAGACTCATTAGCAGTAGGACCTGACCTGTCAGTGGTTTCCTCCTCCTCTCCTTCCTAGGGTCTTTTTCTATAGGTTCCATGGTCCTCTGTTGTCTCACGGCAAAGATTAGTGGAAAGGATTTATATTTTGGTCAGAAAACCTGGATTTTAATTGCAGTCTGTCATTTACTATGACCTTGAACTCCTTAATTGCTTAATATTTCTACTCAGGTTGTATCAAATATAAAACAGGATTCATACTATTAGGGGCCAATTGAGTTCATCTGTTCAATGCCACTTTTTGGACTGAGGCATTATATACATTTTCAAATAATAATTTTTCTTCCTTGAGTATCCATGGTATTTATTCAACAAATATACATTGCTACAGAGATGAAGGAGGATGAATGTAATGTTAACAAGTCTCACCCCTTTGTAAGAGTATCTACTGACATTTTCCAGGGAGAAGATGCTACTCCCCTTCATTTCACCCTAGCATCTGTCCTCAGAGCCCTCACAGAGCCCTACAGAAGTTGGTTAGTTTAAAGCTAATTCAATAGCACGACATCACCCAGCTTCCCTTACCTACAAACCATGGTGCCTGGTTCCTGACAGCAGCCTGCAGAATGGCATTTTTCTTCTCCTCCATCTCCGGGTTACATTAATAGCCTCATTAACTTGTGGGTGCACATGAGGCCCTGTGACCATGGATGCCTCATTTATGACATTATCTGACCTCTGCCTACTCCTGTGGGAACTCAGTTCTGTGCCCTGCACCCCTGCAAACACAGTATTCTCTAGTTACTGCTCAGAATTCCAAGAGCGGTGTCTCGCATGAGCTGGCTGGGTAAACGCCTGGCCCAATAAATAACACTTCTCTTTCCTGTCCCATCTCAGAACCAACTGAGAGCAGCACGGGAGCCAGATGAGTGGAAATCCAAATGATGGCCTTACTCCTGACAAAAGCTAAACTGGAAGATGAACCTTCCATCGATGAGCACAGTTGGCTAGATGTCGTTTCATTCCCAGTTTAAACTTACCTACCTGGGCCAAGCTGGAAAACTGTAAGCAACCCCCGACGTGGAGAACAGAGACTATATCTTCTTGGGACAAGCTGGATCCAAAGAGGGGGAGGGAAGGAGCTGGGCCAAGCATTTCAGTTTCTTCTCCTACACTTGCCAGTCAGAGACCTTCCTTCCCTCTTTCCCACTAGAGATTCTCCCAGACAGAAACATGAGGGAACACAGGTGTCCCCCCATGTCTTAAGAGCATGTGTTGTCTGGCTTCCTTGTTCAGGGGCTTCCTCTTGATTACAAGGAGTACGAAGTTCAATGCTAATATGGGGAAAATGCCCTCTCCCCATCTGTATTTTGGGCCCAAAGGGGAAGAAGTGCTTGTTTCAGAATACCCTGAAATTCAGGTGGAACAACTTCATTTATTCTGATTTTGTGTCAAATCTCTTACTTGGCTCCAGCCTCCCCAGACAAAGCCTATCAATCCATGTGAAGAGACCCTTGAGAAGGGATTGAATCATTGTGCTTGGTCCTGGAGCTTCCACTTGCTTGAAGACTCCTACTCTACTATTATATCTGGCAAGCCTAGTTGCGGCCCCTGGCCTTCCTTTCCTGCTCTCAAATTATTCTTCTCTTTTGAGTTTCAGGGATTTTTAAAAGGTAATAATTAACTTCCAGTCCCTTAGCTTTTTCTACCATTAAGGAATTAGTTTTGAAACCCCCTAAATAGCCGCTTACCCATCTTTGCCATTAATCCACAGCATGACGTCTTACCCACCGGCTACCTCCTGGGCTTCCTTTAACAGTCTGATGCTGCCTGAAAAAGAAGGATTACAGTTCCCTACAAAGTCTTATGCAATCAGTATGATCAAAACAAGAGATAAAATACCCTCTTTTTCTTGATTTACACATTTAAAACCCAAAGCAGTTGTTTACACAGGAACTCTGGGCCTCACTGAAAGAGAAAAGGCCTAAGACCATTTGCATCTTTCTGGACGCCACATCTCTATTATGAAGGAAGTGATTTTGACCAGCCCCTGATCAGGACAGTGTCTCCACTGCACTCATCCTGGGAATTACAGTCGTGACTCAGTTTGTGGAGCTGTGACACCCCAACACTGGGCTTTATTTTCCCTTCCCCTCTACTGGTGCAGTGTAAACTTGGGGTGAGTATGGAGGTTGCAGTGTTAATGAATTTCAATCAATTTTGAAAGTAAAAGATCTGAGGCTTGGAATCGGTGTTAATGCTCTGCAAAAGTCATCAATTGTCTTCTTCCCAGTGGTTGTTCACATCTCAATCAGTACTATCCAACATCACTCACAGCCTTTTATGGTATATCATTTCTTGTTATCAATACATTGAACAATCCAACCAAAAAATTATTATTGATGAACTGATTGATTCCACACCAACAAATTAGCATTTTCTGGCAGGCATTGGTGATACAGAGATGGAATGGGGGGTGGGGCAGAGCAACAGTAATATAAACAATGTCAAGCCATAAAGTTCAAACACTATGCTCTGGGGGGTCAAGAGAAATGGCCCTTGTACTTCGTCTGGTGGCTCTTGGAAGACTTCTCAGAGAAGATAGGGTTTGAGCTGACTCCCAAGGAGGAGAAAGACATGGATGGGGATGAGGAAGGTTTCATGAGGAGAGAGGTTGTCAGGGTGGAGAAACACAGATTCCTAGTCTCAGCCTCAGACTCCCAGGGGTGAGGCCCTGGTATGTTGTTCTGAAGTGTAACCAGGGCTGGGAATCATCAGGAACAAAGGCACAGACCTGGTCAGAGACTAGAGAAAGGCCTGAAAGGCTGTCTCAGTTGCTGGGACAGTATTTTCCACCTCATGGGAAGACCAAATAAGAGGAATTAAATGAAGCACGACAACTTGGTTTCCTCTGAAGATGAAGTTCCTGGATGTAAAATGTGTTAAAGACACTAAGATTTTTACCCAGTGTGGCAAGGAAGGGCCTTCTCTTGAACGTGGAAGAAAATGCAGTTAAAAGCAAACCAAAACCCAAAACAGAACAGAATCTCATTTGTGTCAGATGCCTTGTGACAGGGGTTGACAAACTCTTCTGTTAAGGAGTCAGAAAGTACATATTTTCAGCTTGACAGACCACACAGTCTCTGTCATAACTATTCACCTATGCCTTTGTAGTGCAAAAGCAGCATTAAACAACGTGTAAGTGAATGAGCATGGCTGTGTTCCATTAAAACTGTTTATGGACACTGAAATGTGAATTTCATATAATCTTTACATGCTATAAACTATTCTTCTTCTTTTGATTTGTTTTTTAACAGTTTAAAAATGTAAATTCTTATTATTCATGATAGCCAAGTGGTGGAAGCAACCAGATGTCAATCAACAGATGAACGTTTTCTTTTTAAAAAAGTGGTATCTACATGCAATGGAATATTATTCAGCCTTGAAAAGGAAAGAAATCCTGTCACATGATACAAATGGCTGAACATTGAGGACATTATGCCAAGTGAAATAAGCTAGTCACAAAAGGATAAACACTGTATGACTCCACTTACATGAGGTATCTAAAGTAGTCAGATTCATAGAAACAGAAAGTAGAATAATGTTGCAAGTGGCTAAGGCAAGGGGAATGGGAAGCTGTGTTTAATCTATCTACAGCTTCAGTTGTAAGATGAAAAAGTTTTAGAGATTGCTCGCATAACAATGGGAACACACTGAACACTATTGCACAGTGTACTTGAAAGAAGTGATCAATTTTTAAAAAAATATATGTTGAGGGTAGACCTAGAAGAATTTGTGGACGAGTCAGACAGATATTCTACAGGAAAGAAAGAGGAGAATCAAGAATAGGTGCCAGGGTTTTGGATGGGATACATGGATGAGTATCATGGGCACTTACTAAGATGGGACAGTCTATAAGAGGAGCAGTTTGGGGGAGGTTTGAGATGATTTTAGGACACATTACATTAAAAATGCTTATCAGAAATCCAATTGGTGATGTAAAATAGGCATGGGATTTACAAGTATGGAGTTAATGGGAGGAGCCCAAGCTCCTTCTACCTGAGAGAGAACAAGTAGAATGTGCTTAAAATCGTGGGACTGGATGAACTTACCAATGGAGAGAGTATAAGACAGAGAAGGGGCACCTGGGTGGCTCAGTCGGTTAAGCGTCTGACTTCGGCTCAGGTCATGATCTCATGGTTCATGGGTTCGAGCCCCGCATCAGGCTTTGTGCTGACTGCCAGCTCAGAGCCTGGAGCCTGCTTCAGATTCTATATCTCCCTCTCTCTCTGACCCTCCCCTGCTCATGCTCTCTCTATCTCTCTCTCAGAAATAAATAAAACATTAAAAAAAAAAAAGACAGAGAAAAGAAAACCCATTACTGCTTCCTGAAGTACTCCACCATGAGGGAATCAGGGAAATGGCAAGGACACAAAAAACCCTGAGAAGCAGTGGTCAGAGAGAGAGAATAAAAATCAGGTATGTTTACAATTATAAGTGGCAAGCCAAGATATTTCCAGGTTGCTGATGGGTCAAGGAAGATGAGGACTGAGAACTGACTATTGGCTTAATGACACTGAGGTCACTGGGGCATTGATAGGGTAGAGAGTTCAGGAGAGAATTAGAAGGGAGAACATAGTGACAACATGCATAAATCACCCTTTCAAAGATGAGAACTAAAAATAGAGGCGTATCCAGAGAGGCAATGTGGTCAAGGTGTTGTGTTTTGTTTTTTAAGATTGGAAAAATTACAACATCCTGGTACGCTGATAGGAATAGTCCAGTACAGAGTAGAAACTGACAATGTGGAAGTGAGAAAAGAGTAGCTGGGGCAATGAATTTTAGTAGATGGAGGCAATCTGACGGAGTAGACAAATGAAGGGGTCAGCCCTAAGTAGGAGTATGGAAGGTTAATCCAAGGGAAGGTAGCATACGTGGCTACCAATGCATGCTAGACTGGTAGGGAGGTCATGTGGGGTTTCTCTTCTGATTGTTTTGATTTTCTTTTCAGTGAAATGGGATTGCAAGGTCATCAACAGGGAGTAGGTTGGGATAGGAAATATTGGAGTTTTGAAGGAGTGTAGGAAGAATTAAGTGTGAGAATGCAAGAGTGATTGAATAAAAACTTATAGCATTGAATAGTTATTGGATAGGTTATATTAATGTAAAAACATTCATCATTGTTTCCTACTATCTCCTCGTTACCAGGCTTTCCCTGTAGGAGTGTTACAATTCCCACATCATTGATGCTACGCTTGGCCAGATGACTTTCTTTGACCGATGAAATATTAGTGGAAGTGGCATGTACCGTTTCAGAAGAGAAAAAAAAAATTGACACATTTTATGTTGTTTTTTTTTACCATAATTAAAAACTTTTAAAAGAAGTCAATTCTTTTTCACTTGAAAGTCATACAGAAACAGGCAGCTGTTGGCTGTAATTTGCCAAACTCTTGCCAATGGGTGGCCAGTCAGAGGGCAAAAGGGATGGTCTGAATCAATGCTTCTCAAATGTCCCCACTGAAAGACCTCTAACAACACAAAAGGAGGAATGCAGACTCCCACAGAGGTCTGCCTACAAGTCTATAAAATTCTTTTAAGTACTCTTTCAACTGAAGTTCATGAACGTCTTTGAATTTTAGTCTATACCACATGTTGTTTTAATGTAAAATTGGCATTCACTGTAAAACTCACTAAAAATTGACACTCATACCGGCTCAAAGAGGGTGAGTGACTTAATCAAGTCACATAGCTAGAATAAGTCAGGTATGGGACTGGATCCCAAAATTCCTGATTCCAAATGTATACTTTCCACCTCAATAGGCTATTTTTCCATTGGGCTTTGGTTCTCCATTCCCAGCCCCTAAGTATCCCTCCATTATTGTCTCAGTCTTCAAAGTAGTGATGGCAAACCACTTTTGAGTCTCTTCCAAAATTTATTAATTCATGTTTAATACCATCAATTCATAAGTTTTATATATATATATATGTTTTGTTCTGCCACATTCTAGAATATTTTAGTTGATATATTCTAAAACTCATTTTCATCTCTTGCCCTATCTAATTATGCTTCCTCATCCATCTGTATTTTTTTTTTTACTTTTCATAGCATCCCATTCTGTTATACATTGTGAAATGTTAAATTATGAAGGACCTGACAGATTTGCTATTTTTGTATATCCAGCAACCATTTTTTTCTTGTGGTAGAGTGTCTTATTTGTTCAGAATTCTCCCTTCCCTCCTTGTCCTTCCCCTAGTCTCACTGACATTAGACTTGGCCATAAGACTTGCTTTCCCCAATGGATTGTGGGTCAAAGTGAGAGTGTGAGAGTCCTAAGCAGAGGTCTTGAGAGACCTCATGTGTCTCTACTCACCTCTCTTGAGCTCCTGCCTTTCTAGAGAACCATGTCTCAAGTAGAACCTATGCCTTCAGCCTATGTCCCAGAATGAAAAGATAGGTGAAGCAGACCAGAACCCAGCTAACCCAGACCCATGTTGTAAGTCACTGAGGGTTGGAGTTTTTTGTTACGCTGTATTATACCAGAAAAAGCTGACAAATACATCCCTTCTTCTGGATTGACAGTTTTATTTTCTTATGGAGACCCAGCCCTCCTCCACTTCTTGTCCATAGGGTTTAGTTGGGCTGGCCCTCCCGTATCCAGGCGTAGCACCCTCCAACACATCATGCTGACTAACTCCATCTCTGTTGAGATCTCAGCTCTTCTTATCAAAGCTGAGACTAACACTTTCTGCAGCAGAAATGAATGATCCTGGGCCTTGTTACCTACTCAAAAGGGGTCCTAAAGAAATTAAAGAAATCTTACTCATAACCTGTCTAGTCTTAACTCCTGTTTGTTTTATAAGAAAAACATGGAAGAGTGGATCCTACAACACTAAATGACACACCTCTTGGCTACTTTTTGATAGTGGGCAGGAAAGCATGGAAAACAAATAGCTCTTGTTACAGACTTAAAGTTCGTATCTCCTGAAAATTAACATTGAAGCCCTAACCCCCAATGTGATGGTATCAGGAGGTGGGGGCTTTGGGAAGTAATTAGGTTTAGATGAAGTCCATAACCATGGATCTCCCATGGGGAATTAGTGTCCTTATGAGAAGAGACACGAGAGTTTGTTTCCTCTCTCTCCCACATATGTGTACTGAGCAAAGGCCACACGGGAACACAGCAGGAGGGGTCCACATTAGGAAGCGGGTTCTCACCAAGAACCATATCTGCTGGCACCTTGGTCTTGGACTTTCCACCCAGCAGAACGATGAGAAATAAATGTCTGTCATTTAAGTCACCCAGTCTATGATACTTGTGATCGTGGTCCAAGCTAACACAGCAGTTTTCCCTTAGAATGCCAAGGACAGAAGCTGGAAACACCTAAAAGTAAAAGTTATTCCCTGTGCCTTGAGGAAGAGCAGAGTCAGCTCTGAATCACTCATTCATATGGACAGCTGAGAGTAGTGGCGTCGACAATCTAGAATACCAGAAAAATTTGAGAGGTCTTCATTCAGCCTGAGAAACCCCAGGGCTGCCCATGTTTCATGTGTGCTTGAAACCGGGAAGTATTTCTTCAGAACAATCAAACTGCCTGATGAAAGCACGTATGCCTTTTCTCGCATACATACTAGGATTCTACAAAGATTTACTGTGAAAAAAGAAAACAACAAAAATCATGAAAGCTACTGGCTTAGAATATACTTATGTTTGGCTTTGGCTTATACTTTTTAAAATAAAGCAACATGGTGTTCTCAGTTGTGTGTGTGAGATTTTTTTTCCTCCTTGAGAAGTATAATAAAATACGTTTACATTCTCCCAGTCCACACATTGCTGGATCACACAGGGACACGGAGTGAGTGTCACTCCTGAGTGACAAGAGAGAGCAACTAAGGATTACAGTAATCCCTAAAGTGGAAAGTTAGCTGTAGAAAATCAGGGGTTGATAAACAGCTCTCTTGCCCATTCCTTCTCCTTCTGTGCTCTCTTAGCTTGCCCTCACCTCCCATATCTCATGTTTTCCCGCCCTTCTCAGAGATCTGGTGGGCCATGTCCCACCTCTCAGTGAACTATCCACACCAGCCAGGAAGCAAATGCTCTGGAATGGACTGTCCTATGACTCAGGTGCTCTGACAGGCACTTAGGGGTGGAGAGCTGGTGCATACCTGAGTAAAATACAATGCCTGCCGTTTAGAAGCCCACAGCTCGTAGAAGTGAGAGATTCACAAATAGTCTTCAGAAAAGATTGCAAAAGTAAGAAACCAAGTGGAGGAACTCTTAAGGTGTGTTCCTTTTGAAAGGAAGCACACCCTGTCCCTAGGGAATCTGACTTGATTGGTTTGGGTTGTGTATAGAGAGGAGTAGTTTTTCAAAAATACTCCCCAGGTGGTTCTAACAGGAAGCTTGGGCTGAAAACGGCCCCAGATCTCCTGAATCATGAATTCTGGCAGGTGAGACCCAGGTGACCAGTATTTTAACAACTCCCCACGCCCATGGGATGCTGGTACACACTCAAGTTTGAGAACCACTGGGCTGCCCAGCTAAGGAGTGGAGGCACAGACATGGAGGGCTTCTGGAAGGTGAGCAGTTGGGGTTGGAGCACAGTGCTGGGGGTGAGGGACCCTTTCACAGGCCCCCTCCTCCTCACAGTAGCCTCAGGGCAATGGACAAACTCTCCAGTGACAGCTTGGCCTGAGTCCTCTGGGTGCGCTGTCCTTAAGGGATCCTGTGGTGTTTAGTCCTGTCTTGCGACCACAGAGCCTCCTTCTGAAGCCTCGGTCGCCTGGGCCCCCTTGGCTGTCCCTCTCCCTTCGGAGTTCCTTTGCAGGCCCGGAAGGTTGGGCCTGTGGCTGGCCATAGTAAACGGCCAGAGAGGTCTCTTCCTGGCGAATCCTGGCTTCCAGTTTATGGCTCCTTATTCTTTTCCCCACAGTGGGCCCCCTACTCTGAGCTCTGGCTTTTTTTTTTTTTTTTTTTAATTCTAGACAGAAACTGTGTCCATCCCCACACAGAAACCCTGCCTCCTTTTCTGCACATCAGACATCTTATCCTAAGCAGTCACGTCCCCACCCACGATAAAAGCAACCCTTTGCCCAAAGCCACCTAACTCTGCACCCCACGCCCCGTGCCCCACTGCCCCACAACTCAGCCATCTCAGCTAACTGCAAACAGCCAAGTCTGGCTGCCTCCTCGCTTCGGGCCTTCCCGCCCAGGCCAACTGGGCAAGGCAGGACCCCACTGCAGTGCCCAGCGCAGAGACACCCCCCCCCGCCAGCGGAGAGGAGGGATCCCCGGGTCCGCCGCAGCCGGGGGTCCCCACCCGCGCCTCGGGGGGCTGTCTTTTCTAGGTTTCTGGCCAAGCAGTGCCCGGCCTTGGGGAGGGGCTGCGGCCGCCCGGAGTCGCAGAGGGTCCGGAGGCTCCTCCCCTGGGGTGGCCGAGCAGGAAGCGGGGCGCGCGGCGGGCGGGGGCGCGGCGCGGTGCGGGGCGAGCGCGCGGGGCGCGGGCGGCGGAGTATGCGCGGGCCTCGGCGGCCAGCCCCGGCGCACAGCCGCGGCCGGGGCGCGCGGCGCGGGGCGGAAAAGCCTGTTTACACAGACTGCACACCGCCTGGGGAATAATGCAGTAAAGGAAGTGAGCCGGCTCGGCCTGACTGCTCCAACTTCCTGCTCTCACACACACACACACCAGAGGAAAAAAAAAAAAAAAAAAAAAGAGGAGCGAGAGAAAGAAAAAAAAGGGGGAAAAATCAGGATCTCATTACAAGAGCAACAGACCGTCTGCAGACGCCTGTCAGCATGGAAAGTCGGGGGCTTTCGCCCGGTTCCTCCTAGAAATTCCCCCGAAGAAGGATCTTGAAAGCTCCCCCACATCTGGGTAGGTAGCAGGGGGTTCTGCCTGTTGCTCGGACAGTTGCAAAGTTTCGTCGGGGTGCTTTTTCTTTCTTTTCTTTCGTTTGGTGGGGGTGGGGCTGGTGGGGGCCGCGGGGTGGGCTGCGGGCCTGGGAAGGGGGCGCCGCGGGGATGCTCCTGCGCCCGCCCGCGCGGCCCGAGCTCCGCGCCGCGTCCGACCCCGAGCCGGCGGCACCCTGCCCTGGGGCTGCGCTTCAGCTCGGAGGAGGGGGCGCGCGGGGGGAGGAGAGGACGTGGAGACTTGGGGTCCCTGGGAGGAACGGCGGCGGGACGGGTTGCGTGCCTGGAGGCTGGACCCCCGCCGACCTTCCAGCTGGGGCTGGCATTCCCCTGGGGTGGCAGTGGGCACCGATGCTCCCATTCGGGGAGAGGAAGGGAGGGCGTGGGGAGTGAAGATGTGGGGCTGGGGGGCCGCTCCCATTCTCGTTAGGCAGGTGACCCCCGTCTGGGTCACCGCCCTAGGCGCACGCCTAGGTGGACCTTTAAAAGCCAGTGGAGTCTTTACTGGACACGGTTTGGGCAAAGGATCGGGGCAGGAGACGGTCTTGGAGCCCCCAGCTCTTTAGGAAGGGGCTGGTCAGCTTGCAACTGAATGTTGGCCTGTAATGCTACTGTAACTTTCGGGAGGAGGAATTAAAATTTTGAGAGAGTTAAAAAAGAAAAATAAGAAGTCTCGGTTTTGTTATATTTTCTGAACCGAACCTTCGCATTTAGGTGGCGGGTGGGGGTGGGAGTAAGAAATGTTATTTCAGAAACTGCAAAAGGGGCTTTTTAGAAAAAAAAAAAAAAACGAGTGTCGGGAGAGTTTCTGGCTTGTCTGGAAACGGCAAGACTAATTGCCATGCGCTTCCGCTTTGAAACTGGCAGCAGACAGCATCTTGAAAATGACTCACTAGAGGAGCTCACAAAGAAACTGGTTTGCTCCTTCTCAGGTTTATGTATTTGTGCCTTTTACAGTTTCCTTTGTAGTGTTCGAGGGGTCCCCCGCCCCTTCCCCGCGGGCCCCCCTCCTACGCTCCGGCTTTTGGAAGCCCCTGGCCGGTCTTTAACTACCCCCAGCTCCCCAGCAGGACGGGGGCTTGGGGTGGGGGGGCGGCTGAGTTGTTTTTGGAAGTTGGCTGGGGAGAGGGTTAAAGGGATTCTGCTGCTGCAGGGGGAAAAAGTTCCCTGAATTTTCCACTGGCTGCTGCAGGAAGAGAGAGCCCCTTTAGTCATTGCTAAGTAATGTCTGCACACACACCAACTAATCTCATTAGGAGTTTCCGCTGCTCGGCACAGGAGGGGTTTTGTGCAGCCACTGTCAGCCGGGGGAGCCGTGTGCTGGAGACTGAGACAAGTTACGGCTTTATTTACTTAGAGGTGCAGCTGCCCGACAACCTTTTCAGGGCACTATCCTGAAAACTTTGAAGTCACTTGGGCCATTTTGGATTTCAGACTTACAGGTTTTTCTTTTCTAGTTGTGTGTAGGGTGTGTGTGTGTGTGTGTGTGTGTGAAGTTTCTATTGCCCAAGCAGATTAAGCACCCCCATCTTTTCTCCTCTGTGCTTATGTCTTTGTTGGAAGGGGTTGTGGGCGGTGGGGAGCCGGAGGAGATGAGAAACTAAGCATGTTCCAGGCATATATTAATGAGTTCAAATCGATTTCTGAGCCTTATTGCTTTATTGCCAAACAAAATACCCTCTGATCTCTCTCCCTTTTTCTCTGTCTGTGACACATTTATTTGGGATAGGTCAGTTATGGGTTTCAATTTATGGGGATTATAAAATTACAAATTGTGTTAGGAGGGCATGTGGGTCAGACAGTTAAGAAGACTGTCCATAAGTGTTTTTAGAATTTCCAGTAATGATCCTGCCTGTAAAAACCCCCCTGATGGTCTTTCTGTGCCAAATACAGCAAAATAGCAAAGGCCTTCTGGCCTTCCCCACCCCCCCGCCCCCCTTTTTAAACCTTTAAGTGTTGGAAATATGTAGAGTTGCTAAAAAGGGTAAAGAGTTTTAAGGAACCTGATTGGAACTGTGGGGTTCCTTTATGGACAAGGACTTGCTGCTTGGGGACATACTCTTGAGGGTTTTTGAGGTGTTGGTGTTTCTCTTATGGTGGCAAAGCATGTCCTGAAAACAGCCCAACCAGGGTGTGACTCAGTGGACAGAAGTACAGGATGTCCCTAACGTGGTGCCTGGCACAGAGTAGATGCTCAGTAAATTGTTGCATCGAAAGCTGTGTGTAGGATAACAGAACTTATAATAAATAGATAAGGGGGAAAATAGCTTTCCAAAAGCTCAAGAAAGGCCCCTTTGAGCAAACTACAAACAAATCTGGATGAACAGACTTTCTGGAGTAATTTTGTCCCCCAGGTGACATTTGGCAATATCTGGAGACATTTTGGTTTTCTTAACGAGAGGCGATGCTATTGGCATCTAGTGGGGTAAAGAGTTAGAAATGCTGTTACACATCTGGCAAGGTACAGAACAGCCCCCAAGTAATTTTCCAGCCCCAAATGTCCGTGTCTGAGTTGAGAAACTCTTACTTACATTAATGATGATGATAACTCTTTTACAGGCAGCCATTCAGTGGATAGGACATTTACTAGTTATAAGTTGTACTTTTCTGCCACGTATGTAACACAGTGTGGATGAATTTTCTCTCCCTTTCTCTCTTTTTGGTCAGTAATAGACAATAGAAGGACATTTAAATGATGAGTTGGGATGGTTTACCTTTGTGAGCTGAATTAGACCATCTCTGAACCTCACTTGCTTGGTACTAATGCTTTTTGGATCAGAATGGCAATAGCCCAGATAAGGAAGGCAGCAAGTTTTCAGCCCCATTTGAATTTTGGAGTTTCCTGAAACCTCTATTAAAGATCTTTTTCTTATTTAAAAAAAATTAATAATTCAAAACTGTAATATACAGGAAATGTAACTCAGAGATCATATATTGAAATTTATATTTGTAATAACTTTTTGGAACTTGAATCTTTTCCTGAAATCGGTTTTAAAGCCCTTCCAGTCAGTGCATATAAATTAAAATATTCCTTTCTTAACTGTCAGATACTGGGTTTTGTGTGTTCTGTGGTACCCAATCATGTTTATACACCTATCTGATTCCAAAAAACAATATGGCTATAAAACATTCCCTATTGACAAACCCAAAACACTAACAAATATTGTCCAAGGATGTGACTTCCTGGAGTAGAGTCCTTCTTTTTTTTTTTTTTTTCTGATGGTGAATTACTGCTTATGAATTAATACTGCTTAGCTCCTTTCCAGTCCTAGGGAATGATTCAGCCGTCTCCATGTTCCCCAGACCTGGGGTTCCTCATTAAACTTTAAAAGAAATGGGTTCTGTATTCTGGCTGTGCCCTGACTTCTGCCCCTTCCTGACGGCCTCTGCCTACACACACGAGAGTGACGTGGGTCATTTGAATGAAGGACCCCACTCCCGTCAGGTTTTTCTGTTTCTGGCAAGAGCTTTTTATGTCCTGGTTATCCATTAATTCCCCCTTTGCCTTCATAGATTGATTGATAGTATATTTGAGATCACACCAGCATAACAATATTTTCTAAAGGTTAGGAGGGTTTTTTTTTTTTTTCTGTTTTAAAAAATAGTAATGTGAGTTATGTTAGGAAGATTCAGAAAACCACGAAGAAAAATATAAACATTTCCTACAATCCCACTGTTGACATTTTGGTATATATTTTTTCAGTCTTCTACAATACGTGTGTGTGTGTGTGTGTGTATGTGTATGGACACATGCACACATACGTAAAACTTTTCATTGGAATCCTACTACGCTTTCTGTTTTGTAACTTATTTTTACTTAACCTATCATGTAACACATTTTCATAACTAGTACCAAGACCAAAATTACTACGCATAGAGCATGTATTTATTGATCTAATAAATGTGTTGACTCAACAGTGGATTGACATAATTTCTACATGGACTTGTTCAGTGTTTTTGTCTCTGCAGCTCCAAGTAATGTTCGAAGAATGCTGACCTCTTAAAAAACTGAATTCATACGTGCTGTGAAATTTGGGATTTCGATGAGTTTCTCTATGATTTAAGAATGAGTCATGATTCACAGTAGAATATCAAGATGTAGTAACAGGAAGTCCAGGGCCCTACACATCAAAATAGAATGTTAGATGATGAAAAAAGAGAAGCTAGGTTAAACCGAAAATATACCTTGAACTTTAAAGAGGGAGGAAGAGGTCTCTTGCACATTGAGACAATTCTTAGTTATTACAGTTTCATTTTATATCCAGAGAGTTCCCAAACTTTGAAATTGGTGTTTTAAGTGGATTTGCAGCTCAAGATTACTATTGCTCATGGCCACTTTGAATTAAGATCATCCAGCTTTTTGGTTGAAATTGCAGCAGTGAGACTGTGACAACTCTGCCTTTAACCACCAAAAGTGCAGCCCCAGGAAATTGTGTGTCTGTGTGTGTGTGTGTGTGTGTGTGTAACCATCTGGTAACGAATCCTGAAGGCCTTCAAAAACGATAGATTATTCAGTTTTTTTAAGTAACTATTCTATGCAGAAATTTGACTCCTTATGACTCCTACCTGTAACCAAAATAAAAATGGCTTTTCGTCCATTACCTGAAACTTAACATATGTGTCAGCAGTTTAAAAATAAACCTTGAATTGGTCATTTCAATAAATTGTAATTTGGTGTGAATTGCCACTAGAAATTAGGAACTCATCGATGAGATGTCTTAATTTGCATTTCCTAGAAAGTAATTATTCAATTATTCTATGAATTAAATAGGGTTATTTTATAATGTCTGTAAGACTTATCTGTATATTTTTAAAAAGAAATTAAGATGATGGTTATACTAATCTCATTTGAACTGGACAAATTAGTTTACTCACATGTCTGCTCTAAAAAGAGGCTCTTAAGCACATGGTATCATAAGTATCTTTAAAGATGCCATTACTAAGAATACTTCCTAATTTTCTACATTTACATATGGGAATGATGGGGTAGATATAAAACACACTTATCTAATGCCTTCTCTTAGACCGAGGGCAGAATTCCTTCACTCCCAGCAGTAGAACAAGGAATCTGAGACCATAGGTGTCTTTTTTTTTTTTTTTTGAGATTTAATTTCACGCATGGAAATGGACAGGTCTTCAGTGTTTTTGTATACATCCAGGGAATCCATACCCCTTGCCTTCAAATAGAGAATATTTCCATCACCCTAAAACATGCCTTAGCTATTTCTCTTTGTTCTGACAATTTCATGATTCTACCATGTAGGTTATTAAAGCCCAGAACGCCTTGATAAAATACTGCAGTATCTTTATTTAACTGCTTGCTTAAACGTAATCATTAAAATGTGTAGATTTCCTTAGCACTAGGATAGGAGGAAAAGGTCCTTCTACATTATTTAATACCACTTAAGCTAACCCAAAGTAAGCTGTGTGCTGCAGGAAAAGGTAGATCCCTTTCAAACCAGTTGGGTTGAGAGGCTAGCCCTTCATCTTCCTGAACATCAGTTTTCCAGCTGGATGGTGAAGCGATCCAGGTGGAGAGACTGGGGTAAACCCTTTCAAGTCAAAGTTGTGTTGTACTAGTTTTTGGAGTAAGGAACTTGAATTCTTCTAAGTTGTAAAAATATGAAAACTTTTGCTGTCCTCTGCAGACAGCCAACTTTCAGACAACGATTCAAGTGAAGTATGTTGTGGGAAAAGGGGTTCCCCATAAATTTCCCCTTCAATCCCATTCTAGCTCCTTGTTGAATGAGGAACACTCTAGGCAAGGTTGGTATTCGCTGCCATGCTTCATTTCCTTTTTTTTTTTTTAAAGGTTTGTGACCAGCATCACTCCTATCTGATGGCTTACAGTTGGGTCATTCTTGGAGACACCAGTGACTTTGTCTGGGTTGTATGCTGAGTAGCCCCAGATAGGATTTTGATCACAAGGTTTAGTCCCTGCTCCTTCCTTCCTATTGTCTTTGAAAATGCTGTCCATCCTCCACTGCTGTGTCTGAGGGATCCCTCATTCCCTCTCACCTTGTCTAGTCCCTTGTCTACCCACAAGCTAGACTGATCCTTTAACCACAGGTCTGACTGCCTCATCCCTCTGCTTAAAATCTCCCAGTGGCTTCTGCCAGGCTAAAGACCCAACTCCTTAATGTAAGCTGTGATTTGAGCCAGAAACCCTGGCTTTTCATCCATTCCTCAAGCCAGTTGTGAGCTCTTGGCCACTGGGCCTTTCCAAATGCTCTTGTCTCTCCCTGGGAATTCCCTTCCCTGCCCCCACTTGCATAGATTGTTCTCACTCTGCTTTGCCAGTTTGTGGCCATTCTTCAAGGCTCAGATCCCACCGTCATCTGGTCATCAGCCCTGGCCTTTAAGCCCCTGCCACCTTTATTTATAGGTTTTCTCATTTACCTGAATTCTCCCTCTCCAAATTCTTACTATCCACATGCAGATTAGTGAACACGTTGAGATCTATATTTCTAGAGATAGGGCTGGTGTCCTTCATTATTCGTTGATACTCATTATCCCAAACTCAGGAGCCAAGTAGACTTGATAGCATGGCGTCCCTTGTTATCTGAAGTCTCTGCCTAACATTTGAATCCATTAGATTCAGAGAGCGAGGGGTACCTGAGCACAGACGCGCCATGATGGGTTTCACATCTGAGAAGTCCGGAAGCTCCCTCTGGGCCTAATCTGTTTTTCTCATCCTCACATTTATCCCAGTATATTGTCCAATACCTGGCATTCATTGAATTAGAAACAATCTAAAGGGGGAGAAACTTGCCATTGGACTTGATAAAGCACTTTATTGCTATGCATAAATCCAACCCTCTCCTAGACAGTGAACTATTTGGGATTAATAAGAGGCATATTTCTTGGTTAAATCATAAAGACAGCCAGGAAGTAACTGTATAGAGGATATGTCATTTTCCAGAGTTTTTATCCAGACTTGCAAAAATGGTGGACGTACAGAAAACAAGTTTGTTAATATCTGAGAGGATAGACCTCACTCAGCCCTGATGCTGATATCGGTGTTATTCTGGGAATGGTTGGTTAACAGTTAATTCATAGGTCAGCACAACTTGGAAGGATCTTGATGTAAAATTCTTTCCTTGTTAAAACTGATCATTCTATAGTAACCATCAGTAGTCTTTCATCAAGACTTCAAGTGACCAAGTTTTCATAATTCTTTGGGCTGAATTCCATAATATTTACAGTTACAAGTTCTTTTTCTACTAAAACCTGTGTGTGTAGCTTTTGTTTGTAATTTTTTGTAATTAACGGATGATGTTTCTGATTTTTTAAAATAAAAGATTCTCTGCCTGTGTATTTGAAAGGATGAATGACTAATATCTACATTGCTTTTAGTGGAGGAGGGGTAGATCTGTGTGAGTTTCAGCTGGGTTTTGCCAAAGAGCAGTTTGTTGATCATCAAACCTTGATTAACCAGAATGTATGATTAAACAGATTTCTCTCTCTGTAGTTAACTGTGAGAAGAAAGAGTTCCAAACGGCAACAAAATAAGCCCCAGAATTTGTTCCAGGATGTGCTCCTGGGTAACTTCAGGAATTCTCTGTAGGAATTAAGAGCCAGGATTCTCCTACACTATCTGCACCTGCAAGTTCTCTTCATCCTTGGAAAGATGATACCAAGGGCCAGAAAGGTCAGAATGCTCAATTAAGTGAGAAAAGGGGTAGATGGTCATCCAGTTTCTGAACCTTGGAGTTAAGAAGGGCACTTCTCTGGTTAATACTCAGTGAACTGGAAATATAATCTCCCCACTATCTCCTTATTGGAGTTTGAAAAATTTTTCCTTTAGAGGCTAAAACATAAGCCCTGGTAGTTGGAGTTCATTCGAAAGTGAAAAAGATAAGCATTGACAGGTGTGTGTGTGTGTCCATCTGTCTATCTGGGTATGCCTCCACATATGTTGGCGAGAAGAGGGAGGCAGGCATCTCAGAGAACATGGGACTGTATATTCTCAGTTCGTGTTCTTTCTGCATCCAGAGCCACTGTTTTCCTGTAAGATCCGAGCCCTAATTCTGTAGAGAGGACGGGAGCATAAGGGAACATTTGCTGAAGTTCTCATCCAAAAACACCATTATTCCCCTGTGAGAACCCAGAGAAAACTTGGATTTTTAAAAATATAACTTCTAGGAGAGAGAAAGTAGATATTCCTGATAATTTCAGCAGGTCCCTTTAAGGACATAAGAAGAGACTAAACCCTTGAGTAGTCTTTGGAAGACTGTATATGATGCAGTGCCTCAATCTTTTGTATGGTTTTGCTTTTCGAAACCTTCTGGAATCTAGAATCCATGAGCATTGGTAGGGAAGTTATTTCTGCTAATCCAAGCCCTAGATGCTGATCACTTAGACCAGAAGATGTTGGGTGGTAGAGCATTACTTTCTATTTTTATTTCATTGTTTTCTTTTTAAAAGTATTTTGGAACAAACATCTCCAGATTCTGCAGGTGACATTCTGAGGGCAGGATTGGAACTGATTAAGCCCCAAGCAGGCCTAGGTTGGCCCATCTGTGCTGAGTCTCTAGCACAAGGTTAAATTCATCTTTGAGAGTCGAGGCAAAAATATCAGTCAGCCCTCGACATTTCCTTACTTGGCTTCATTCGCTTCTTTGGGTGATAACTCTCAATTCGGCATCTAGGGTACTTGGACAAATTGAGCAATTTTGAATGATGGTAACATTTTCTTAACGTGAATTACTTTTATTATAAAGGTATGGGCTGTTAGAAGATGCCTTGAATTGAACAAATGACCCAAGTACACTGGGGTTCTCCAAAGCTCAGAGTGCCTGCTTTTAAATAAGAGCATTGCTCTGCTCTGATTTAAATCAGAGCTGAACCACAAGCACAGCATCCTCTTCCAGCCATGGCCACATCCTTTGCTTCTTTTTTTTCTTAACCTAAATATTAAGACATACTAATTTGACTTTGGGAAAGTAGAAACTTTAAGACCTTGACATAAGAGATTATACATGCTCCGGGTGATTAAAACGTAGGAAGGGTGACTCTCTTTAGCAAGAGGGAAAAGATCATCTAAAGCAAATTCTGGCTGTTGTTTTCTTTTTTTACAGTTAATATATTCATGTGGAACAATTATTCGAAGAGTAGAGTATCAAGTTGTATGTGCCATTTCAGGAGAGGGCCAAGGCGGGTTAGTGGATGGCAGATTCCTGAATGGGAAGAAAGGGCCATCAGGACACTTCGGGGTATACATCTGATGTGTGATGCTGATGCCACCGACAGCCATTCTCTTCTGTCAGATGCTTTTACAGGTCCTTTGAAGGAAATGTGTCTGCATTAACCGGACACAAATGAGTAAACCATTTATTCAGTACATTTGGGGGAGTTAATAAATAGGTTTAAAATAACATGGCATTGAGCGAAGATTAATTTTGAAATCACTCATCTATTTTTGCAACAGTTTTCTTAGAAATAACTGTACTCAACACGAAGATATTTTAAATGTGTTCCACTTACTGTAGTTTGTCGACCAGTCGGGCTCGATTTTAAATAGACGTTCAGTGGAAAATGAGATGCCTTTTGTGTGCCACTTTATCTTAATGCCATCATATTTTTGCTTTGTGTTAAAAAGAACTCGATTAGAAGTTATTTAAGTTTAGATGAAACTCTGCGTTTGGTACCATAATCACCATATGTAGCGAAAGGTACAAAAATGTGAGAGAAACGTATGCATGTGGAGACCGTAAAACCATAAAAGGGATAGTCTGCCTTCATGACTTGAGATGCAGCTAAAATCCCCACAGGTGTCCACCACATGAGCAGGTGATGACATTTTGAAGACTGCAGCGTCACTGTTTTTTATAGATCCCTTGCAAAGTGAATATATTACCCTACCAGATTATGTAAAACTGTTGATGCCTAGAATTTGCATTTCCTAAACCATGAAAGAGTTTTGCTGAGAAGAGCACTGAACAAGAGCCGAACAGCTGAAGTGACCACAGAATCTAGAAGCTGGAGGAGTCCATTTCCTTGCTTAGCTAATCATCCGTGTAAGGCAGTGCCTTGTACTTCTCAGCAGTCTCCAAAGATGTCACAGAAACCGGTAACTCATAACTATATTTGCACCAGCACCGCACAGGGCGGGACCCAGACCCGAGCTAATGCCTATGTTATCCACCGAAATCTTAGCATTTCCGGGAGCCACCATATTTTGGCCCATGTTAAATTTCAGAAAAGGAAAGGAAGAACATTTATAATATTATGAGCCATTTGTAAATTATCAGCTCAAAAATGCTACATTATAAAGTTTTAACACTGATCATACACTGGTGACTATCAAGATCAGTTGCTTACTGTCATTTTCTAGATACACTCTTTTAAAAAAGACCTATAAAATGGGTTCTATCCTACTCTAGAAAAAGGGAAAGATTACTTTGCCAGGAGTGCTGATATTGGGGACAGTTGTCTTTTTTTTTTTTTTTTTTTTAATGTTTATCATTGAGAGAGACAGTATGAGGGAGGGAGGGACAGAGAGAGACAGACAGACAGATTCTGAAGCAGGCTCCAGGCTCTGTGCTGACATGGGGCTCAAACCCCCTAACCATGAGATCATGACCTGAGCCGAAGTCGGCTGCTTAACTGACTGGACCACCCACTGGCTTAACCATCCAGAGATGATAGAAGAAATGATACCTTAAGTTCTATAGAAAAGGCAGAGAAGTGGCTCTGGGAGGTCCCATGGCTTCTCTCTCTCTCCAGGCTGTGAAGGAAAGCTTGAAAGGAGGAGGTCAAGGGTTCCTAAGATTAGTAGCCTGATGTGTCATGCATGTGTGAGAAGCAGCCACTGGTGAAGAGAGACGTGTTATAATGCTAGTAAATGAAGCAGAGAGACTGAACCACCCCTGGAGGGTATGTGGGACCCACAGCGGCTTTGGCAGGACGGGGCAGAAGCAGTGGTCCCATGGGGAGAGATTTGGAGGCACGGAGGAGATGGGCCAAGAGGAAAGGGTCTGTACCTTTCCCTGGGTGGAGCTAGGGAGGGAGAATTGCCGTGCAGATGTTGGAGGTGGCCCAGACCGGGTGCAGCCGGGCCAGGGGAAGAGGAAGGTGCACAGATGGTTACCTTTCTGTCAGGAAATGCCCAGAGCTGCAGCAGGCCTGGGATGCTGAGCACAGCTGTGCACATTTCCCGGTCCCCAGGGTCCCTTGGGAATCCTTCAGAGAGGAAGAGATGGTGTCGCAGCCCACACCTGACCCCACTGGGGCCTCCTTCCTCCTCCAGCCCGGTGTCTGCTCAGTGTGTGTGAACACGTGTGAGAGAGACGGGGAAGATGACGTTGGTGATCCTTTGGATGGGTGGTGGTTGAGGAACAGCCCCAGGAAGAAGGGCACTGTTATTAAGCAAAATATATTGCTGGTTGCCATTGATGGAAAGAGGCAGTGTCCAGATTTTTAGTTAGAAGAGCTAAGGCATGCATTTTCTTTGACTAAACATATTTTATCTTGTGTGTGTGTGTTTTTTTTCTAATGTTTCCACTGGGTGGTGCTGCGGGAATTCCTACCTTTTGCCTTGGATCTACCCTTCCCAGAAAGACGCCTCTAAAGCATAATAGGAGGAAGTCCTGATTTAGAAAGATTTTACAGTTTCAACACAATAGAGGGTTTGGAGGATGCTCTGGAAGGAAATGTTTTAGTTTCTGGATGTGGAAAATCCACCATCATTTTGTATCATGCAGAAGGTTTCTTACTATGCTGGGTATATACTTTTGGCATTTACAGCTTATTATTTAGGGCTAAAAAGCTTTCAAGTTTATCTGAAAGATTATGGTTTCATCCTAGTGAAAGCGGCATGTAAGATTTCCTTTATTCTTGACTTCTGTAAAACTATCATAACAAAGTAAGCAAACAGACATTTCCTCATGTTAAGACAACCGTAGATTTAAAAAATGTCTCTGTTCAGGTTTTATTTGAAGCTGAAGGCATTGTTCCATTCCTATTTTAAAGATCACTTATACAGTGTATTGGCCAAAAGGATAACTTGGACTTTTATTTTCAAAATAAACATATAAAGTCTTTCAGTTTTGTTTTTTTTTAATGTTTTTTATTTATTTCTAGGAGAGAGAGAGAGAGAGACAGCGTGAGCAGGGGAGGGTCAGAGAGAGAGGGAGTCACAGACTGAAACAGGCTCCAGGCTCTGAGCTGGCAGTCAGCACAGAGCCCGATGCGGGGCTCGAACCCACGAACCGCGAGATCATGACCTAAGCGAAAGTCGGACACTTAACCGACTAAGCCACCCAGGCGCCCCAAAGTCTTTCAGTTTGATAGCACTCACGTATGGAGGGGGTTGAGACTGGCCTTATCATTGTTTTACAGATAATTTCTCTGTGCTTCAACTTTTTTTTTTTTTTGACATCGCTGCCTGAGATCATACAACTCTTTTAGGCCGTGGCTGTCATGAGAATTTATATTCTGATTTTCAACTTTTCCCCTTACACACAGGATCAAGTTTCAAAATAGGAATAGTACAAAAGCTTAGGTAAAAGATTTTCCATTCAAAGGCCTATGAAATATAAGAATTCAGGGTAGTATGGGAGGAAAAATCCCCACTGGAAATTAGGGAGCTCCGTTCAGTGGAAGTTCACATTTAAGGACTGTTGGCAAGATTTTAAGTAAGTGGTACTGAACCCAAGACAGTATTTTGTTTTCATGCGCTTGTCACGATCCTCCCCGAAATCCCAAATATTTCTATCTTAGAACTCAAAACAGGGCTTCCCCAGAGTTGTTTGTTTTTAAAGGAAGAAGCGTGAGCTTCTGCTGGCTTCTGGGGGCCGCGCTGGGTGCTATCATGTGGTTTCAGTGAGGCTCCCAGGCCGTCTCTATTCTCAGGTGAAGTGTTTCTCAGGATTCCTTTTACTGTCAGGAGGAAAGCGTGCAGGTGTTAGATGCCCTCTCTGGAGCCAGGCTCAGTCCGCAGCATTTCTGTTCTTGCCTCGCATCCTCCTCTTCCACTGGCCTGTGTGCACCCCGGCTAGAGGAAGAGCTCCCCTGCTGAGGGGGAGCTGAGTCACAGACGGTGCAGCTTCCCACGTCTTGTCTTTATTATCAGGAACCAACACCATTATTTAGTGCTGAATGAACCTGGAGTGGGGCTAAGCCAACATACACGTCTTTTGTTTAAAAAAAATGTTTATTTTTGGGAGAGAGAGCTAGTGGGAGTGGGGCAGAGAGAGAGGAAGGCAGAGGATCCGAAGCTGGCTCTGCCTCTGCGAGGACCTCAGAGAGCGCGACGCGGGGCTCGAACTCACAAGCTGTGAGGTCATGACCTGAGCCAGACGCTTGACCCTCTGAGCCACCCAGGTGTCCCAACATGCAGATCTTTTAAGAAAGGAAATGAGTTTAAAAAATGATGGTAGCATGGATTCAACGTCTCTTCCTTAAAACAGAACCAATTGCAGTAACAGGAGTCACAGACGAGGCAAAGCCAGAAGTGAACAAGGAAATTTCCTGATTTGATTCATAGTGGGAACGTTCACGTCCCACTGAATTGAAATGAGTTTTCTCTCTGAGCAGCGGTGAGGTGTGCGTGTAAGAAATGAAGCCCCTGCCAGAGGAACAATGGTGATTAAGAAGCTGGACGTGGAACCAGCCTCTGGACAGGAGTCTCCGTCCACATCACTCCTGTGGCCACGAGCATCTTCTTTCACCTTCTAATGTCACAACCTCCTCATGGAGGATTATATTTTAGATGTGTATGAAGTGCGGAGCACAATGCCTGGTACATGATAAATGCTCATCAGAATGTTATTTTAAAAAAAGAAAAGATCCTATTTAGAGAAGTAACAGATTTTTATTTTGGTATGAGCCCTTTTCTAGAGTATTGCGTGGACTCTCACTATTACTGGTCGGGGAGGAGACACCTAACATTTCCTTTAGAATAAGGCTCTTGGAAATTTAGAAATTATCTTTAGTATTTTATAAATCATGTTGACATTGTGTGTATTTTGTAGCTTAGCTTTTTTTCCCCTAGAGAATTTTAAATTCTCAAAAGGGTCCATGGACCTAAACACAGGAAGGAGAGACCATCCTGGGTGTGTGTGTGTGTGTGTGTGTGTGTGTGTGTGTGTTCTCTGTATATGATTATATGCTTTAAGTTGCCTGTATGAGAGTGTGGATGTTTGACTGTTTTTGACCCATAAAAACAACAGTTTCATGTAGTTCAACATAATGGTGATAATTGTTAAGAAATGTAATTTGAGACAGTGTCATAATGAAAGCGATTATAGTGAGGTATGAGTATAGCTTATTTTCATATGTTATTTATCAAAACCTCACAAGTCAAACTTTGTCAGGGAGCCTTGGACCACTGGTAATCCTATTTCTCTACAATAACTTCTGTGTCCAGTACTCCAAAATAGTCTTGATTTCCCCCCAGGGGTTTATTGGTAGCTTTAAGACATCTAAGGAATCATTTTTCTAGTTCCATGCACTTTTTTGATCCACATGGCTACTGTTGAAGAAGAATTTGCTTAGCAATTTATTCCCTGTTGAATTCATGGGGTTAATTACTCTGGGGAGGAAAAAACAGTCTCCGTGAGTTTTCTTGGGCAATAAGAATAGCTGTGTTCTTCCAGAAAGCAGAGCTTGGCCGTCGTAGTGAGGGTTAAAACAGAGCTGACACACAAAGCAAAATGAAACCAGAGCTGCAATTACAAAGTGGGACAGATGTAGGAGGCCAGGTTTCCTGTGGCCCATTTTCCAGTTTCCTGCCTGCAACCTGCAGAAGAGGAAGCCAAGTGTTACCAAGTCTGAGAACTGAGTGGGGACGACGTGCTTCAGGCCAGAATTAAGATGTGCTCAGAACACACGGGCAACAGAAACAATTGCAAAGAAAGTGAACGTTTGGGTTTTAGTCCAAAACTGTCTGGGAAGGAACAAGCCGTCTGTTAAAGAAAAGATATTTGTTGGTAGAGCCCGTGCTTCCATGTGAGACTCGGCGGGGGGGCGGGGGACGGGCCTGGGGACTGTCCCAGGTTGTAGGAGCCTCTGATTTTTATAGTCCTTCTCATCTGTCAAGATGTGGTCTGCTTTTTAAATACAGTTGGTTACCTGAAAACGTTTTCCCTGCAGTGCCCAGGATTTCTAAATCTGTTTCCTGGGCCTGTTGATATACGAGGGAGGTGGATGTGGTTAACCGAGTGGCTATAATGAACTACAGCCTCACTTTCGGAAGGCTCGGTGGCCAGTTGGCTGCTTTGATGTAGCAGACTTGTGTTCCTTTAACGGCCCAATAAAGTTGTGTGTGATGTTTTCAAAGAAGAGATTAAATGGAGATGTGTATGTTTAAGGCTGCAGAACGCACACTCTGTGTGGCTCCCTGACAAGCCAAGGAGAGAGATGCAGGGCTCATGCAGTCAGAAGATACTGGAGAGGTGAACAAGTCCATTTTTCTCCCGAGATAAAAAAGAGAATGATAAATTATCCTATGTTTGGGCTCATTAGCACATTAAGGAAGAGTTTCTGAAGTCAGATATTACAATCCCCTCCTTACGGCTAAAGAAATTGAGATCCAGGGGCACTTGGGTGCCTCAGTTGGTTAAGTGTCCGACTTTAGCTCCTGTCATGTTCTCATGGTTTGTGTGTTCGAGCCCCGCATTGGGCTCTGCGCTGATAGCTCAGAGCCTAGAGCCTGCTTCAGATTCTGTGTCTCCGTCTCTGTCTGTGCCCGTCCCCTACTTGTGCTCTGTTTCTCAAAAATAAACATTTAAAAAGAAATCAAGACCCAAAGAAGTTTAGATTCACGACACCCCTGTTTATAAAATGCCTGTTGTCTGCCAGGTGCCCTGTTGAAACTGCTGAGGACACTAATGAAATGATGGCTAACACTAAATGGCTCCCCGTGTGGAAGCCTTCTTGAAGGCCCCATAGAAGGCACATGTGGAGGCAGCAGTAAGCCTTGTTGAAGGCTCATGATGGATGGGGCAGTGACTGAGCTTCTCCCATCACCGTCCCACTCAAATGGACTTGCCTCTTTGAGGTACAGAGAAATAGGTGTGTGCTTCTGGGGCAACCAGTTATTTATTAACCCTCTGGATTGACTGCTCCATGCTGCTTCTTCAAGCCCAGAAAGAACAAACTCTGGAGCAGGAACATTAGGAAATTTGGGGATGTTGCCAAATTAGGGATCATAGAAGTGCCCATGTGAGGCAGCATAGTGGGAAAATAGGCCATGTTCCATCTCTGTGCAGGTCTGTCTGAAAACACAGGATAAGATGAGCAGAGTTGTGCAATAGTGGGGTGGGGTGGAAAATGGCATGAATATACAGATGAAGGAGGAAGTAGAATGGCTCAAACATGATTTCCCAGCCAGAGTTAATGTAGCCATCCATTTACTGGTCCGAACGAAATTCACTTATAAAAAGTCATCAACGAACCTATCAAGTTGCTTCTAATTTACCCAGAGACAATACAGTTTCCTAAGTTTCTATTACAGTGGCTATTTCTAGTACAGTGCCTTCCCCATCTCTTTCCTCAGGTGGAAGAGATATTTGAAAAATTGTATTTGCAAAAACATTGCGGACTTATTATAGTGAATAAGTAGACTGAGCAATGGCTTCTCTCCCTCTCTTCCTGTTCACCCTGCTCTTTAAAAAATGCACATTCTGTAGATGTTCCCACAATGAATGAGAATACAAACATTTGTTAATAAGTAAAAAGAGCTTTGAGGGACTTGAACTTGACTTCCTAGATTGGCATTTTTTTTTTACATGCAGGGGTTGATGATAATTAAAATGCCTTTTGAAAAAAAAATTGAATCTTTGTTCCACCTCATAAAAATAATGAAAAAGACTTCACGTCTGGGTGTGGTTACCAAATGTTATCCTCATTTACTTAATGCCTTAAAGGTGTCCTGTGCTGAGTTAGTACCATCTCAAATAATACAAAGTGTTGTTTTCCAATTCTTGATAAGTGCAGGGTTTGTTTCATATAATGAAATAGTTTCTGCCCTTCTTTTTGGACCTGGATGATATAATGGCATACAAATGCTTGCTAGATTCTGCTCGGACAGAGGGTTGGAAGGTAGGAGAATTTTCATATGAAGTGCTAACATTTAGCCTCCTTTCTCTAACCATCCAGGTTTTAGCAAGCGAAAAGGCATCTACTTACTGAGCACCTGCCTACTCTGTGTGGTTCTTATGTAGGTGCTCTTCTTCATTCCTTGAGCTCTCTAATTTCTGACTGAAGTTGTTTTTTTTTTTAATTAAAAACTTTGTTTTTTATTCTTGAGAGACAGAGTGGGAGCAGGGGAGGGGCAGAGAGAGGGAGAGACACAGAATCTGAAGCAGCTCCAGGCTCTGAGCCGTGGGGGTAAGCTCAAACTCATGAACGGTGAGATCGTGACCTGAGCCAAAGTTGGACGCTCAACTGACTGAGCCACCCAGGCACCCCTGACATTGTTTTTTTTTTTTTTTGGTTTGTTTGTTTGTTTTGTTTTTTAAGTTGACTAGTTCCTTTTGTTGGTACAATAGGTAAGCTTTAGAAAATCAAATAGTACTGTCCCCTCAACTCCCACCTTAGTGTAACTTTAAAAATGAAACCAGGAACATGCAAAGAGAAGTGATAGGTTGCCATCAATAGAAAGAAGAACAAATAAGTTGGTATTTCGACTTCTAAGAATGGAAGCAAAAACCTCATGCTTTGCATAAAGCGGTTCTGTGCAGTCCCCTCTCGCGTTAAGATGTCTGGCGCCACCTTGTGGCAGACAGAGAGAATGCCCACTTCCTAGCAGAGGAAAAGCAGCTTCTCTGAGTAAAGCAGCAGCTTGAAGAGAGGCTCTATAGAGGCAGGGCCACATTTTGTGGGGCTTGAAACTTAAGCAGTTTGGAGAGACCTTCTTTGTACCTCTTTGTTCTCCTCCCTCCAAATTAGAGTTAAAGCATTACTAGAGCCCCTAGCAACGAGGTGGTTCCTGAAGCATTAACTTACACTATTCATGTCGCTGTGAGTTGGCCTTGGGGCTCAGGTTCTAGGTGCCAAAGCAGCGCTGGTATTCATGGGGGACCTAACTCTCCTGTCAGCCCAGCAGCTGCTGGAGGTTTGGTGGAATTGGAGGGAGCACATCACCCCTGCTACTTGGTGACTTTTTCAGACTCAAGTGGAGGAGGTTGCCTCTGGGTAAATTGCAGGTGCATTTTGTTCCAGGCCCCCATCCCGATTCTTGCTTTGGCCTTTGCTGTTGCTCTGTTCCTGCTCTGGAGGACGTCTGCCTCTCTCCGCTCACCCCTTTACCGTTTTACACACCCTTTAGTTTAAAGGGTGAGCACTCATGCTCCCTCTTCTGGAAGGCCTTCTCCAAAAGAGCCTACTCCAGATTCTCATGCGTGTTGCATTGCCGTATCACAGAGCAGGTAATACAGGGTACAGGCTGTGGCGCAAGCTAACCTCAGTTTTATTTATTCATCCATTCATGTGACAAATGTCTGTTGGGTGTGTAGTGTGACCTGTCACCGATCTGAGGTGGAGACACGTTGGCAAACAAAACAAAGATCGGTGCTCACCAGGTCAGCATTTGGGGTCAGTGCTTCTTAAGCCAGCAGGGGAAAAGGATAAGTTTTTAGAATTTCCAACATACGGTGGACTGATAATTTTGTGGAATGCAAGAAGAATAAGTTACTAGGAAAATAAAGACCAAAGGTACCAAAATATAAGCCCGATTTTTAATTAGTGATGTTATGGGCATGAAATGACATTTCAGTATACACAGTTAGAATAAATGTAATGAGGGGCGCCTGGCTGGCTTAGTCGGTTAAGTGTCCGACTTTAGCTTAGGTCATGATCTCGCGGTTCGTGGGTTCGAGCCCCGCGTCAGGCTCTGTGCTGACTGCCAGCTCAGAGCCTGGAGCCTGTTTCAGTCTGTGACTCCCTCTCTCTCTGACCCTCCCCTGCTCACGCTGTCTCTCTCTCTCTCCTAGAAATAAATACAAAACATTTAAAAAAAAAAAAAAGAATAAATGTAAGGAGGAAAAAAATGACAACTACATATTCATTGAAAATGCATACAGAGGCAAATAACATAGAATATCATTATTAATACTGATAACTTTTTGCCATTCAGTAATTTAACCAAACAAAAAAGGTTTGCAAGTGAAGTAGAGAATCCTTGTATTAAATGCCTGTAAGTACACTTTAAACAAACACCACATTTATCAGTAAGTACTTCACTTTTAGTGTACAAAGAGTTTGCTTCTTGTTGACTAATGAATTTAATCTAGGTTGGATATGACACTGCTACTTGCAGGAGATGATGTATATAAACTATTTCTGTATTTTGTTTCATTTACACTGGTGAGAAGCCCGTCTAATAGAGGTATGTTAACAGCATTAGAAAAGAGATTTTGAAACCCATTTACACAAACTTGCCATACTAATTCTTTTACCTTTTATCTAAAATAGAGTATTTTTAAAATTTTTAATGTTTATTTTTGAGAGAGAGGGAGACACAGAATCCGAAGCAGGCTCCAGGCTCTAAGATGTCATCATAGAGTGCAACACAGGGCTTAAACTCATGAACCATGAGATCATGACCTGAGCCAAAGTCGGATTTACTGACTGAACCACCCAGGAGCTCCTAAAATTAAGCAAGTTTTAAAAAGAAAATAAGATGAAGCAAGTATTGCTGCATTTTAAAATTCATCTTCAATCCATTAGCTGTCAATTCCCACAATTTTTCATATAAAGTTATAATTATACTTAATCTTTTAATCAATGAATTCTAAATTTTTTGTATACTCTTGGGCTATAGTTGAAAACCTTTGACTGTCACATGTTTAGCATGGTCCTACTTCACGATTCTGGCTTGTGCATAGCTTGTGCCAGTAAAACGAGCCTACACTGACACATACTTGGATCTCGTGATGACAAGTTGCAGTAAAAATGTCTATAATACTTATTCTCGATTCTTATACTCCTCTTACTTTCGACTGGTGATCAGTAGTTAGCACTGGTGTGTTGACCACATACTGAGTAAACTGTTCTAGGGGGCACCTGCTCTTCCACAATCGGTCCTCAATTTCTCATCTACAAAGTGGGAATGATAAATGTATTTGACTCATAAGGGTGTAACACAAATTAAATGAGGTAATACAGGAAAGTGCTTTCACCCTGTTTCATGAGTGTTGATCTTTCCTGATCCTGAGGAGGGAGCAGCTTTCACTTCTTTTGTGCAGGGCATTCATTAGACCCCCAGGGGCCAGAGGAGGTTTGCCTGGAGTTCGTATGTGTGCTGGGGTGGGGGTGGTGGCTAGTACCCTTGACTTGAGGGAGAGACACTGAGATGCTGCAGGTGTGGTAGAGCCATGTGGCCTGGCAGTTCTCAGGCAGGCAGAGGAGGGCACGAGGGATAAGCGGAGTGATCACCGTGTTCAGTCTACAGCATCCTTCTCTGTGCGGTTCCATCCAGATTAAAGACTGAATCAAGGACAGTATTTGCATTCTTTAAAAACAACAGAGTTGAAGACACAGAATGGGGGTGGAAAGTAACACTCAGTCTGCCTTCCTGTCACTCCCAGTCTGTGCCAGTAGACAAGTCCCTTACTGTCTCCTGGTGTGGCTAGCCCCACCCCTCTCCATTCCACATCTGTTGCCCTGACCAGCCCCGGGGAACGCACTGGTGTGGGCTCTATCACCAGTGGTCATAAGCGTGTTGTCACAGATGGCCTTTGGGTTGTCACTTTAGAACACTTCTCTTTTCCTGACCGAACGGCTATCATCTACGCGATTCCCTGCCCCAGACCCTCCAGGGGGAAAACCAGCCCCGAGCGAGGTGTGGGCACCCAGGAGCTCACAGCAGCTTGGAGGCCGCAGGCTAAGCATTTTGAACCGGTGTTTCTTAAGCTGGTGTCAGCAAATATGTGCCCAGGGATCTGAGTTTTCTCAGAATTAAAAAAAAAAAATTGTCCTTTCATTTTTGATGATAGTCTAAAACAACAAATATAAGCATGTTTTGAGTCACTGTCTAAACAGCAGTCACCGGATAACTTAAGGATTCCAGTGACTGTATTGGGGTCATTGCCTAATGAACAAACAGCCAAGGTGATCCAGTATCTAAATGATGCCTTTGTGATAGGTGAAAGCAGCATGCTCTATGAAGAGGTTTCCTGTTGCTTAAAAAAATAATAGTAAAATTTGAGTAACACTAACTTTGTAGTAGGTATAGTTCAAGTGCGTAATGAGGAACCTAAGCAGTCCTTAGAGCAGCCCTGTAAGAGAGATACTTGTACTATCATCATCCCCATTTTACTTATGAGGATAAGGAGGCGCAGAAATGCTAAGCAACTTACCATAAGTCCTATGGCCAGACAGGACCAGTACTTGGATTGGAACCCAGAGAGACAGGCTTTTGAATCTGCTCTGACCCACTGTGTAGACTTCTAAATAGACAAAGTGGCTCACTCTCTCACCTGCTGCAATTTGTACAGAATAATTGTGCTTTGGTGAAAAACTGCATTGTCTAGAATTAAGGAGAAAACCCCTCTGGGTGATGTGATTCTGATTTTAGGGAAGCTGTTTGCAACTCTGTTAATTATAGATAAGTGACAGCAAAGTAGTGATTGTCTATAGACATGCAAATTCTGTTCTGTCTTGCAGGCTTCTCTCCCACCCTTAGATTTGCCCCATGTGTGCATTCATTTCAGTGTTTCTAATCTATAAATGCTTCTATTACTCAGATATTTTTTAACTTATTGTAAGGCCTGCCCGGTTCCCTACTTGGTCAGTGAGTAAAAGAAAATCTTTACCATGTCTTCATTTTTATGTCTGCATGAGAGCAATGATTTTACCCACTTGGAAAATTATTTTACAACAGAGGAATTTCTCAACCCGAAGCTTCTCGCTGAGGGCTTCCGTGACCTTCCGGTCATGTGCCTCAGGCTCCCAGCCCTTTAACCTGCTCTGGCCAGAGCGCTGTTCTTCTGACACTACAGCCCAATAGTCTTATGTTTGCCGTTTATGGCCATTCTTTTACCGCTGGAAGGTGAGCTCCCTGTGGACGGAGGTCTTCATCTCTTCTGTTTGTGGATGTCTCCCAAATACCCAGATGGTGTCTTGGCATAAAGTGGATGCTCAAAAATTTTTTTTGAAAGAAGTGAGGAGAGAATTGAATCTTTATAGGAAGTAGTGGTACAAACACATCTTACTCAAGCAAACTTACGTTGGCTCTATCCTTGCTCTGACCTTTTTGTGAGTGGGATGCCTTTCAACTAAACATCATCTATCATCTGTAAAATTGTTAATTTGAGTGGGACAGGGGAGGAATCTAATTTGTAAACTTCATGTTATCATTATATAAGAATCATAAACCTTGAGAAGCTTAGATCCAGTTTTGTTTTTACCGAAGGGAGAATGTAACAAAATTTTTAATGAAAATAATTTGTCAATATGTGGGACCTATTTTTATGGGGGACCTTTAAAATGAAGTGTGCATCTTATTCAAATTGGACAAACTGTTTTAAATAACTAAACTCCACTGTGGGGAGATCTAGGCTGTAAATTACAAAGGCAAAGGAGGGCGGAGACAAAGAGTGGGTGGCTTTGTTCTTTGCAGAGTCTGATGTCTCTGGTTAGCTCCAGGAGACAGGGTGGGAAACCTACTGCAGGGGGCAGGTTGAAGGGGGCCAACGGAAGACAGTGTCTACTGCTGAGAAGCAGCTCTTCCTGAAGAGCAATGGTGCCTTCAAAAGTGGACTCGTCCACCTAAATATAAAAAGTGCAGACTCTTGAATGCCGAGAACAAACTGAGGGCTGATGGGGGTTGGGGAGGAGGGGAAGGGAGGTGATGGGTATGAAGGGGAGGGCACTTGTGGGGATGAGCACTGGGTGTTATATGGAAACCAACTTGACAATAAACTATTTAAGAAAATAAAAAAAGCTGCAGAATTTGATTTTGCGTAAAGGATGGCATTATAATACTGGATAAAACCTATACGTTCAAAATGAAGTCTGGTCAGGGGAAGGGGAGAGAGAAGACTTTTCTAATTAGCAAAAAGTTTGGGGAATATTTTAAAAAGATTTTTAGCAATTTCATGTGTTCACTGTATTTTAGGCAGAGAGTTATGGGGAATCAGCTATAGGAGCTTAGGCTGATAAAGTATTTTAACTGAAGCAGGTCTCTGTTTGCATAATTATCAAATTTAAATCTCAAGTATCTACTTTATTGAACATTTTACTTTAAGAGCCACAGTATGCTCTTTGAATTACCCACTTTCCTTATAATGGCAGCCAGGTAAATTGGACTTTATTGTACCTGCATTTTAAGACATAGCACTTCATTAAAGGTTCTAGGTGTTAAAGAGTTAACTTAGAAATAAAATCACCTAGGGGCTCCTAGGTGGCTCAGTTAGTTAAGTATCAGACTCTTGATCTTGGCTCAGATCATGATCTCATGGCTTCTGGGATCTAATCCCACTTCAAGCTCTGTGCTGACAGCCAGAGCCTGCTTAGGATTCTCTCTCCCTTTCTCTCTGCCCTTCCCTGCTTGCACTGTCTCTCAATCTTACTCTCAAAATAAGTAAATAAACATTTTAAAAAATAGTTAAAGCAGTAATAAAAAAAGGTATGTAAGACAATGTCATGGTCAACTTTTGCTCAATGGTGCCACATAACAGGCTGCCCCAAGAGTCACTGGCTTACCAGGGCATGTGTGTTTCTCATGGCGAGCTTCAGGGATGCTGCCTCAGACTGTGGGTTGTGGAACCTGGCTCCAGGCTTTGGGTTGAGTTCAGGTTGGCTCTGCGTGTCTCATTTTGGGGCAGTAGCTTCACAGCAGTGACAGGAGCACAAGAGGAAAAGTGCACACATGTGAACCCTCTTAGACGTGGGCGTGGAATCTGCATGGTCATCATGTCTACTAGAACGTTGATTGGCCAAGTTGAATCACATGGTCAAGCCCCAGTTGGAGTGGGGTGGGAAAAAAGTACTCCACCCGCCTGAGCACATGCTGTGAATGGGGGAAGGGGTGAAAGATTGAGAACATCTATCCTCCTCAGTTATGCCCAGAGAACATGGTTCTGATAATGGGGCGGGGGGGTGGGGGTTGGTGCTGGAATGCCATGGACTGGGATTCCAGGAAACATAAGTTCCAGGGAGCCCTGTTTGATAGAAGCAATAACTGTAAAATACATTCAAACACATGAATATGTTTCTGTCATCCCATCGGGAACACGATGGTCTGAGTGTCTTAGCGCGCAGGCAGCTGACCGCCTTCCTAGCTGGCGCATGAGCCCAGGGCCCAGCAAGCGCTGTCTTCCAGACCTCTAAACCCACTGGCAGCCTTCTGCCCTTTGGAACAGGTTCCTCTGAGCATCTGCTTGAAGCTTCAAAGATGTTTTAAAGCTTACTGTCTGAAGCGTTTGGCCAAAAAAACGCCCAAAAATTTGAGACGACTGTTAACAATTCTTAGTGCCAGTGATGAGAAGCAAGTTTGTGGCTTTTCCACAAATAGTCAGAAGGGTGGTTCGTATTAGGAACTGGAGCCAGTGGGCTGCGTATCACAGCAGTTGTGCCTAACCAGGCTCGTGCATGAGATGCAGGGGGCGGTTTTGATCCAACAATGAAACGATTTACTGTCTTACTGACTGAGTGGCTGTTGTGGCAAAGATTGATTGGTATAAAGAATATCTCCTTTAAAGAGCCGTAAATAAAATGCCGGATGGGTTTTTGGAGAACATTCCTAATCTGCTTTCTTTTAACTGAAAAGCTCCACGGTCGCTTTGGAGACATAATAGAATGTGTTTTCTCAGCAAAACATATGAAAAGGAAGAAGTAAGTGACTACTTCTTGGATGGCTAGGTACTTCCACGTCCACTCCCGGGTGGGAGAAACATAGCTTGTCAGTCTGAAAGCTTCTCCTTTAAAACAAATGCATGAAAGATGTGGTGGAATCGGCAAAAATATAAAAAGGAGAAAGAAGTGGCCTCAGGAGGTTATTCTGGCCTCCGGGTCTCCTGGAGTCCTCCGCCTCCTCACTGGCCCCTTGTTCTGGGCACCCCGGCTTCGGTGTCTCCCTGTCGCCATCATAGCAGGTGAGCCTTCAATCTCTCCGTCTCGGTCCCCACCTCACAGCTTGCCTTTGAAGCTTCTCTTGGGCCAGAAGCCAATTTCCACCCTCTGGTCATCCCTGGCTTCCTCAACTTGGCACTGGAGTGTCACCCCTGTCCTGCCCAGATTAAAAGCCAGGACACCTCATGCGCCCAGCCATGACAGGTGGTCTGAGTTGAAGCTTTGGAGGCGGCCCAACCACCTATGCTTTCCTAATATAACCAATGGTTTCAGATGTTTTTTCTCCATCTCCCCCCCCCCTTAGCTGAGAGGATGTATCGTTTTTATTTTTTATTTGAATCCCAGTGTAGCTAACATGCAGTGTTATATTAGTTTCAGGTGTACAATATAGGGTTTCAGCAAGTCCATGCATCCCTCAGTGTTCATCATAAGGCCCTCCTTCATCTCCATCACTTACTAATTTAACGAATATTGGTAACACAAGTGGATTATTAGTAGGAGAATCAGTAGCATTGCCATGAAAGCCCTCAGGTGTCTGAAGATATGAAACTGCCTGGGGGAGTTGGGGAAGAATTTCTTCAAGAAGGTTTCATTATTACTGGGTCCTCACAGATAAGTAAGAGTCTACCAGGATCCAAGGCTAGGGAACAGCATTTCAGACAGAAGGAAGAGCACTTACGAACTCCACACCAGAGAGTATTTTCTAGGCTTTCCTCTCATAGCAAGGAAGAGATGCTTTTCCCATCTCAGTGTGTGTGACAGTGGGTTTGATCTGCAACATGACAAATGTCACGGGGAAGCCAAGGGCTCTTCGAGTGGCATTGGTGATTCTTCAGTTCCACAAACCTTTATCAGTTGGGCTTCTGCTGCATGTGGCCCACATGCTCTGGGTTTCAGAGCACTGGGAGATCACGGAGGGACCGAACAAAGACCTTTCCTGAGGCAGCACACCCTGTAGTTACAGGAACCCCAGCCCCGACCTAAATGCCCTCATCATGGAACCCAGCATTCACAGCAGATCTCAGACGAGAGGCTGACTGCCAAAGGCTAAGATAGGAGGATGGGTGGGAATCGACTCCAGCGTTAAGCAGGGAATCGCTTGGCTGGGGACTCATTCTGCAAGTGGGCAGCTCATGAATCTCTCTCTCAAGTTCCCCCCAATGCCACCCTGCCACCCAAGGGGACGTGTGCCACAACTGCAAGGATCACAGGGCTCCCCTGCGTTTCTGACTTGTGGCCGTTTACAAAGATGCATTCAGAAGGCACCTGAGTCCAAGTGGCCTGTGAAAGTGACTTTTTTGTTAGGGTCACTAGGGGAGGAACGGTAGGAGCTGTGCTGCTCATCTGAGACTCCGTCCCTAGCACCCTGGTTCACACCTGTGTGGACCAGCTCTCACCAGGCCTCCTTCTCCCCAGGTATGGAGAGCGCGATCACACTGTGGCAGTTCCTGTTGCAGTTGCTGCTAGACCAGAAGCATGAGCATCTGATCTGCTGGACCTCCAGCGATGGCGAATTCAAGCTCCTCAAAGCGGAAGAAGTGGCCAAACTGTGGGGACTCCGCAAGAACAAAACAAACATGAACTACGACAAGCTGAGCAGAGCCCTTCGATACTATTATGACAAGGTAAGCCCTCGACCTTATGGGAGACCAGGAGGTGGCCGTGAGTGGCCGAGTGCTACCTGTCTGTCTGTTTCATTGATGAAAGCAGAGAATCACGGGCCATGAAATAAATTAGAAAAATCAAATAGAGGTAATTAAGGTAGGCGGTGGTGGTTGGTGCTATGGGGATTTGTTTTCTGGAAGCCCCTTGGGTGTTCTGTGGGTCAGATTGTGTTTGCCTGTGGTTGCTGCAGACCTTTGCTAACAACAGATATTGGTGGTGGGGAGGTTCTAGGGCCTCCCTCATTGTTAGTTGCTTGAGTGACAGAATGACTGTTAAAATCTAGAGAGTCTATTTATCCCGGGTCTTTTCCTGGGAATTTGGTAGCTTGGGCAAGTTCATGAACAATTCAGTGCCTCAGTGTCCTCATGTACAAAATGGGGATCATAGTATTTCCGTCTTGGAACTGTTAAGAAGACTAAACACATTTAGCACATAGAACAATGCTTGCTACCAACCTAGGGTTTGCACCTTTCGTGGGAAATTTCCCTCATTGAAAGAAGAACCATTTTCCTTTTTAAGTCTGAGAGATGAGTCAGAGCGCTTTGTTAAGTGATAATACAGCATAGTTGCCAAAGCAGGGACAGTTGGGGTGAGTTTTCATGCATTTCTGGAAAAGCAGTTAATGTGCCTGCTAGGGCAAAATTATTGCTATTTAGAGGTAATCATTTCAGGCCTGTAATTTTGGCCATTTCTGCGTGGATCTGTTGTTGCTGTATATTTAACCTCATAGACATAAAGACTTGGAGTCGTAATAAGGGTAAGCTTTTGTTCTGGTTTTACTGTTCATATTGAAAGGTGAATTAAAAGCTGATTTAAATATTAGTTCCTGATCTATATTTAGTGCCTGCCTTTTGCCAACCTCTTTGGAATTCAAGACAGAAGGATTACACATCTCAGGAAGTGGAGGCATCATTAATTATAAAGTGTTCCTTTATATGATCGTAATTACATATGATTATGTCATTGAAATGTTAAAGGTGGTTTCCTTTAATGTAGCAATTAATTAGTTCTGGCTTATTGCAGAGTCCTACCAAGATGTAAAAGCACTTCTTGTAAATGGCACGGTCTGAAAGACTTAATAAATGCAGAGGATTTATTGTTTTGCATTTTCCCCCAGGTTCTAAGTTGCACAATGGGAATTGGGGCCCCTCAGAAGGAAAACAGTCATCATGCCTTTTGGCAGGGGGCCTAAAAGCATGGCTTTGAGACTAAAAAAAAATGTATTGTTTTAAACCAAGTTGTCAAATATAAGGAGTCCTGCCTCAGTACCTGCGACTCGTTCTCTCTCTACTTGTGGCCTGGGCACCGGGGCTAAGGACTGTGTGTCTTCAGCACGAAGGAAGGTCATGGGCTGGAAAGGACTTCTAGAAAGACTAGCAGAGCCTTTGCTATTTAGACTGTACTTGATCTCCCTTGGCAGAGCTTAAATGTCTAGGGAAGGTAATTTCAGGGCCTTCGGTCACCAGGTGTGTTTTGGTACCTTCTTTGTCCAAGGCACCGTCTGCCTTAGTGCAAGCTGCCCTTGTCTCGTGTAAACTACAACAGCCCCTGAGATGGACCTGGCGCCTCTCTTTTCACACACGGCACAGGCGGGCTCCGTGGAGAAGCCTGCCCGTGTGTCAGCAGCCAGGGGCAGTAGAGCCAGGATTTGAACCCGGCTTGTCTGCCCACATTCCTGGCCAAAAGGCATATGCCCTACCTTCTGGGCCATTTGTTTCCTTTGCCTCCTGAATATTTGAGTTCCAGGCAGGCAGTCAGGTAGCACAAGATGGTTGTGTTTGTTTATCATCAAACACTTCAGTACTGAAGAACTCTGGTGTGAGCTGTGCCTCAGGTCAAGCCCAAGGCCCTGGGCTCCGATGGTGGTGTGGTTACTCACCCCGCTGTCCTCTTCCTCTCCCACAGGGGCCGAGCTTGAGGTTTGGCCACATGACCTTTGAGGAGCCAGCTGGTGCTGGGCAGGGAGGGCAGGAGCAGCTCTTGTTTATGTCCTTCCTTCCACATGCATACGCAGTACCTATGTGTGAACACAATACATACGTGCACACAACACGTGCGTCATGAACACACTATACACGTGCGCACACAACACATGTGTGCACACAATGCACACGCATGGACACACTATACGTGTGTACACACGTGCTATACATGTGTGTGCGGTGTACATGTAAATGTACACATGCATGTATATGTATGATATGGACGCGCACAAGGCAATATGCATGCATGCATACAATGCAGTATACATGCACATATACACAGTATATGTGTGCGCACTATACGTGTGTGTATGCAACGTACATGTATATGTACACAATGTACACATGCATGTATGTGATATACATGCACATATATGCAATAGGGATTCATGAACACAATGTGTGTGCAAAAGACATGCACATACGTATACACAGTATATGTGTATACACAACTCCTGTGTGTACACCCAATATACATGTGTGTGCATGCTGTATATGTGCGTATATACACAGTATGCATGCACGTATGCATACGTGTGTACACAATACACATCCACATGTACACAGTATACGTGTGAGTATATGCAATATACATACATGCATGTGTGCACAGCACACATGTATACACAATATATATGGGCGTGTACACAATACACACGTGCACATGGGCATTGGAATCTTTCTCATGAAATGTTCTCAAGTGATGAGAAAGTATGATCATTAGGCTCCTGATACAGTTTAAAATGCAAAGGGAAGAAGGGAGGGGGGCAGAGGACAAAGGGGAAGTGGGACATGGGAGTGGAGAGGGCCGGGAGGGGGGAGAAAAAGGAGAAATGGCAACAGTCATAAAAATTTTATGTTCATCACATTTCACAATGAACACTTCTTTCAACTTTGCCAGCATTACTCTGTGACTATATCTATATGTTGAACTGTAAGAACCGTAAGAAATTGCCAGTATCTGACCCACTTCTGACCCACAAAAATGGCAGTGTCAAATGGTTTGGTTTCTAACCTGAGAGAGAGAATCGAGGAGGGTCTCTGTGACCGTGAAGCTGCTGGCCACGTGGCCACGCGTTGGGGTGTCCATCCCGCACTGCTGGAGTTCCTCACGGTTACCTGGCTCTCTGTGTGACCCTGCTGCCCTTCGGTGTGCTCCTCGGCCCCCTCCTCCGTCCTTCCCTCCTGTACATCCTTGGCTTCCTTCCTAAAACGGGTATGACAATAGTTTGCACCATGGGGCGGCCACCAGGCAGTGCTGGGGATTAGCTGAGTTCACATATGGTCAGTTCTGAGAACAGTGCTCAAAAAACGTTCGGTGCTACACAGTATTAGAGTAATGATTCAGATGATCTTTTGGTCAGTAATTTGAAAACTTGAGACGGGTGCACAGAAGAGAATTCAGACCTGTGTGCCTCCTTCCTGTACGAGCACATGAGATCTGGGGGTTAACAGCTCTTCTCACGTATGAGCTACCATGAGCGCTTTGTTGTCATACTTTCCGGTAGCTGAAAATGGGTGACCACGGTTTGTTTACCGAACTGCCTATCTTTATGCTGTTCTGACATTCAGCGACTAAGACGCTTTAATATTCATTTGTTAGTTTATTTAATGTTTGTTTATTTTTGAGAGAGAGAATAAACAATTGGGGAAAGGGGAGAGAGAGGGAGAGAATCCTGAGGACTCTGTGCTCTTAACACAGAGCCTGACAAGGGGCTTGAGCTCAGGAACCATGAGATCGTGACCCGGTCCCAAACCAGCAGTCGGATGCTCAATCAACTGAGGCACCCCAGGGCACCCCAAGATGCTTTAATATTTACCTGATGCTTCCTTGCCCCTCTGAATCAAAGTGCACACCTCTCCACGCACCCCCAGTTGGAGCCGGTCTCTGTGTTTCCTGTGCTCCCCGAGCAGCCAGCAGAGGCGTTACACTCTGTGCTCTCCCGGTAGAGTCCAGTGGTCCCTCTGCCTCTGAGTCTCAGTTCACCCATGGGAAAGGAAGCATCACACTGGCGCCTTCCCTCATCGGATAGTGTGAGATTAAATATGACCACATGTACGAGGTGCTCAGCACAGCGTCAGGCACCTCTTAAGTGCACATTCAGTACATGTTCATCGTTTCTCTGATCTGTGTTTGTGAAATGTATTGCGTTGAGTGACAGTCACCTGCTTATGTAGCTGCTTTCCTCACAAAACCATCTTCACTGTGGTCTCCCAGCTTACCCCTTCTGTTGTTCCGGCACCTCGTATAGGGCCGGGCACATAGGCGTTGCTCGGGAAATGTGAAATGAAAGAGTGATGGGATGACATAATGAGGCGGACACCACCCAAATACAAATCACTTATGTAAAGAAAGATGACATTAAGTATGTGCTAAACTCAAAAACAGAGTGTTAGTTTTTGTCGTAACTAGGGCTGTTGTAAGCACAAAGTGTGTGGCTTAGGACAACAGAAGTTTATTGTCTCCCAGTTGTGGAGGCCAGAAGCCCGAAGTCAATGTGCCACCCCCTGTGAGACCCTAGGTAGATCCTTCCTTGCTTCTTCCTAGCTTCCGGAAGTGGCTCTTGGTCCTTTGTGTTCCTCGGCTTTTAGCTGTGTCACTCCAGTCTCTGCCTGTATTGCCATGTGGTGTTATTGCTGTGTGTCTCTGTGTCCAAATTTCCTTCTTCTAAGGACACCGCTTCTACTGGATTAGGGACCACCCTACAGACCTCCTCTTAATTACATCTGTAAAACCCTGTTTCCAAGTGAGGTCACATTCACAGGTACCATGGGTCAGCACTTCAACATTTCAGTGTGGGGGACATATTAAATTCGTAATGTATACATGTATCTTAGACACTAGTCTCTCATGTGGATTCACAACGTTAACGAGGGAGGGCCTCAGAGATGATGGTTTGTTTGATGCGACACACTCTGAAGGAAAACTGCTTCCCGTGACGTGGACAGCAGCTAGACCCCACAGCAGGTGTGGTGCTAGATTCGGTGCCAGGCACATCATGGCAGTGGCACTGTGCTGGGTCCCCAGGGTGGGAACAAAGATGAAGAAGATGAGTCTGGCCTTGGAAGGAGTCAGAGTCTTTGGGAATTCAGCCCCTTCCTGCTCTGGAAGAGCCCACAGTTCTTTTTTTTTTTTTTTTTTTGCCAAAAATATATATATATTTTTTTCCAAATAGTTTATTGTCAAATTAGTTTCCACATAACACTCAGTGCTCATCCCCACAAGTGTCCTCCTCCATGCCCATCCCCCCCTCCCCCCCACATCCATCAGTCCTCAGTTTTTCTCAGCATTCAAGAGTCTCTCATGGTTTGCCTCTCTCCCTCTCCCCCACCATTTCCCCCCTTCTTCTCCCCCTTGTTCCTCAGTTAAGTTCCTCCTAATCCTCCTATACGTGCAAACATATGGTATCTGTCCTTCTCTGCCTGACTTCTTTCGCTCAGCATAACACCCTCAAGGTCCATCCATGTTGCTACACATGGCCAGATTTCATTGTTTCTCATTGCCATGTAGTATTCCATGGTATAGATAAACCACATCTTCTTGATCCATTCATCTGTTGATGGACACTTAGGCGAAGAGCCCACAGTTCTAATAGAGGACTTGGATGGGAAGGAAAGACCACCCTGGGGGGTGCCTGGATGGCTCAGTAGGTTAGGCGTCTGACTCTTGGTCTCAGCATAGGTCTTGATCTCAGGGTCATGAGCTCAAGCCCTGCTCTGGGCATGGAGTATACTTAAGGGGGCGGGGGGAGAAAAAGACTACCTAATAGCTCCAATCCTGGCTTAGCAGTGTCTGTGGCTTGAGGCTTCTGAGATTCCTTCCATAGCCTGCATTTCTGCGGATTGCCCATCACACGTGTGTTAGCGACGACTGGAGGGGCAGGATTTACGACTGAGCACTGGCAAGGACCTGCTTCCCCACTTACAGCTTCTGAAGAGGCTGCTGGGCAAACCCATGTTGAATCCCAAGAAAGGAGTGATGTCCAGGCTGGGTTGCAGCGCATCTTATTCCTCAGGCCTGGACTGCAGGCCCCTGGTCGGCTTGGAAACATACAGGTGAAGCGAGGAGCCTGTGTCGGAGCCCATGAGCACAGACCAGAGCTCCTTTGCTCACAGTCAGCCTCCCCAAACCACGTTTCCTGTGGTCTCACTGTACATCCTGGGATATGGCTTTGTCCGTCGTAGTTCTGATGGTTGGAATTTGGGGGTAGGGTTTGTTTCTTACCTTTCTTAGCGTCTTTTAAACTGAGTCTTCTGGAAAGCCCTTTCACAGTCCAGTGTAATAGTAAGGATCTTTTTCAGATATTTTCTTTGTTAACTAGTCTAACAATTCTCTTTCGTTCCTTAACAACGTCAGACAGGCTTGGTTTTTAAATCTCTCATCTTGGGGCAGAGAAGTGAGGGGGGGTCAAAGCCCAGAGCACACCGGTAAGTGGCCCCCTGAAACAGCCACACCCGTGGGCCCAAGCTCAAGGCCCGCGAGGCACTGCTGTGATCCACAGCATCTGTCCACCTCTTGAGTAGCTCCTGGGTGGTTTTTAGTCACACGTCTGTCTCTTTCTTTCACCCCTACCTTTTTTCTTCCCTGGTCAGCCTTTCCTTTGAGAACATACCCACTGCCCTTGAATGGCTCTGAGACCCGTCAGAGAGACCGACCTTCTAGGCAGTTATCATAGAGCGCTAGCCTGGCCGTGACACCAGCAGCTGCCAGGGCAGGGAAGGGAGGTAAAGGCAGAGAGAAAGCCCGCAGAGGTTAAGACACCTGCCCCGCTGTGGAGCAATGAGGATGGGTTTCAGGTTGAACCACGTTGGGAAAAGATATACGGAGAAAGGGAACAGCACGTGCAAAGGCGGGGAGGCGTGAGAGAGTTTGACTTTTGGTTTCCCAGGGGAATTCTCAGGCTTTTCCAGGGAATGATCGGGAGGAGGGGGTGGGAAGAGTGAGTGGGGAATGGAGCATGGAGCGTGTCATGCGGAAGAGTTGGAACTTCGTGGCAAGGGCTGAAAGCGAGAGAGTGCCGTGGTCAGATTCGCATTTTGAAATAAAAGTCTTCATCTCCCCCTGCTCTTCTGGGTGTTGATGCTGTCCCTCTCCACCCCCCGCCCCTCCCCACCAAGCCCTGATCTTTTTGGCCAGTTACCACATACCAATCTCTCTGAGCTGGCTGAGTGGGCTCTCTCCCGCCCTCAGATCGGGGTGTGCACGCCCCTCCCTGGGGGAGAAGGAGCCCGGTGGGGCTGCCGCTTGCACACCCGTGCACACGCAGCAGCCGCTGACTTCCGTGGAAGCAGCTCCAGCCGCAGACTCCCTGAGCGGGCGGCTGCGGGAGACCTGAGAGCTTACGCAATCCTTGTCCTTTTCCGTCCAGCAGAGCTCTTGTCCTTGTTGTTGTTGGCGGTGAGCATTCATCCCAGGGGGAGGCTGGAAGCTTTCCCAGCTCCCTTCTCATCAGGAGATTGAAATGGCGATACGATGAAAAACCCTCCCGTCTCCACAGCAACATCCCGGCGTATCCTCACCATGTACCCAACGGTCTTTGCTTAATTGGAAGAAGTTCAGGGGAGAACAGTCAAGACACAGTCATTGGCAGCATATTCCTGGAAGTAGAACGCGTCACCTTCTTAACTTAATTGGATAATTCATTTTAAATTGGGTGTGCAAGCACGACAGGAAAATGTTCGTGTTAATAATACATATCAGAGACCGGCTGCCTGTGCCAAGATGCCTGGCCCTGGCAGAGTTCTTTAATTCCCCAAAATAAATTTTATGAAGATAAAATGATGTATTGTCTGTCAGAGTGGAGATGGAACAAAAGCCCAGCAAGCGTTTGCATCCTGGAACTTTCTAGAACACTCTTGTTGGTTGTGAAATTCCACAGAAGCCTCATCTATCCCGGGCTCTGTTCAGGAGTGTTTTGTACATCAAAGCTGTGCCGCCCCCCCCCCCCCACCACCACCACCACCACCGTGCCCAGCCCTGGATCTGAGTGTTAAGGGTCTGGTGTTTCTGTTGGGTATCTTTTTTTTCCCTTCCTGTCATGTCAAGCTGCTCAGATGGTTTGAAGTACCACAGATGGAAACTACACTGTGCTTGGGGGCCAAGGGGATAACTAGGGACTTTCTGGAAGCTTCTGGTCCTGGAAGCTGCCTAGAGACTCAGCGGGGAGTGGGGGAGCTGAGTGCCTCATGAAGGTCTTCCACTCTGGTCACACTGCTCCAGGAGTCAGCAGCTGGTACGAGGGGACCGGGCTGTAGGGGGGCACCGCACGTTAGTGGGGGTGCTGCCTGTTTAGCACATGCTTCCAAGCTAGCTTCGTGGTGGCGCTCAGCGTTCCCCCAAATAGGGCTGTTGCTAAGAAACACCTGGAGTCTTGAGTACCTTCAGTGCTGTGTTGACGGGGCTGCTGTGCTCCGTGTTCAGCTGCCAGTGCTCCCCGGCAGCCTGGCCAGATCCACTTACGTCAGGCCGTTGCCCAAGCCCACACGGGTTTGCCAGCGTGAGTGCTCCTGCTTTTGGGCAGCTTCTAGCTGCAGGAAAACTCAGTGGTTGTGTAGACAAACTGACAGAACCCTTAACATTCACATCATACCGCCCACCACCCACCCACCAGCCCAGCTGCTCCTCTGGGCAGGCCTCCTCCCCGCCTCCTGCCTGTGCTCGACAACAGTTTACCTCAGCTCCTACCCCCTGTTTGTGACATGAGGAGCGGAAGCTCGCTTGTATGGAGGGTTTGTCTGAAGCCAGCACCGTGCTAGATATTTTTACATTTATTGACTCCTTTTCTAACATGTGAAATGCCTCTTGTCACAGTTGGTAATGGGCCCGTGTTAGGGGTGGCATGCTGCGCGTCGGAGAGGTCGAGTAACACATTCAAGACGGAGCAGCTGGTAAAGCAGCAGAGAGGCCTGACCCCCAGGTTCACGCTGAGGATTCTGAGGCTGGAGGATCGCACGGCTACAGAGTCACGGGCCCAGACTTGAATCCCACATTCCCAGTATTGCTGATTATTACCCCGAGGGTAGGCAGGGAAGGGAGACCAGCCCGTTTGTTCAAAATGACAATGGAAGAACTGCTGGCCAAGTTCTCCAAGCATCTGAAAACGTGACGTTTGGCAGCCCTGGACCCTTCCCCCACCCACTTCCTATGTGTCCAGTGACACTTCCTAAAGAAGCCAGATCAGAGCACGGCAGCCCCCCTGCCTGTGCGCCTGCCCAGCATCCTACAGCCTCCTGGAAAGACTCCAGACTCCCTCCATCTGGCCCCAACCAGACTGCCTGTCCTGCACCACCGCAGCCTGCCACCCTGCCTGACTTCTACTCTGACTGCCTCCTTCCCTGGGCTCTCCCTCTGCCTTCCCTGCCTGGCCCACCCACTGTCACTCATCCTCAGACGCCTCTCTGCTTCTCCTCCGCCCAGTGCCTGTGCTTGGCGTTGTCTTCTCCACTCTGTTCCCCAGCCCTCGCGCCTGCCTTGCTGCTAGAGTGCTGGCCTTCCTTCCCATTCCTCGGCTCTGTGCAGCGGCTGGCGTGCAGTGGTGCCAAATGAATGTAGGACGGACACAGGAATGGACGGGCGTGAAGCCAGCAAACCTTATTCTCTGTAGCATAGAAAGGAGTACGTCATCTTGGAATGTCAGCGCTGCCAAGGACCTAAGAAACCTGCCCTGCCCACCCGCCTGCCCGCCCTCTAGCAAGTGAGGAGGAGGTGAATCTGAAAATCCGTGGCAAAGCCAGGGTGAGAACGTGCTCCCCGACCGCCTGCCCGGCTCCCAGCCCCAGCGCTGGAGGCGACCGCTCAAAGTCATGGTTGGGACTCTGTGCCCAGCAGGGCACACGGGAAAGCCTGTGCTGGGGGAACAGTTTTACATTTTGTTTTATTAACACTCCAGAGGCCTTTAATAAAAATACCCTTGAGTGTTGAAGGAGAGCCAGCAGGGAGACAAGACTCTCAGCTCCAGGGGAAGCAGCCACGAGCCCGGAGGGAGTGGAAAAATGCTCTGAACGTCCAGTCGCAGGTTGGGCGTCCGGCCAGGCTCTTGTTCACCGGCGCGCAGGAGAGCACAGTAACTCGGGCAGCGAGGGTGAGGAGCCCTCTAATGTCAGGCTGGCCGAATGTGGACAAACGGTTCCCACTGCAGTTTAGCGGTGCCAGAGAATAAAGAAATCTCAACCCAAACCACAAAGAAACCTCCCCCGGGAGCTCGCCAATTCAAAGACAGAGTTGGAGCCCTTTATTGGCAGCACATTATTCTTAGAAGTTGGAAGTAGGTGTGTGTGTGTGTGTGTGTGTGTGTGTGTACGCGCGCACGCTAGCATGTGTGCTCCAAGCTTGAGCTTTAGACAGAGGATAGCCCGGGCGTCATCTGTCTTGGTGCCTTCGGAAGTGTGGCCGTGTACAGGCAGGCCAAGCTCTCAGGAGGGGCTGTGCCTCCCCGCCCCACTGGACAGAGCCTTTAAAAAAAGAGAGTGGTTATATTTTGTTGGCCCAAAAACAACAGAAATTTATTCTCTCAAAGTTCTGGAAGACGGAAGTCCATAATAAAGGTGTCGGCTGCGACACGCTCCCTTTGAAGGCTCTAGGGGAGAATCCTTCCTTGCCTTTTGCAGCTTCTGGTAGCTGCGGCAGCCGTCCGTGTTTCTGTATGGCTTCAGCCTCTGCGTCTGTCCCTGCTCTCCTTCTGTGCCTTTTCCCCTGTGTGTCTCCCCGTGCCTTTCCTCTTGTTGTAAGGACTCTACGCATTGAATTTAGTGCCCACTGTCTTCACGATGATTCCATCTCAACTTCTTTAACTGATGACATTTGCGAAGATGTTGTTTGTAAACAAAGTCATGTTGTGAGGTGCTGCGTGGCGATGAATTTGGGGGAGGCACTGTTCAACTCACTACAGAGAGGAAAGACTGCCCCAGGGAGAGGCAGCTTAAGCTGACAGCGGGTCGGAGTGCTCCCACAGCTGTTCCTTAGGATGGCAGGTGGGGGGTGAGCCCGTTCACAGCAGATTCGCAGCAGAGTTCTGTACGGCTCACCGACTGCTCCGTGTGCCTTTGGGTTCAGATGGCAGGAAGTAAGAGGGGCCAGATGCAAGCAGCCGGCAGATGCTTCGGGGACAGAGGCCGGATTCACTTCCTTTTCTGTTCCTCGGGGCCTACCAAGGAGCCTTGCATATGAAAGCGTCTGAAATGTTGTTGAAAGAATGCTTGCTTGTTAGAGAGGAGGAACTTTGAGCCTGACTCCTACAGTGAGTACTTGTTCTAACTTTGGAGAGAGGACAGTCAGGTTTTGTGTCAGGAAAGAGTGAGTCAGCCCGTGGTCTGGATGGGAACCCAAAAATGAGGAGCTGAAGGAAGGGTGTTGGCTGGGAACTGGTGGCCGAGAGACACGTCTCGGCTACTTACCAGTTTGTGAACTACGCTTGGCGCCTCAGGTCCCCCATCTGTAAAATGGGTATTAGCATATTGTAAGGATTATATGAGATCGTGCGTAAGCCTTCAGTAAACTATAAAGTGAGGTGCCCAGATAGGGAAATCAGATTTTTGAGGGGTGCCTGGCTGGCTCAGTCAGTAGAATGTGCCGCTCTTGATCTTAGAATTGAAAGTTCAAGCCCCATGTTGAGTGTAGAGATGACTTAAAAGTAAAATCTTTGGGGCACCTGGGTGGCTCAGTTGGCTAAGCCTCCAACTTTGGCATGGGTCATGATCTTGTGGTCCGTGAGTTCAAGCCTCGCATCAGGGCTGACAGCTCAGAGCCTGGAGCCTGCTTTGGATCCCGTGTCTCCCTCTCTCTCTGATCTAGCCCTGGTCGCGCACTGTCTCTGTCTCAAAATTAAATAAAGATTAAAAAAATAATAAAATAAAATCTTTTTTAAAAAGGAATTTAGGTTATTTGAAGGCAGAAAACAATGCAAAGACAGTGTGATATAATGGGGATGCCCTACCATTAGATCAATGCTTGCTAAGGGGAAGTGCACTGGGTGAGAGGTCACGTTTTGAGGACCTCTATGGTTTTTCTAGAAAAAAAAATCAGTATTTTTGTTCTGCTTTTAGAGGTGAGCAAACTGAGGGCCACAGAAGTTCAATACCTTTCCCAAGGTCAGAGAAAGTAGAGAAACTGGGATTTGCTGTCAGGTCAGTTCCCCCAGTGCTGGTTCCGTCTAACATCTGGCCCATCGAGGCTCAGGCCCGTGGGCACTCAGAGCTGCTGGTCCGCGCTCCCCATGCTCCCCTGCAAACACCTCTGCTGCTTAGTGGGGCCACGACCAGCCTGTGAATGTGGATGCCAGCCTCCTGCTGTTCTGTCAGCCATGTCTCTTGGCTGTCACCCTCTCTGAGGTGGGCTTCTGAGGTCCAGTCTGCTGCAGTGGAGCCGCCGGGTCCCTCTGGTGCCACGCGCAGCGTTACCCATCAGAGCAGGGCCCTCTTCTCCTCTGTGGGTGGGCAGACGCACTTGTATTTCCAGCTACGGAGTAGACTTCAGGGAAGGCTGGTCTTCCTCCCAGAGAGCTCGAAATGACTCTTCCTGAGCAAGGACCGTGCTTCCTTAGCACAAACCTGGTTTTCCCAGGCTTTCCGCAGGTACCCCCTCCCTGTTACTCTGGAATGCAGAGCCCCAAGGCCCTGGCCAGCTGCCCTGAGCAGTAGCCTCTGAGCACAGTGGCTGCTTTCTGGGAGAGGGTGTGGCGGGGACAGAAAAAGCTTCCGGCTTGGCGCTTGGAATTGGTTTAAGCAGCTTCAGCTCCATCAGTTGCAAGCTGCGTGGTCTTAGGCTGGTAAGCTTTTTAGAGCCTGCTTCATTCTCGACAAGAAAAACAAAGGGCTTAATTTGACAACTAGCGCATATGAAACGCATGTTCTTTAATGTAAAAATGCAGAGAAGCAAAAAGAAAGATTACAAATCACTGGCAATCCTACCACTCTTAAGTTTTATTATACATCTTTTTGAGATTTTTTCTTTTATTTAGTTATTTCGTTAAAATAATGGAAGCATCCCATGCATCCTGCTCTTTTCACTTAATGTACATTTTTTATTTTTTAAAGTTTGTTTATTTTGAGAGACAATGTGAGTGAGGGCGGGGCAGAGAGAGAGAGAGAGAGAGAGAGAGAGAGAGAGAGAGAGAGATTCCCAAGCAGGCTCCATGCTGTCAGCACAGAGCCTGGATGCAGGGCTCAGACTCACCAAACCTCAAAATCATGACCTGAGCCAAAACCAAGAGTCAGACGTTTAACCATCTGAGCTACCCAGGTGTCCCTTCACTTACTGTACATTTATTTAAAGGCATGGGAAATGTTCACAATGCATTGTCATCTAAAATAGCCACATGGAGGGCAACGGGGGTGGGGGGTGGGGAGAGATCAGTCAGTTAAGCGTCTGACTTCGGCTCAGATCATGGTCTTACGGCTTGTGGGTTCGAGCCCCATATTGAGCTCTCTGCTGACAGCTCAGAGCCTGGAGCCTACTTCGGATTCTGTGTCTCCCTCTCTCTCTGCTCCTCCCCTGCTTTGTGCATGTGTGTGCACTCAAATATAAATAAACATTAAAAATATTTTAAAGTAAAATAGCCACGTGGTATTCCACTAGGGCCCTTCCAGTATTTAATCCAGTCTTGTGAGACAGGAAGTTGGATATAACCTCCCTTCCCATCAACAGCCTTGACTTCTTCATCTTTAAAATGGGATCACAGTGCTCATCTTGCAAGGTGGCTGTGTGAGTATGGCATGTGGTAGGCTCTCATAAATGCTTGCTTCTTGCCTTTGCCCTTTCTGGCCATGGGTTCCTTTCATGTAGGGTATCTCCCTTGGGGAGATGAGTGTCCTCGGAATAAATCCATCCCGCTTCCCCTGCCCAGGGATCTTGATGACAGGCGCACAGGGCCAGCAGCCCGCACTACCCTCCCCTGGGGCCCAGCCGTGGCAGACACCGCAGAGCTGGGCTGCTCCCGCCTGTCTGGGCAGGGTGTTTCCTGCTCTGAGAGGCATCGGAGATCAGTGGAGATCAGCCGGGGTGTCTGGTTAGTGTCTGTACCACTTGCCAGGCTACACGAGCTGCTTTTCTGCCTTCTGAGTGGGACACTTGGATTCCACATCTGCTGCCCTGAGGGCCAGCCCCCTCCACCCCACGCCTGAGTTAATTGGAGTGTGTGGGGTTTTCTTCACAGTGCATGTCAAGTGCTGGCCATGCTAGGTATGATCTGCTGTAAGGCTTGCATCTATTTTTTGTCTGAACCCAACTAAATAAAACATCATGTTTCCCCCGTTGGTCGAGATATATAAACCAGATGTAATTCTGTCTGCCATACAACCCAGCTCGGTACCCAGAACTGTGGATAAAGCGAGGGGAGTATGCACAGCCTTCTGTGAGGTTTAATTTTGACTATTTATTTGTCACTGGAGTGGACAGAGAGTAGATTTTATGTTTTGTTTTGCTTTTGCTTAAATGGGAGTGTAAAAATAATACTGCTAAGAGCTACTGTGTATTGTGGGCTTATCGTTTGTGGCTGTGTCAGGTGTTTTGCTATAAGCTTTAAATGGATTATTTCATTCAATTTCATGAGACAGGTGGTAGATCAGTCCCCATTTTATAGATGGGGAAACTGAGACACATGGCTGTTAAGAGACAGGAGCGGCAGTTGAATTCAGACAGTGACTTGAGAGCCAGTGACAGCCTGTGACCGGGACAAGTGGGCCTTTGCGGAAGGATCCATCACTCTGTCTTCTCAGCCCTGTTGCTGCTGCTTTTGGATTAGCAGTAGGTTAGGCTGTGGGGAAGAATCTCCTGCACAGCCTTTCCTGCTGAGGTAGGAGCTGCTGACATGTCGTGGTTTTGAGAACAAGTTGGGTGAATTGCAGGATCACAGGGCAGGAGTCCCGAGTCCCTGGCAGCCCACAAATGGTGGAAAATCAAGGGAGTGGTAGCCATACCCATGGGGAACCCTTCCCCGTAACTAGTCTGGCTCCTCCTTGGTCCAGGAGCGGTGGTAGGTGGGGAGGGGAGCACTGGGATAAGAAGTCTGAGCACCGGAAAGTCCGGTGCCTGACGTCAGATCACAGTTGGGGTGCCAGGGCAGAGCCGACGCATGAAGCACATACTTGCCGAGTCCACGGATGAGCGGAATTAAAATGCAGTAAGCCCTCACAGGAGGCGTGGGGCTGTAGTGTTTTGCATATGGCCCTCGGTGTCTGGGAGTCTGCAGTCTGAACATGCCAACAAGAAAGCACATGTAGCCATACATATGGGACACATTCACATGCAGCTTGAACCAGCCCAGGGATTAGCCACAGAAAATTGTGTCTCTCAGGGGGTGAAGCCTCTGGTTTCCTGCCTGGGTCAATTCTCTTCACAGTGAGAGTCATTCACTCCACAAACATGTAGTTAACTTCATATTACCCTTAATAACATCAAAATTCAGAGGGTAAATTGAATTCCTCAAGCATCTCTTCATTACTGACCACTGCCTATCTTTTTTTTTTTTTTTTAATGATCACTGTACTTAATAGATGCATTTCTAATTTATCTGCTCGATGGCATTACTTACACAGTCTCCTTCTTTCTCTTCAGTGGGAAGAGGAAGCAGAGTTGAGTGCATGTGTATGTATTTAAACCACACGTACAGACGCTTCTATTTTTATCAGTAAGCCTGGACCCCATCAGGGCAACAGACAACATCGAGGGAAATGGAAATTTGACTTGCTCGCTGTGTTTTCCATCCTGTTATTTGGAATAACGAAGGGAGAGACTCACTGGCCCCTCTGTTGCCAGAGGTAGCTGGTCGGTGGGAAGGATTGCTTTGCACAATATGGCCAGCTGTCGTCCTGTCCCCAGCAGACTGCTTGCCCTTAGGCTCCTGCAATCTCAGAACGCCAAGTTGGACGTGGCACTGGTGGGAGTAGCTTCCGTCACCTGGAGCTTCCACTTAGGGTGTGTCGGGTGGATGTTCTTTTCCTTCCTGAAGTCCATCTCTTCCCGGCTGCCTGTGACCTCACACAGAATGCGGGGTCAGGAGTCCACCCTGGTTGTGAATATACACTTAATGGGAAATTACCAACAGGGAGGCTGGTCTCCCATGTGTAAAGGGAAGCAGATGTGTGCAACTGTTGGTCTAAAACCATGTTGGAGAAAGTCACTTAGCTCAACCGGACACAGACAGCAATGGTCAGGTTACCAGGCAACTCTAAGCAACACATACTTGTGGGTCTGGGAGGAAGGGGTGAAAAAAATGGACTTTCTGTAAATACTCTCCTCACTTTTTATAATAAGAGACTGTCCCCAAGTGCTCTTGTGTCCTGGGCAGTCTCAGCCTGAATCTGGAGTCACCTTCCATTGTGACCAGGCGCTCTGGAATCAGACTGTCCACGTACTAGCTTGTGACCATAGGTAATTTATACTCTCTGAGCCTGCGGTTGCCCATCTCTAAGATGGGGATCATAATAGTTCCAGCCTCTCAGAGGATTAAATAAGTTCACGGTGGTCAGGTTCTTAGTATGCAGCCTGACAGATAATATGTGCTCAACCACTACTACCTGTTACTCCCTAAACTGTCGCTTTTCTCAGCAAACTCCTCCTGGGCAAACTCTTGAAAGGACATCTCCCTTTGGAGACCACAGAGAGATCTCTGAACATACCTGCCACTGATGTGCTCCCAGGCTCTGTCCTGGAGGTTGGGGGCTGGGAGGTCAGCTGCCAGGCACATGCCTCCTCTGAGTCTGCCTACTCCTGAGGTCTCCGGCCATGGGCATCCTGGTGGGGGGCTTTCCTTACCAGCTCCTCTCCTGAGCAGATTTTCCTGTGGAGTGTTGGGCTCTCAAACAGTGGCGCTACTGTGCTCTGACCTCCTTCCTGCACGCTCCACACGCCTTCTTGCCCAGCCTCCTTCCCAGAGGTTCCAGATTGCCCAGGTAGCCAGATCTACTCTTTTTTTTCTTTTTCCTTCTTTTCTTTTTTTCTTGTTAAAGTTTATTTATTTATTTTGAGGGAGAGTGCGAGTGGATGAGGGGCAGAGAGAGAGGGAGAGAGAGAATCCCAAGCAAGTTCCACACTGTCAGCACAGAACCGGTTGTGGGGCTCAAACTCATGAACCATGAGATCATGACCTGAAGTAAAATCGAGAGTCAGATGCTTAACCAACCAAGTCACCCAGGCGCCCCATCCATCTTTTCTGATAAAATAGATCAACAAGCCCCTCCCTGGTTCTTTCCAATGGTTCTTCCTCCTTTTGGTCAGCTCCTTAAATCATCTCTATCCCTGTCACTATAACTTTTTCCTAAAGAGCTCTGGTGGTATCCTCACAGCTCTCCCCACAGAGGCAGCAGCTATTGAAGGGCCTTTTTTCTATGGTTGAGTTTAGTAACCTTTGCAGAAGCTCCTTTTTTACATTCAGACTAGGGTCATGGCAGTCACCATCCAGCCATAGGAGGCTCCCACCATCTGCCATTTAAACATTTAAGTGGTTTGAATGAAATAAGAGAAAGACGAATACTGTATGATTTCACTTATATGTGGAATCTAAAAAAGTGAAACTTAGAAACAGAGAATAGAGTAGTGGGTACCAGGTGCTGAGGGGAGTGGAAATTGGGAAATGTTGGTCAAAGGGCACGAACTTCTAGCCATAAATGAATAAGTTCTGGAGATCTAAGGTACAGATGGTGGCTGTAGTTAACAATACTGCATTATATACTTGTGAGTTGCTAAGAGAGTAGATCTTTAATGTTACCACCACCATCACCACAAAATGGTAATGATGTGTGGTGAGGGATGTGTCAACTCACCTTATTGTGGTAAACATTTTGGAATGTGTACGTGCATCAAATCTTCATATTGTACATCTTAAACTTCCAATGTTCTATGTCAATTATATCTCAGTAAAGCTGGACAGAAAAGATTCCTCATTTTCTTTTTTAAAGAAACAGCTCCACTGAAGCATAATTTCACATATCATCAAATTGACCAATCGAAGGTATACAGTTCAGTGGTTTTGAGTGTATCTGTAGAGTTGCATATCCAAAAGCACAGTACATTTTAGGACATTTTCATTACCCCTCCCAAACCCTTACTTTTTGGTGTCACCCTGCAATTCCTCCACATCCCACCCCAAAACTTAGGAAATGACGAATCTGCTTTTTGTCTCTATAGGTTTGTCTTTTTTGGACATTTAATAGAAATAGAGTCTCTCACAAACGTGGCCTTTGGGACCAGCTTCTTTCACTTAGCATAATGCATTCAAGGTGCACCCACAGTGATGCCCATACTTCATTCCCGATTATGGCTGGATAATCTTTTGTAGGAATATACCACGTTTGGTTCTCCATTTGTCTGTTGATGGTCACGTGAGTTGTTCCTTACATTCTTTCGACACATCAAAGCCCCACTCTTTGAGACTGCCCTTCGGTTCCCAACCATTTTACAGGAGGCGAGACCTTTCTATTATTTTTATCACAGCCCCAAATTACTCCTTGGTTTGCTTATAAATATAATCCCTGCTCAGACATTATGTTTTGAATACCCATGATAAAATTAAAGGTTTTAAAGAAAAGGCTTACAAGATGTGCCTGAAGAAATGATTCACACTGTACAGTTTCTTTTTCTGTGGTGTAACTATTTAGGCTCTAATAATTCAGTCAGTTCAGAGGGATGTCCAATTGGCTGAGGACAGAGTAAAGTGTTCCCCTAGGGAGAAAAATATTAGTGAAAACCAAAAATACTGTAGCAGCAGCACACACCGGGCAAGCATGCTCCCTTTCTGCTGAGAACCCACTCTGAGTCCCTGGCACCAGTGACACCCTTACTGAACCCTGTCCTACGGGAGCGGGTTTCTCCGAGGGGCGTTGTCCCCCCACCGCCCCCCCGCGCCTGCTGGAGCACCCGCTGAGATGCCACCACACAGGCGCCGGCGGGACTTTTCAGTTTTTCAAATTTCTCTGAAGGTTTATAAGTGGTTTTCAGCTTTCCTAGTGTTGAGTGTGCAAATGAGATCAGATGGGGGTATAAATGGCATTCATTTAGTTAAATTGCGGTCCCTTGGGCCAGGGTGCCAGGCACTAGAATTGTTCAGCTTTGAATCTAACGTGCCCAGGGGTGGGAGCCTCCTGTGTGTTGGTGCTGAGCAAAGGTTCGCCAGGATTTGCGTTACTGGGATTTCCGGTGCTGAATGGGGACGTTGTGTGTCCCGCCCTTAGATACCTGCCTTGAGGGATTCCTGCTCAAAAATCTCAGTGGCATAGTAAATGCAGCCTCTCCTCCTGACTGCTAGATAAATTCACTTCTGGGATTTGACAATTTGCTTAAGGAGGAAAACTGCAAATCAGCATGCTGTGACGTAACAAGAGGGAAGGCAAGAACATAATACATTTACGAACTCAACTACCATCACAAAAGGAACATCAGCATTTAACTAAATTTCATCCCTATGGTATATTTGGAAGTTTTTAAGAGAGTAGGTCCTAAAAGTCCTCATCACAAGGAAAAAATTTTTAATTTTTCTTAATGTTTATTTTTGAGACAAAGAGAGCATGAGTGGGGGAGGGGCATAGAGAAAGAGAGAGGTAGATGTAGAATCTGAAGCAGGGTCCAGGCTTCAAGCTGTCAGCACAGAGCCCAACGTGGGGCTCGAACCCATGAACCATGAGATCATGATCTGAGCTGAAGTCAGACACTTAATTGACTGAGCCACCCAAGTGCCCCAGAAAAAAAAAAATTAACTCTTGTGGTGATGTTAACTAGACTTTTGGTAGTGGTCCTTTAACAATATATGCAAATATCAAGTCAGTACATAGTACATCTGAAACTAATATATTACATGTCAGTTACATCTCCATTTTGAAAATTTCACCTCTAGAACACCTAGATGGCTCAGTCAGTTAAGTGTCCACCTCTTGATTTTGGCTCAGGTCATGATCTCATGGGTTCACGAGATAGAGCCCTGCGTCATCACGCTGAGCATGGAGCCTGCTTGGGGGGGTCTCTCTCTCTCTCTCTCTCTCTCTCTCTCTCTCCCCCCCCTCCCCCCCTCCCTCTCCCTCTCCTCTCTGCCCCTTTCCTGCTCATGCTATATCTCTCTCGAAATGAATAAATTTAAACTTAAAAAAAAAAAAGAAAACTTCACCTTTATAAGGGGTCCTTTGATTCCACCCAAACTTTTATGGAAATGTGAAAAAGCTTAGGCTTCAAAATGAGTAGATCTAGGTGGTTCTTGGGCAGACTAGTCCCTATGTCTGAGCTTGTGTCATAAGATGACACCTTCTCCCTCCAGGAGGGCGAGTGTGAGAGCAGATAAGAGCTTGTGTGCAACACCCGGTACACAGTGGGTGTTACTAGGAGCTACTACTTCTAAAGTACTCCTCCCCAAAATGATTTTTTTTTTTTTTACCGTGACCCATACCTAAGTTTTAGGAGGAAAAGTTTGTAAGGAACCATTCTGAATCTTTTTCCCACAGGATGGTGCTGCTATCTCTTTGTGCTTGAGGGAAGACCAGCTTTGTCTCCTTGGAGCACTTTGTACCCCACAAACGTTTGATAGATATTTGCTCATGTTCCAATTTAATAAACCTCAAGGACATCATAAAGCCTTTCTTATGAGGTCCCTTCCTCCAAAGGGATGTGAAAACCTTTGCAGTGATTATTGGTTTTCATTTACATCCTAATGTGTGAGGGCTGAAGCCATAAACTGAAAAACCAGCAGTCGATACTAGCAACTGAAAATACTGTGGGAGTGATGTAAATATCAAAGTAGACAATTTGTTTTTCCTCCAGTGGCTTTCTTGGCAGAAAATTAAAAAGGAAAAAATGGCTACATGATTTAAGAAAACACTGTGGTGTTTGGTGATAATGACTTACATCCCTGTAATGCTTTCCAGCTTACAGAACACGTTCCCATTATTATTTCATCAAATTCTCGCAAGTGAATTACTGCTCAGAGGTGGGTAAGACAATACTGCATCATGGTTGAGGAAATGCTGCTTCTACCGCTTACCTACCATGTGGCTTATGTGGGTTATTGAAGCACTGCAAGCTTATTTCCTGAAGTTTTAAAATGAGAGTTTAATAATTTAGTTTTTAGTTAATCATATCTTCCTTTTAGGATTACTGTACAGATTATATGAGACGATGCATGGACACTGCCAGCCACACAGTAAGTGCTTAATAAATGGCGACTTATGACATTAGGTGTAAATAATCCTTACTTCACAGGTGAGGAGACTAAAAATGACAGCCAGTTTGCTAAAGGTCACACCATTAGTAATCAGAACAAGAAGCAAATCGCAAATCCAGTTCTGCTGCCTCCAACTTGAGTTCTCTTTCCCCTACACCTTAGCCAGGAGGCGCGAATCAGGAGGAACGTTCTAGTGCTTCTGCCGGCTAAATTCCCCATGACAACAAACGCCTTACTCCGTATCTCTGGTGCACTTATCTTCTCAATGTCTCCTTTTGTATTCACAGAACATCATCAAAAAGGTGATTGGGCAGAAGTTTGTGTACAAGTTTGTCTCTTTCCCGGAGATACTGAAAATGGACCCTCACGCAGTGGAGATCAGCCGGGAGAGCCTTTTGCTGCAGGACAGCGACTGCAAGGCGCCTCCCGAGGGCCGCGAGGCGCACAGACACGGCTTGTCAGCCCTCAAAAGCGCAAGCCGCAACGAATACATCCACTCAGGCCTGTACTCGTCCTTCACCATTAATTCCCTGCAGAACCCGCCAGAATCCTTCAAGGCCATCAAGACGGAGAAGCTGGAGGAGCAGCCGGAAGACAGCCCTCCGGTGGAAGAAGTCAGGACTGTCATCAGGTTTGTGACCAATAAAACCGACAAGCACGCCAGCAGGCCCGTGGCGCCCCTGCCCTGCACATCCGAGGCCTTCCTGGCCTCGTCCGCCTCGGCCAAGGTCTCCTCTCTAATGCTGCCAAATGCCGCCAGCATTTCGTCCGCTTCACCCTCCTCGTCTCGGTCCCCGTCCCTGTCCCCCAGCTCGCCCCTCCCTTCTGAACACAGAAGCCTCTTCCTGGAGGCCGCCTGCCATGACTCCGATTCCCTAGAGCCCTTGAACCTGTCATCGGGCTCCAAGACCAGGTCTCCATCTCTTCCCCCAAAGGCCAAAAAACCCAAAGGCTTGGAAATCTCTGCGCCCCCGCTGGTGCTCTCTGGCACCGACATCGGCTCCATCGCCCTCAACAGCCCAGCTCTCCCCTCGGGATCCCTCACCCCAGCCTTCTTCACCGCACAGGTAAGAGCGCCCCTGTCGCCCGGGCTGCACGCAGACTCAGTGGCAGAGCAGGAAGGAAGAAAGAGCAACCAGAGCAACTTCCTCCTGCCCTTCGAAAGGTCATCTTAGGGCCCGTAATCCAAAGGCACTGTGTGAATGTGGAGGGGAATTCCTTTTCCCTCCCCAGACCAAGCCGTCCACAAGAGAAGAGGTTTGGGATGTTGACTACAGTGCGATGCTTGATTGGTTTCTCGCGTTTAGTGGCTGAAAGTGGTCATGATATAGAGCACACGCCCTGACCATCAAAGGAGATCCGAACAATAATTTCCTAGGGAAAGCTAGGCAGGCCGCGTGACGTTTCGGAAGGCATTTGGGCTTCATGACATTTTTATGGCAGAGTCTTCTCTTGGGGCACTTGACAAAGTAGCCATGTGTTTTCTGTTAATGAGAAGATAGATGTTAGCTGATCCTGCCTTTGCAGTCGCCGGGGTGGACGTGCGCTGTCCCGTATTCTCCACCAAGAAACGTAACGGCCACACCAAGTGGTGAGAAAGAGATTCTTCAATAAAAGCAGTGCTTTGAGAAAACCCGGGTCCACATCACGAGGGGGAGGGAAGCAAACTTGTGGCATGAGAAAGTCATCAGTGTTACGAACTCCCATGAGAAGGCAGCCTTTTCCTTTAAGCACTAAAGGAAAAGTTTTATTGTTGGTTTTGTTTTTTGGGTTTGGGGTTTTTTTGTTTTTGTTTTCTGGTAGTGTTTTTTTAAGTAATCTCTACACCCAACAAAGAGCTCGAACTCAGGACCCTGAGATCAAGAGTGACACGCTCCACCAGCTGAGCGAGCCAGGCGCCCCCAGCCTTTTCCTTTAAACACGATACGCAGATGCTCGCTCTTGTCCAGCTGGCAGCTGTAGGCAAAGCGGAGCAGGTGCTGCTAAACCCTATTTCTGCTTCCTCTGGAAACTTGGACACACTTTGGTGGCAGAGGTTAGACACACTGGCTTTGGAGTCAGTTCCTGGCTACACTGCTTGGTGGCAGTGTGACTGCGGACACCTGACCCCTGAGCCTGCCTATGAAGTGGACTGTTGTGAGGACCGAGCGGGAGAAGGGGCACGCTGAGAGCACTCGCTACCACTGGCGGGCCGGCTCCTGGGGCTTTGAGGCAGGCGGACACTCATCACCGGCCTCCGCACTCACTGCCGTAGATGTCCTTGACGTAGCCCTCGTGAGGGGCGGCGGCAGCACGGATTTCTGTGTTTGCCAGCTGCTGTTCTAAACACTTGCCACACGCCACTCCGGTTCTTCTTCGTGGCAGACCCGTGAAGTAGATGCCACGTCCCATTTTTCCAGCTGAGGTAAATGAGGCACTTGAAGTAAAGTAACTCATCCACGGTCACGGCTAACAGGTGGTAGAAGCAAACTGAACCCTGTCCGTCTGCTCCAGAATCCATCCTCTTGAGTAAAATGTTCTTGGCATGCCTGTTGGGAAAGCACCCAGTTGTCCCTGATCGTAACAGTCTGCTGCGTCTGCCAAGGCAACTGAAAGGCGCTCTTGGCCATTTTCCTCTCCGTGGCTTCTCCCAAATCTGTGGTGTCACCAGGGTTTTGTGTCAGCTCAAGCCTGGTGAGCTGGTCGGCCTGAGGGAGGGCTGAGGGCTCAGCTACTGGGCAGAACGAGCATGTGTGCTTTCAGTCATGCAGCTTCTAGTCAAACACATCTGTCCAGTGAGCAAGGACTGCTGAGGGAAACGGCTCAGAAACAGTGGCTGCTGGAGTAGCTCGGAGACGTACGCGCAGGAGTGGGCGGGCACGCACAGTCCGAGGATGATCTCCCCTGGCCTCCGTTGTGTGGACAACTGTAAGGGTTAGGGAGGTCCCGAGCGAGGCCAGGGGCAGCTCTGATTTCTGGATCTGCGTTCTCTGTGAGCCCGTATCACCGCCTCTGACCAGATACCCGTCCTGTGGCTGTCTCAGGGACGCAGCTCAGCCTCCCTGGGGTTTCGGACCAGACACAGCGAGTTTAGGGGGGCCCTGCCCAGTGGGACTGAGGCTGGTATGGCTGCGCCGAGGCGAGGAGGAACCTTGACATGAGACAGGGGTAGAGCGTGGGTGTGAACACGTGGATGCTAACCTCAGGGCTGGGAGGCAGGACCTACGAGAACAGCCTAAAACCAGGGAGGGGACAGCACAGGAAAGCCAGATACTCTAATAGAGGACTTGTGCCTTGGGCAGATGAGAGTGAGTGGTCCTCAGCTACGCTGCGAGGGTAGGATCTTGATTGTGAGTTGGTGTCAGGAAGTCCAAGAAATGGGATCAGGGCTTCCGAAGGGGAGAGAGGCCAAGGGCAGAGAGTGCCTTTGGACCGAGCCAAGGGGGCAGGGGGTGGCCACTGGGAAGTGCTCCGGATGGATTCCGAGGAGTTAAGGGCTGCCTTTGGGGGACGGTGGAGTCTCAGGACTTGAATTCCCTCATCTTCCAGCAGCGTCAGCGCTGTGCCCAGCAGTGGCCCACAGGGAGGAAGACACCGGAGAGGGCAGAGCAAGGACAGGGCCCAGGTCAGGTGTTCATCCAAGTGGTTTCTCTGAGATCAGACAGGATGGCCACACCTGTCTCGGCTTGACAGTTCTCCAGATGTGCAGGGCAGGCCTGGAGTCAGTGTAGGATCTGGATTCTCAGATTCCCTCCCCCAGGAACTGCTTTGGGTGCCTCAGAAACTAACCCTGGAGCCACGGTTCTCTTCTCAGTGGACAGTCCGAGGCAAGGTCAGCGCTCTCAGCAGCCGGCCTCATCCTGAGGGGTGAGCCCATGTCCCTGAAACCTTCCCAGGGGGTAGGAGTGAAAACTCTCCCTTGGCTTCCAGGTCAGCTCCGGGGGTTTCCTCTCCCGAAGGGGACTTGGGCCTTTTCTCCCACAGGCAGCAGTGATGCCTCATTCCTGCAGCTCATTGGTTTTCCTTCTACCTTAGCTCTTTCTGTCACAGAAATTACTTCCCTCCATGGGCTGTGCTGTGGGTAGAGGGACACGTTTGCATGCAAACATTATGTTACCAGTGGGAACCTCCTATCAACCCTTCTTGGCTTTAGGAGAAACGAAAGGTGTGCTATATAACAACTTGATAGCCTGAAAATGAAATTCCCAAGAATTTCCTTTATTTATCCCAAGCACCGCTTATGTATTTAGTTTTTACTTACTTATCCCAAGAATAATTCCCAGTTACTTTCAGCCAGAACCATGGCAGGAGGAAGGATAGGATCGGGAGAGTCGTGACATGAGCAGGGTCCTGTGGTTACAGTTCCTCTGGGGATTCTGTTAAACCACCTCCCTTGGGTAGGCCCAAATTCAGATCCGAAATGTTACCTATGGTATGACGTGCATGAAAAAATGTTCGTTACGCCCCAAACCATAACCTCCACGCCTCTAGGCTCGGTGCAGTGCGTCTGCTGGTGCTGTTGAGATTACTCTTGGGAACCAAGGTCAGGACTATAGACGGACGTGATGGTCACCCAGACACCCCTCACGCGTGCACTGTGAGGAGCTGAGGGCAGCACATGCTAAAGTCGGCCGTGTCCCAAGAAGTGAGGTGGTTGGAGCTCAGCCACCGAGGTCATATTGGACTGTTGGTAGAAGAGCAAGGATGTTCTCTCTCATGGCAGGAGCTACAGAAATTGAGACGAGGGAGGAGCCGGGATGTGAAACCCTGCTGGTGCCCAGCCAGGCGCCATAGAGGCCTGGATAGTGCCGGCTGGAAGTGCTGACTCCGTGTGCCCTCAGCACCGTGCTTATCTCTGTCCCTCTTCCTTCTGTGTCTCTTCTGTTCAGGGTCTCCCTCCTCACCTCTTTGCAACGTGCAGTTGGTTCAGAACTGGAGGCCGCCACGTTGCTTTTCCCTTCATATATGCCAAGGCCTCTGTTGATCTCCCGTGTGACGTTTAAGATGCTGACCTCAGAGACGTGCGGGCGGCCGGGCATGAACTCCCCGTCAGAGTCTGAGCATGCGCGCCCCAGGCGGTTTTCTTAGCGGCGGCCTTGACTGGCACTAACTGAGTGGAGAGAGCCTGCCAAGGACCGCAGGGCCAAAACCTCCTTTCTTCATGCGCTGGCGGGGGTAACAGCGATGGGCCAGAATCATAAGGTGGGAATTTGGAGTAAAGTATCAGATGTGTCTGAGGCGGAGCACTGAGGATGTATTGCGTTGTGTCCCAGCTCTGGAGTTATGGGGCAACCTAGAATTGTGGCTAAGGGATGTTTCCCCCTGAAACAAAGAATTTCAAGGGAAATGTTATGTTAGGGTGACTGATTTGGTAGTGGTGCTCAAAATAGACTGGAAGAGGGACACCCGGGTGGCTAAGTTGGTTAAGTGTCCGACTCTTGGTTTCAGCTCAGGTCATGATCTCACGGTTTGGGAGTTGGAGCCTGCTTGGGATTCTCTCTCTGCCCCTCCCCTGTTCTCTCTAAATAAACTTAAGAAAATAAAATAAAATAAAATAAAATAAAACGAAGACTAGATTGGGAGAGAGACCAGAGGTGGACTGGTTTAGGTGGCATTTGTTGAATGCCATTGGTAAGGTGATAGGTCCTTGAATGCAGCAGGAATGGAAATGGGGGGTAGGATAAAGAAGAGAGTCACCTCAAAGTCCACTGGCCGTGCCCAGAGGCTGTAGCCAGTGGGAAGGCATTTTGCATCTCAGTGACTGGGATGCTGGGCTGTAGACAGGGCTGTACGTCCACGGATCATGTCTCCTCCCATCATTGTATCTTCGGCACCTGATACGTACCAGGTGCTCAGTATTTCTTGGGTGGATAGATTAATGGTGGTATTGTTGAGAGAAATGGGAAGTCATAAGGAACACTAGATTTGGAAAGAAGGTGAGGGATTCCAGTTTGAACATGTGGGATATTCCAAATGGACACGTCCAGCAGGTGACAGATAAGTGAGGGGATGCACCTGGAGTTACAGATCACTTCAGCTCATCAAGTATTTGGAAACTGGGTACTACAGGAGGAATAAGGATGAGTAAGATGACTTAAGAGCAACAGAAAAGAGGTATAATAATAATATGCAAATTGTTAAGGAGGCAGAAAATGTTAAGGAAAAAAGTGGTTATAAAGTGTTGTACAGATTCAGGAAGAAGAAAAAGGTCACCCGACTGAGGGAGAAGCAGAAAAGTCTCCTCTGAGGGGGTGGTGGTTTGATGGGCAGAGGGATGCAAGGGTAGGGTAGAGGAGGTCTGATGGCATGGTCCAGAGGGCCTTGAACTAGGGCCCTCAAATGAGGTTATGTCTGGGCATTGCCAGCTCACCAGGTTCAGCTCAAATGTGCAGGCTTTTTAGGAGTCCCTGTTTAATGTGGAAGACCTGAGTTGGGGTGGGGGAGATGAAAACGAGATCCCAATAGGAAGGTCTTTCCCCTTGAACATCACTGCCGTTTGCCTTGGGTCCTAGGGCCTCTGCTTCCCTACAGCTGAGGGGATCAAGAACTCCCTGTCTGCCATTCAGAAGAGCCCATTTGCTAAAATTTTCTTTGGTGAAGGAAGAGGAAGCATGCATTTTGCTTGTGGCTTCTTTCTGTAGCCTCGAGCCCTCAGGCTGAGCCCACACCACCTTGCCTGCCTTCCAGGAGCTTGTGGAAAGAGGCTCTGAAAACTCACTGTCTTGGAGACTAGCCAGGGTGAGTGTTAAGAGGAACTTCCCTTAAAAGAGCAACCAAATAGTTTTTTTGTTTATAGCCTCAGGATCTTTAGGGAGAAAGGAGATGGGAGAGAAGAGTGAGTGAAGCCCATTCAAAGTATTTGCATATATTATAGAAGATATGTCAGACTTGCAAAATAGCTAGTGTATTCTGAGCACATCCCGTATCCCTAGGAAACAGGTGTGCACACACATCCAGACATGGGTACACATCTTAGACTAAAATAAAACTTCTACACTTTACATATTGCTCAAAGGAATGGGTGTATACTTTACGGCCACGAAGTAGAGAAGGCTAGCTAGCTAGGTTTTGTAGTCCAGAAGGCTTGTTCTCTCTTGTGAGCTTGGGGAGCTCCACTGATAAGCAAGCTAGGAGGCCCTGAACATACTGTTAGTGTGGCGTATTGTGGTTGGAATTCCGTTCCAGAGTAACGTGCAAATTAGCCTCTGATCACTTGAGCTTGTGCACTTGAGCCTAATATGACTGAGAGGAGCCTTGAAGGTACCGGCAGGTACGAGTTTCAGGACATTGGGGACGTTTACATATACGTTGAGAATTTCTGCCATGAACAGATGAAGTTCACAGAATCCATCAGGTTCACTTTTCACTATGACTTCTTGAGCGTTTGCTGTGTGCCCGGCACACATTAAGAGCTTTACAGAGATCATCTTATTTCCTCTTCCTACCAATCCTGTAACACAGGCATTTTTTTCCTCCTCATTTTACAGATGAGGAAACCAAGGCATAGAGAGGTGACCTAGGGTAGTAAGTAGTGGTTGTGAGGTTGGAACCCTGACAGAGCCCGTACTCAAGTCTTAATCGTCAGACCAGATGGCCCGGTGTATTTGTGAAGCTGCCTCGCATTAGAACCGGGAAGCGGAAGCCGCTCGGGAACGTGTATTTATCCCGGGGACCTCACTGGTCATTCCACATGTAGGCAATGCTGTGGAATCAAAGATTCAAATGACTTGGTAGAAATTAGTTCACCTTTCAGTAGCTTCACAGTTTGAGAACCTTTGGAGGCTTGTCTCCTTTCTGCTGAACACAGCAGACCTTTCAACTTAGGTTTATGCCAAATGTTCCCGATAATTAACGAAGCCGCTGAAGCCAATTCTAGGAAAAAATAACACTTTAGCATCCAACATGATGCAATCTGCAACACCGGAGCCCTTGCCGCAGCTCTCAGTACACAAAGCACCTTATTGACATCACAAAACCGCTGAGGGGCTGCTTCTAGTCCCCAAAGTTGCAAAACCACCCTGGGCCTGGAGTTGGCCTCAGATGAGGAGAAAAACCCTGCAGACTTAGCAGCCCGGCGAGTTGTCCCCCCTGCCGCTGACTGCCTGCGGCATGCGTGCAGATGCAGGCCTCCGCACTCTCCCAGGAAACCCAGAGCTTTGGCTTTACCCCCAGTCCAACAAGAGAGAATTTTTCCCCCCGTCCAAACCATTGCCAGGGTGATGAATTCCCATCAGCCCCACATCCGGAGTGGAATCTGGAAAAGCTAGTTCAGAACTTTTGAAGAAGCTGCTACAGGGTATTTTAACAGCAGGTCCTAAAATCTTAAAGGGCTGCTGATGTCTGGGAAAAGTGAGTCTTGAGAGGCCCTTTAAAAAGTGTGTGTGTGTGTGTGTGTGTGTGTGTGTGTGTGTGTAACCCAAGTAATGGATGCCCACTGTAAGAAAAGAGAGATAAAAATATAGTGCCTTCATGGAATCCCATATTGTACACTAGATCTTGTTTACTGTGGGAAGGGAGGCCAATTACAGAAACCACCTGGACAAGAGTTGCTATAAACTTGAGCTTTACAACTAGAATGGTTTAGGGAAGGTAACTTGTCCATACTTTTCTCCTTTATAAAATTGCTAATACAGTTAGCATTGAAGAAAATTAACCTGTGCACAGCCTTGCAGAAATAACATGGTTTTCAGGTTTTCCTAACACGGCGAGGCTTGTTTCTTGGTTCCGGGCTAGTGTACCTCAGTGCTGATCACGGCCAGAGTCAGGTGATACCTTCATCAAAATCTGTGTGCTTTTTCCCCAGACACCAAATGGATTGCTTCTGACCCCGAGTCCACTGCTATCCAGCATACATTTCTGGAGCAGCCTTAGTCCAGTTGCTCCTCTGAGTCCTGCCCGGTTGCAAGGGCCAAACACGCTGTTCCAGGTGAGCATTTAGAAATGAACTTTTACACGTTGAACTTCTAAGGGATGTGTTTCCCTAGTAAATCCTGCAGAGGTTACAGAATTCTGCCCTCCATTTGGTTAAAATGTTAAGTTTCCAGAGGGAGTTGACGGGGCTGTAAAAGCCAGCCTTCAAAGGCAGACATTTTCATTAAGGCAGACATAGCGTATTTAGGTCAGATATCCACAAATGGAACAATTAATTCTTGAAGTGTTTGGATATCTTCACTGACTGTGAACACTGGAAATCTATTAAGGAAAGGGGACACATTTAAAACTATTTTTATAGAATCTCACACTTTAACAAAATCAACATATTGACATTACTTGAAATACACTGAAGAACAAAGATAGTGAAGGTCTCCATACTGTAATAGAAAAGTTATCTGTAGAATTCTGTGAATCATCATTAAATTCTCCCTGTTCCATGACATCCAGGGCATTTGGTTAAAAACGAAGTCTTAGCTGCTTTTTCTTGCACAGCTCCTGTTATTGGGTGGGCACATTTATTATTCATTCACACACTAGAATTATGCAGTAGCATGCCTGCTATCATGTGGTGGTAATCAGTATTTCCTCTTCGAGAGACTCCAAAGACTGTGTCTCCCAGACCAAGATGTTATTACCAAGAGAATAGAAAGAGTCCTAGTGACAGGAGTGAATCAGAGCAGGGGGCAGTGAAAACCCCCTCTCCAGCCTGTTGAGCTCACCCACCCTGAATCCCATGCCTGTCCCCCCAGTGTGGCTTACCCAAGGTAAATGTAGTTCTTTTCTCCCCCTTGTACCTAGCACTGGCCACTCTGTATTTATGATTGCTCATTCGCCTGGCAACCTCCACTAGACTGTGGGTCCTCAGGAGGCTGGAACCACATTGTGTTTCTTGTTTACTGTGGTGTGCCCTCAGGGTCGGGCACATTGCTGGGCACACAAATACTTAGTAATTATCGCTGACTAAGAATTCACCAAGAAACTGGGTGCCACCTTGCTGGCTCAGTCTGTAGAGCATGTGGCTGTTGATCTCATAGTCGTTGAGTTTGAGCCCCATGTTCAATGTAGAGATTACTTTCAAAAGAAAAGAATAAGAATTGTCTAGGAATGTTAAGTGTTAAAAAGATGAGGTCTCCATGCTTTTCTGAGTTGGTCATTTTACTTGTCAGAGTTAATATTTACCTTCTCTGTGTCAGGAGCTGTACGTGCTGGGATTTAGGGTCTCGGAAGAAGGGTGGAGCTAAAGAGGTTTTGATTGCTAACTTGCTTCTCTGGTTTCCTAGGAAGGTTGAGGTAGGGTTGTTATGATGTGACTGTATATCCCTAGAGTAATCAGGTTTCTCTTCGGGCCCTCTTCTCATCACAAGAACTTGAGCTATGGTCATACACGGCCAACATGGTGATACTTATCCATCTGGACTCAGGCAGAGAAATAAAAACTAGAAGCAGTGAGCAAGTGAAGTACTAGCAAAGTTTCAGATTAGTAATCGTTTGGTGTAAAGTTAAAAGACCTTATTTCCTGGTATTCAGGCTGGAGTGGCACTCTTCTAGTATTGGAGCTCCTGATTAGAGCACAAGTTGTTTGGGGCATGTGTATGGTAAGCTCCATGGGCCGAGGGGCTGCGGTACTACTCCAGTCCTAGCATCTACAAGGCCTCCGTAGGGTTCACTAGATGATTGTGAATAACGAATGGAATCTCTCTTCCTTTCTTACTGGGAATTCTGCCACGTGATTGGCACAGGACTTCGTGATCTAAGGACTCCATGGAGAACTGTTGGTTGGGATTTCTTTGGGATCCCTTGCCTTAGAATCTACACCTTCTCCAGTCCATCACTCCTAACAGTGACAGTTGCCCATGTCTATAGTGTTTCTACACATTATCAGGATAGTAGGAGCTCTGGGTGTTGGGTATACATCCCCTTTTCTCTTCGGTCATGAATGTAAACCAGTGGTTCTCAAAGTTAGTGTGCTTAAGTGGTGGGATAAAAGCTTGTTGGGCCCCAACCCCAGAGTTTCTGATTCAGAAGATCTGGGATTGGGCTGAAAATACCATCTTTTTGAGATCCTAGCAATGCTGCTGCCCCAGGAATCCACTTTGAGAACCACTGCAGGCCAGTGGTTCCTAAGTTACGATTAGAATTCGGCAGAAGAAACTGCTGCATTTAAAGACCACCTGTTCAAAATTTTCCTTTCACAAAACGTACCTGTCCTCTCTACCAGAGCCTTTCAAAACAAAGCCACAGCAAAAACTACAAACAGGAGGTTGGGACGGGGAATACAGTCTTTTTTAGATGGCTGGCAGGGCCTTCCTTGTGCCCTGTCTTTGGGGTGCAAAAAACTAAGGAAAAGCAACTTTGTACCTTTTAAAATATTAGCACTCTTCCTAGGGTGAGACCAGTTGTGACAGAAATTAGAAATAGCAGTTTTTAAAACACGAAATAAAATGTGGGAAGAATATTTGAAATTCAGATTATCAATAGTGCTTTTTTTGAAATAATTTTCTTTAAAAATAACAAACCTTTCACATATACTGTAAATGTACTGGAGGAATAAAAGAAATACACTTGGGCTACAGTACGTTTTAAATGATGCTGGCAAGTTTCCTATTGTGATGCTTAGAAACGTAGATCGGGATCCTTAGGGTAGCTGTTGACCGAGTAGAGGAGTTTTTGCACAGAATGTCCACTGATGTAATTATTGTGGTAATTTATAGCATATATTGAGGAATTTAAGGGAAGATAGTAGCCCTTCTGAAAGAGGTATATTTAAAAATAAAGTGATTCTGGTCAGAACAGTTTGGCATTTTGAACTTACCTAGAGGATGTCTGTTCCACTTTTGAAACAGATTTTGATCAAATTTAGAATAGGTACAGAGAATATCTCAGAACAAGGCAGGGCTAATTAAGCTTTTCAATTAAGAAGGTTTTCTGTAACTTGTAATTCAACATATCTAACCCAGAAGAGATTTGTAGCACTGTTATCAGGGATTGTAGAAGATCTAAAATATGGGCATTAACAGATTTATAAACAAAATGCTGTAGGAATAGATTTAGAAGACAAAATGTCTAGTTTTCTGCTGGGGAACAGATGGAGGCTCTGAGGAAGAAGTGGCACCTGTGCTGGACAGAAAGGACAGGATTGGCAGACAGAAAAGCACCTTCTAAATAATGTGAATGATCTGGCTATGCAAGTCCACAGTCTGCTCAGCGACGGGGTAACAGGAAAAGCAGCTGTGGGCCTTGAATATTATGCTCAGAATTTTCCACCATAATCCCCTAAGTAACCATGGGAGGCTTTCTTAGCTGGAGATAGCGTAATAAAATCTCTATTTTAAATATTTTTCATAAGTTTATCAGCATGGAGCCTGATGTGAGGCTCGAACCCATGAACCATGAGATCATGACCTGAGCTGAAGTCAGACACTTAACTGACTGAGCCACCTAGGCGTCCCTATAATCTCGATTTTAGAAAGATGTGGAGAAAGAATTGAAGAGAAAGCAGAAAGTGTAAGGGGCAGGAATGCATGAGAAAATTTTATATTGCTCCAAATACTGAGGGGAAAAATAATCTTTTAAAGTAGTAGAAATGGGAATATTTAGAAGGCATTCCAGAGGTAAAACTGAGAGAAGACTTTTAGTTGGGTTTGAGGAGTAAGAGGGTGTGAAAATTAGGAAGAGACAAAGATTACTTATGTGATTACAAGACTGGAAATGCTTTGTGCAGAAGCTCACATTTTTTGAGGGCTGCTATAGGCTAGACATTGTTCGAAGCACTTTTCGTGGCTTCTCATTTAATACAGTTGACCCTTGAACAATGTGGGGGTTGGGGGGGGCTCACTGCCCTTGCAGTTGGAAATCCATGTATAACTTCTGACTCTTCAAAAACTTAATTACTAATGGCCTAATGTTGACCAGAAACCTTTCTGATAACAGTTGACACATACTCTGCATGTTCCATGTATTATATGCCGTATGTATTCTTATAAAAAGCAAGCTCGGGAAAAGAAAATCACAAAGAAAAGACTTTTATAGTACTATGCTGTTTGTTGAAAAAATCTGCAACCTGTGTTGTTCAAGAGTCACCTGTACTCCTAGTAGTTCTTTTTGAAAACCTAAGGAAACTAAGGCCCAGAGATTTTGCTCAGTTTACCTGAGATCACAAGTTAATAAGTAGCAAAACCTGGATTCAAGTTTAGGGTCATGACTTAAGAGTGAGCACGGAACTGCAGGCTTTGGGGAAGACGCATTGGTGGGGACATCCAACTGATAGCAGGAAAGGCCTGTTGAATCCCGTATGGGAGAAAGACAGGCTGAGAGTAAAGTTTGGAGGAATGTTGCAATTTAGGAAAAGGGAGTAGAGGTTGGGAGTCAATAAAGATGAAGCACGCCAGGAAAGCCAGAAATAAAGGGCAGAGGGCAGAAATCAATAATATACATTTTAAACTGGAAGATTAATAAAACCAAAAGCTCATTCTTTTGAAAACACCAGTAAAATGGACACAAATCAAAATGAGGTAAGATTGCAAATAAGCTAAAAGAATGAAAATTCAAAATCTGCTCTTCTGGGATCCACTCTTAAGTCAATGAAAATAGTAGTTAGGAGAGTAGAAGCTATAGGTTTAATAGATTTGATAACCAGTTGAAATGGATAAAATGTTAAAAACAAGTAAAGTTCCAAAGTGTCAGAAAAGAAACAAAACCTTGAATATGTTAATGACCATTAAGGAAATTGAAATAGTATTTAAAGGGCACCCTCCCATGCTCTGTGGGGATAACCCAACTTACTTTACAGGCTCCTAGGTATCAACTGAAGTGAAAGCCACTGATAAACTCTAAGGCTAATATTAGATGTAAGTTATTGAGATACTTTGAAAACTGAAAAAAATATATTCTGTAAGTATTTATTGCACAGTACTTCTAACTTGTGCTAGGTTTTGCAGTTTGATATTTAGTGTTGAAACTTAATATTAACTTATCTAGATGAAATAGAAATTTAAACTAGAAGATGGCCCAGGAGATCATTTTGACACCTTTCATTCTGGACAATGAAAATCTAGTCATGCAATCGTAATGTATTAAAGGGAGGCCTTCAATTATTCCTGTTCACGTGGGAGTATAGTTGTGGTATTTCTTTCAGACCTGAAAGTTGTCACCAAACCATATACCATTATACCATTTACCATCTTAGTTACCAACAATACAGAATTAATGTTACTTTTTGTCAGTTAAAAAGTTTTTCACTGTGAAGTGTGATATTGTCATCGTAATTAAGAAGAATACTTCCTCAGGCCCAAAATATATTCTTGCTTCCTAAATCTTTTAAGGTAAAATACTCATTTTTAATAGTTACTGAGAAGCATCTTTATAGCACTCTGGATAAACCATGGCCATTTTCAAAATACTATTAGAAAGTTTACATGGGAATCAGTTAAGTTTGTTGTCTCTGGTTCTCAAAAACAAGACTTAAAGCAAATTAGCATTCTGAGTAGCTTGCAACCTCTTAAAAGGAGTATTAGAACATGCTTTAGCAACATATAAAGTATACATTTTTTTCTAGTGGCCTAGGCATATAAAATCATTAGGGAGGTTTTCTGGGCCTTATTCTTAGTTTGCTCTGTGTAACCATGATCTCATTCTGTAAAATGGCCCCAGGGGCGATCCACCATGGTCTGTGTAGGAATGTAAAGAACTCCAGTTCATCCAATGGGTTTGCAGTAATTATTTTGAAAATCTTTTTTTCCCTACAGTTTCCAACACTGCTTAACGGCCACATGCCAGTGCCAATCCCCAGTCTGGATAGAGCTACTTCTCCAGTTCTGCTTTCTTCGAACTCTCAGAAATCCTGATGACATCTGGCCACAATTAAAGACTATTAACTGATGAGACAAATTTGTCCCCATGGGCTAGTTTACCTGTGTCATGAGAAGGACGTTGTGAAACCCTGTTAATTTGGTTTGCACTTTTCATAACATGGATGGTCTAGGTTAGCATTTTTAAAACTTTTTTTTATATTCAAGTATATATGAAGATCTGTTTGGCATTAAGTGAGTTTTAATGTTTTTGTTTTTATATCCTTTTAGTTCTTAAGTGTTGAACACTGTTGACAGTGAAGAACTTTTCTTAATGGTTTTCAGTATAACTAATAAGGATGTGAAGCTTTTTTTTCCTCTTTAATTCCGCATATGCTGAACTATGCTTATAGACACTATAACCAGCTGTGCCTTCCTTTGCATTTAGTTTTATGTAAATGATTTATATATTTTTTAGTATTAAGAGAAAATGTTTGAAAGACAAAAATTAGTATCAAACCGCTCTCTAGTAGAATTTCATTATTTTCCACAAGTAGGCAACATGAAAGCATATTCATATTTTTCCTTTTTGCTTTCAATTGTATAAGAATTGCCTTAGAACCTCTTTTGAAGTGAAATTCAGTAAATGTCCAAGTTAATGTTTTTATAAAAGAAACTAAGCCATATTTAGAAAATAAAACACTCATAAAATGTTCTAAAGTGCATTTTTTAAAAAATGAACTTTGAAAGGCTAGCCACCTAGCTGTTTACAATCTTTTAGACTTCTCCAGGCAAAAACCTGAGATAGAGATCTACATCAAGTTCATTCTACCCATGCCCTTGTAATATCTCCTATGTAAGCATGTTCTTATTTCAAAAAATTAGCTGTGGTTCTCCCAGTTTTTCCTAGAGAATCACACCCTTGATACATTTCCTGTATCATCATGAAGTTACAGCGTTTCTCTGAAGCCCTACAATTAACATTTAAAAATCCTATGCTTTGGAAGAGGCTCACAGACAATTTTGTAACATCAAGGATCTTCATGTATATAGGCATAGCCTTGCTTGTGGAAATTGAGAGGTAGGATACATTGCTTTATGTATTAATAAGTAAGTTTCTGGGGAGAATGAAGAAAATTGGATACAAGAAATAGAAAATTTTTCAGGAACTCATCATTGTGGAACTGAATTAGTAACAATTTGGAGCACCTGGCTGTAAGCTCTCTTGTGCAGCACAGTTCAGAACAGTGATGGCACAAACATCAGGCACCACTCTAAGGCACTGTTCTATACACTAAGTAGGAAAATTCTAAATTCTTCCAATGAAGAGAACTGGAAAGTACTCTGTGCTTTCAGTTCAAGATCAGATTAATTATCCTGAACTAGAAGTAACCAATTTGAACTGTGGCTAAATAATGGACTCCAAAGTAGGTGTTAAATGGCAAGGATTATGAAAAAGCATACTAAAAATAAGGCTTATAAAAACACAAACATTTCTGGAATTTTTCAAAAAACCTAAAAATCTTGAGATTTTTCAATTGGAATTAAGCGTCTCTGTACATCTCCAATATACACCTCTGTACATAAATTCCAAAATCCACAGATACTACTGTCACTCCCTCATGTGCTGAGGATAATTCTGTACTACAAGAGCTGGTCCGGGGAACTGAGATGTACCAAACATGAAATGTCAGAGGTAGAGGGGGCCTCTGGGAATGCTTCTCACCCCTGTTTCCAGATAAGGCAATTACAGAAGCAACTGGGAGCTGCCTAAGGCCACACAGCTCATTAAAGGTAGAACAGTGATTGGTGCTCAGTCCAGTTCTGCTTTCCCATGCCTGGCTGTAAGTAACTACTGGCCCCAAGCTGTATGTGAGGTAGAAAAAAGCAGATAAAGATAGAACATTAAAAAAAATTCAATCAGATAAGTGAAGAACGCACCCCCAATTTAAGATTCTTAACAGAGAAAGTTAATGTACAAAAACTTCAAGAATATTTTTAAGTGTATATGCTGATTGGAAATACTCAAATGACTATAAGCTGGATTCCTGTATTTCCTTCCTTGAAATACTATGATTAACATGAACTCTAGCTCTGTTTATTAGAAATGGAAAAATGATTTTTATGAATCAGAAAACTATGACACAAATAGAGAATTGGAGGTATTGAAATGTAACCCTTATAGCTCTGCCTCATTCTGTGTGTGTGTGTGTGTGTGTGTTAACAATTATTTTAGAGAATAGATTTAAAAGAACATATTAAATAACTTTTTTTTCCTTTTTATTGTCTGCTTGATCAGTGTTAAATTGCTATGGCTAAGGTTTTATAGAATTATAACCTAAACGTTGGTCTCTTTGTACACACCTTTTCTATGAGTGCATATCTTCATTCACTTTCATATATGTATCAATTTTACTATTATTTTTGTTCAATAAATACTTTGTGATAAAAGGTGTGAGGAGGCAAGTGGGTTGGTTTACTTCCATTTACCTGGGATGATCCAAATTTTACTTTTCCACATGGGTACAAGTTGAAAAATAAGTCTTGGCCTCTAGCCTTAAATATGATACATCAAAACATGCTATTGTATACATAATTTGCTTTAAAGAGGTATTTAATGAAACAATTATTAACGAAACAATTATTAAGGTTGCATTTGTGAGGGTTGGGGAGGAGAATGGGTTTGAAAAGTGGTCCCTTGATCTCTTAAATCTTAAGGTCTCCCAATCATTCTACATTGAAAGATAGGGTAGGTGGTAAGGAAGGGAAAAAAGAAATGATCATTTATTTCTTTTAGCTGCAACTAATATCATACTCAATGGTGACTGAAAGTGTTTTCCCTACCATAAAGAACAAGATAAGGATACTCTCTGTTGCCAATTCTACTTCAACATAGTACCGAAAGTCTAACCAAAGGAATTAAGAAAGAAAAATAAAAGAAATTATATAGGAAGTATTCATGGAAGACATCATCTTACATGTAGAAAACCTTAACCCACAAAAAAAATAAACTTCAGCAAAATTATAAGACACAAAAATCATTTGTATTTCTACACACTAGCAAATGAAAAATTCAAAAAAAATAATTCTGTCTACAATAACATCAAAAAGAATAGAATACTTAGCAATAAAATTAATCAAGGAGGCATAAGACTTATACACTAAAAAATTACAAAACATTGTAAAAGAAATTAAAGACATCCTGCATTTATGGACTGGAAGATTTAATATTAAGATCACAGAACTCTCAAAGTAATCTACAGATTCAACCAATGCAATTCTTATCAATCCCAATGGCATATTTCCTCAGAAATTGAAAAATCCCTTCCTAAAAGTTATATGGAATTTCAAGGGACCCTGAATAGCCAAAACAGTCTTGAAAAAGAAGAACAAAGTTGGAGGACTCACTTCTTGATTTCAAAATTTACAAAGCTATAAGTAACAAAAACACTGTGGTACTGACCAAAAGATATACCAATAAAATAGAATCAAGAGCCCCAAAATAAACTCTCACATTTATAGTCAACTGACTTTTAACAAGGGTGCCAAGACCATTTAATGGTAAAAGGATAGTCTTTTTAACAATAGTACAGGGAAAACTAGACATTTACATGCAAAAGAATGAAGATTCAAACTTCACACTACATACAAAATTAACTCAAAGCCCTAAATGGAAGCATTCAAAAAAAAAAACAAAAACAAAAGATACATTGAACTTCATTAAAATGAAAACTCTTGGCATGCCTGGGTAGCTCAGTTAAGCATCTGACTCTTGATTTCAGGTCATGATCACATGCTTTGTCAGTTCAAGCCCTGCATCAAGCTCTGCACTGACAAGAAGAAGCCTGCTTTGGATTCTCTCTGCTCCTCCCCTACATGCTTGCAAAAGTACACTCTCTCAAAAATGAACTAAAAAAATAAATAAAATGAAAGGTCTAGTGTATCAAAAAAATGCCTTCAAGAAAGTAAAAAAACCCACAGCATAGAAGTAAATAACTGCTAATCATACCTCTCATGAGTCTAATATCTAGAACTACACAGCTTTATGACCCAACTCACCACCACCAACAACCCAATTTCAAAATGGGTAATAGACTTGAATAGTTTTCTCCAAAGCAAATATACAAGTGGCCAATAAGGACATGAAAAGATGTTCAACATCCTTACTCATTAGGGAAATGCAAATCAAAAGCACAAGGAGACAGCATGTCATATGTACTACAATGAATATAATAATTTGCTTAAAAAAGGAATAGAAGCATTGGCAAGAATGAGAAATTGGAACTTTTATACATTATGACTAGGAATGTAAAATGGTGCGTCACCATGGAAAATTGATGTTTCCTCAAAAAGGTAAACACAGATTATGCATGACCCAACAATTCCACTCCTAGGTATTTAAACTCAAAGAAATGAAAACAAAGACCTAAACAGATGCTTGTATACCCATATTCAGGACAGCATTATTCACAACAGCCAAAAAGTGGGGAAAAGCCAGTGTGAAATCAAGAGATGAATACTTAAACAAAATGTTGCATATTAACAGAATATTATTCAGATATGAAAATAACATCCTGATACATGCTACAACATGAATAAAACTTGAAATCATCCTAAATGAATGAAATAAGCAAGACACAAAAGGACAAATGTGGTATAACTCAACGTATGTGAAATGCCTACAATAGATAAAATGCAGACACAAAAATTACAGGCATACCACGGGTGGAAGGGCAGGCAACTCTGGATCTCAGGGTTGCGTAAGCCCCATGTTGAGTGCAGAGATCACAGAAGTAAGTAAAACTTAAAAAAGTACTGGCCTACCTTGGAGATACTGCAAGTTCAGTTCCAGACTGTTGCAATAAAACAAATATCATAATAAAGTGAATCAAATGAATTTTTTGGTTTCCCAGCGCATATAAAAATTAGATGTAGGTAAGTTGTTTAAGCCTCCAACTTTTGATTTTGGCTCAGGTCATGACCCCGTGGAGTTTGAGCCCTGCATCAGGCTCTGCACTATCAGTGCAGAATCTCTCTCTACCCCTGCTTGCATGCTATCTCACTCTCTCAAAATAAACTTTTTAAAAAAATTATGTTTATACTGTAGTCTATTAAGCTGTGCAATAGTATTATGTCTAAAAAAAGTGTACACAGACTTTTATTAAAAAATACTTTATTGCTAAAAAGCTGCTAGCCACCATCTGAGTGAGCTTTTAGTGTGTCATAGTCATTTCACCAGTGGAGGGTCCTGCCCAAATGTTGATGGGTGCTGACTGATCAGAGTGATGGTTGCTAAAGGCTGGCGGGTGACTGTGGCAATTTCTTCAAAATAAAACAAGAGAGTCTACTGAAATGATGGACTCTTCCTTTCATGCTGTTTGACAGAATTTTACCCACAGAACTTCCTTCAAAACTGGAGTCAACTTAAACCCTAATATTGCTTTATCAACTAAGTTTATGTGATACTCTAAATCTTTTGTTGTCATTTCAACAATCACAGCATCCACACTCGGAATATATTCCATCTCAAGAAGTAACCTCCCATCATTAAAATTTTATCATGAAACTGCAGCAATTTAGTTACATCTTCAGGCTCCATTGATTTTTTAATTTTTAAAAATATTTATTTTTGAGAGAGAGAGAAAGACCGGGTGTGAGTGTCGGAGGGGCAGAGAGAGAGAGGGAGACACACAATCCAAAGCAGACTGCAGGCTCTGAGCTGTCCACACAGAGCCCAATACAGGACCCGAACTCATGAACCTGAGCCGAAGCCAGTCTGCCCAATTGACTGAGCCACCCAGGCACCCCTTCAGGCCCCATTTCTAATTCTAGTTGTCTTGCTATTTCCACATTTGCAGCTACCTCCTCCACAAAGTTTTGGAATCAGCTTCTTCCAAACTCCTGATAATGTTGATATTTTGAGCCCTCCCATAAATCACACATGTTCTTAATGGCACCTAGAATGGTGAATCCTTTCCAGAAGGCTTTCAATTTACTTTGCCCAGATCCATCAGAGGAATCACTATCTAAGACAAAATGCATTTTTAAGGAATAAGACTTGAAAGCCCAAATTACTCCTTGATCCAGAGGCTGCAGAATCGATGATGTGGTGTTAAGAGGCAAGAAAAACAGATTTATCTCCATCAGAGCCCTTGGGTGGCCAGGTGCATTTTCAAGAAACAGTAATATTTTGAAAAATTTTTTTTTTCTGAACAGTAGGCTTAAAACATTTAGTAAACTATGCTGTAAACAGATGTGATATCATCCAGGCTCTGTTGTTCCACTGACAGAACACAAGAAGAATAGAGTTAACATAATTTCTTTTGGGTCCTATGGTTTTATAGTCAATGAGCCTGGCCTCAACTTAATGTCATCAGCTGGATTAGTCTCTAATAAGAGAGTCAATCTATCTTTTGAAGCTTTGAAGCCAAGCATTGACCTCCTTTTTAGCCAGGAGAGTCCTAGATGGCATCTTCTTCCAAGAGAAGGCTGTTGTGCCTACACTGAAAATCTGTTAAGTGTAGCCACCATCATGAATTATCTTGGCTAGATCTTCTGGATAACTTGCTGCCACTTCTACATCAGCACTTGCTACTTCATCTTGCACTTATGTTATAGAGATAGCTTCTTTCCTTAAACCTCATGAACCAACCTCTTTTAGCATCAAATTGTTCTTCTGCAGCTTCTTCACCTTTCTCAGCCTTCACAGAATTGAAGCAAGTTAGGGCTTTACTCTGGATTAGGCTTTGGTTTAAGGGAATGCTGTGGCTGATATGATCTTCTACCCAGACCAAAAAAACTTTCTCCATATCAGCAATAAGACTGTTTCCCTTTGTTATTATTTATGTGTTCACTGGAGTAGCTCTATTAATGTCCTTCAATAGCTGTTCCTTTTGCATTCAGAGCTTGGCTAACTGGACCAAGAAGGCCTTGCTTTCAGCCTATGCTGGCTTTTGACATGCCTTCCTGATTAAGCTTAAATCATTTAAAAGCTTTTGATTTAAACTCAGAAATGTGTGACTCTTCTTTCACTTGAACACTCAGAAGCCACAGTAAGGTAATTAATTGTCCTAATTTCTGTATTGTTGTGTCTCAGGGAATAGGGAAGCCTGAGAAGAGGGAGAAGCTGGGGGGACAGCCTGTTGGGGCAGTCAGAACACACAACATTTCAGTTAAGTTCACTGTCTTACATAGGTGTGATTTGTGACACCCCAAGACAATTACAATGGTAATATCAACTAGTCACAAAACACCAGAATATAATAATAAAACTTGAAATACTAAGAGAACTACCAAAATGTGGCACAGAGACACAGAGTGAGCAAATGCAGTTGGAAAAATGGCGCCGACAGACTTGCTCAATGCAGGGTTACAACAAACCTTCAATTTATTAAGAAACACGGTATCTGCAAAGCACAACAAAGTGAGTGTGGTGCAGTAAAATGAGTTATGCCTATACATTAAAGGTTACCAGGGGCTATGGAGAGGGGGAAATGGGTTGTTCTTAATGGGTATAGAGTTTGTTTGGAGAGATGAAAAATTTTGGAAAAAGACAGTGTAAATACTATACAACACTCTAATCAATGCCAATAAATTGTATACTTACAATGGGTAAAAAATGGTAAAAAATAGTAAAAACAGAAGCATACAAAAAAACAACCTCAACCTCATGAATTGTCCTGGGCCCAAATGACAGATTATTATAACATGTTAACAAAATCTTTTAGATATAATAAAGCACCAGATAGAATGGAGTCACTTCTATACACCTAGAGTGACATATTCAACGTGTGTTGACAGCATCACCTGGAAGGAAAACAAAACGAATCCTCACTTACCTTTAAAACCAAGTCAGTTTAAGATGAATCATAAGTGTTCAAGGTTCAAAATCTCTGTTTCAATTCTCTTCATTGCAAAGTTTTCAGGTAGTGCTCAAGTACCAAAAAAAAATACCAAATTCTTTAATAAAAGGAAGAAACATCCCTAGGACTTCCTAGGAAGAAGAATTTTATATAACTGCTGGATATATTTCTTCATGTTTTACCTGTAAGAATATCAAACTTATGGATAACTATATAAAATTTGCAAAACATTTTTATAACCTATAAAACAAAAAATCTGACAACTCTATAATTGAGGAGTGCTATCGCATAACATTACAGTAGAGATTACTAAATGAATGGCCAGCACAAATAAAAATTAAATATCACTATTGGCACAGTGAGACTCCATTCTCCTAAAAATGAAACGAATCAAGGAAAATGATCCCTTCCTGCACAGCCCTCTTGCCCCAGAAAGAACTGTGACTCAACAAAACCACATATTAACAACATGAAGATCTTGTTATTATAAATTTCAAAACAAAATGGAGGAATTTCCACATAATATTTATAACCTTCAAAGTACAATATTAATACATGTCTGTCAGTTAGAAATAACAGCAGTTTGTTAGGCTACAGGGTTTAACATAAAACCAATTTACAAATGTGAAAAGCAGTAGTGGTCCAATATTCACCATTACACATGAATCTGTTTCTTCCAGAACATTTTTTTTTAAAAATTAAAATTTCTGTATCATGAAATATTAAAATAACACCCAAACATGCCACAATCACTATTCACAAATAAAGTTAAAATGAAATATACAAAAATTCACTTAATACTGTTAAATAACAATAAACTACAAGATTTCCTGAACAGAAATGGTAGGACCCCTGAATGTTTTACAGTGAATATCAGGAAAAAATTAAGTTATTATTTTCATGATATATAAGCCAAAAACTTACATGACCATTTCAAAATATACCAATTAAGATTTGTAGTTTGTAAGATGCACTAAACAATAGTCCTTAAAAGTTAACACAAATGCTTAAAACACTTACCAACACCAAGGCGTGTTTATGATGTTCAAAGAGATGCATAATTGAAACTGTAATATTTACTATCTCTGATAAACACAATAATACCTACAATGCTTTAAAACAATCCTCTCAGTTCTTATTTCGGTCATTTGTAATTATCATGGCTCATTTCAAAGACATATTACAGCTGTTAGCTGATTCCAAGTGAATGTTATTAAAACATATGCATACGCAGCCCCCAAATGAAATAACTGGCTCCCCATAAAAGTATCATCCTTTTTAATAAAAGAATTGCATTTAGAATGAAAACAAGACCTCACATATTTCACTGGACTTGTATGGTTTAGTTTTAACTAAATTAAAGCACAATGTAAAATAGGTAAGTGTATTAGTATACACATATCCAATAATATGCAGTAAATATTTCTAAAATGAGGCAAGGTAAAAATAAATAATTTTGGTGCTTTAAATTACTGGTATCTAATGTGAGATTCCCATAATGTCAGGTATTCACTTGCTTGAATCAACCTCTGCATCACATGCTTTCCTAAACATGATGTACTCATCAATTTCTTAGCTACTCTATTTGCTGATGTTCAGTAAAAAATTATACAGCATCAACTTAGGAGTGTTCAAGATGGCTCACTTATTTTACTGTTAAGCAAAGCTAAACTTACATTCCAGGAAACACTGCAGTTTAATTTTAAAAACAAACAAGAAATGCAGCAGTAAAACAAGTCGTGAGGAGAAACAGATGCATTCACATCTAATAAAGCCACTGCAACTTCTTCAGGCATTTAACTGTTGTGTTAAATAAACAGACAGTAGTTATTTAGCAGCAATGATTCCGCAATAAATAATGCACTGTGTTTCTCAGTCCTGCACAAAAATTGCAGCTACAGTTACATCAACAGCTGTAACCTACTGGCTCTAATGGCAGAGAAGACCTTAAAACCAACTGTACAAAAAAATTGTCACACTGTGACAACAAATATAAAAACAATCTGTAGGTCTGAAATAAAAAGACTCCACTGTGAAGAGGACAGTGTAGACAAACGGAGATTCCAAGTCCACCAAAAGAAATAACTGCCTTCAGATCTGAGTCCTTGATTGATAAGAAAGGCTGGGGGCTGGGCTTGAAACCATGTTATCAGACTTAAAAGAGCATGCTCTGTCTTCTGTTCTTCCCATGTCCTAAAATATAAAGTCATTTTATGAGGCAGTTCAAGGTTCAGTTTTATCCCACATACAGTATTTGGTGACTCTAGGAAGCTAATGTTCCCACCAGCAAAAACTAATCTTCCACGATAAGAGTGATCAGCACTGTCTGAAATGACCCTTTTGTTGATGGGGTCAGTCTACAGCTTCTATGCTTCGAAGTGATGAACCTGATGACTAGGGAAGCATAAGATGTGTCTTCTGCCTCAGGTACCAGGAATGGCGTGTGCAGTGATCAAGCCAGGCCACTTGTAAAAGGTCTTTGTGCCATCTGCAGCTTTCAGGATCCCTGACTTGACTGAGTCAGATTTCTCTCTGAAGAATTACTGAGCTGCCCACATCATACAGAAAAGTGAGTACGTGCAATGCTAAACATACAGTTGTGGAATGCACTGTACATTGGTTTTTACATCAATCATTTTACTGATCAATTTATAAACCAAAAAATTAGTTCCACGCAAAATTTCATGATCGACACGTGAAATGGTTTATGACAAACACACCTGTCTCTGGATAAGAAGAATTTCGAAAACCCGGGTCCTTTTGCAACTGAATCTCTTTCAAACTGAATATTGATACACCTAAAATGCATAGACAAAAACTATCAGGTGAAGGTCTGGAATTATTAAAACAAATACAATCCAACCATCTACAGAATGTTTAAAAATGTATACTGATTCAACATGAAAGATTTATGCTACATTTACAAGGTTACAGCCCTGCTGAACTATTTTTCTTCTTTGTCCCAATGTTTTGAGACAAAAACCAAACACAATAATCTCCCCTCAGAATTTTGCCCCCCCACCCACAACTCTGCTTTGAGTCATGCTTTTGGTATATGTTTCTCTTCAAATATGTACATATAGAGAATATATACTGTCTATTTCTAGGACTTATTGGGGTTGGGAGACCTAATCAAAAGGTATTACTTGGCTTTTATTCTCTCTGTCCTTTATCTGTTTTCTCATGATGGTATGAAGGTATCCAGGCCTCAGACTATCTTCAGATTTTGAGAGAAAAATGAGAAGTAGGTTTGTACAACCATAATTGCCTACCTCAAACTATGAAATTTGATATTAATAATGAAATGTAAATATCATCTTACAAAAATATTTGTAATTCTCTTTTCATTTCCATCTTCCTTTTTCCAATCTCTTTCTCATTTCCAATCTCTGCTAGAATGGTAGTCTCTCATTAAAAAATATCCAGTAAGCTCTAAGTTAAAGCTTTAAGGATTCTTGGGGCGCTTGGGTGGCTTAGTTGCTTAAGTGTCCAACTTCAGCTCAGGTCATGATCACACGGTTCGTGGGTTCGAGCCCCGAGTCAGGTTCTGTGCTGATGGCTAGCTCAGAGCCTGGAGCCTGCTTCAGATTCTGTGTCTCCCTCTCTCTCTGCTCCTTCCCTGCTCACGCTATTTCTCTCTCTCAGAAATAAACAAAACATTAAAAAAAAAAAAAAAAAAGCTTTAAGGAATCTTGATTCCAAAGAGTAAACCTCAGTGAATCAGTATTATTTAGTGGTAGATGAGAACGGTAAATTAATGAAAGCTTTTGGAATCTCAGTTCCTAAATATTCTAATTCCCTAGTCACCTTAACTCAGTTTTAAAGTAAAATGTTGGGGGTAATTTTTAAATAAAGAGCTTATAAGTAAAATGAAGCAGTTTCCTCAGGCATGAGAAATCAGCTCTTTTAGTGACTAACAATATGCTCACCACTGTCATGAGGATAGTAAAGTCAGAATGACCACAACAAAGATAAGTCATCTTCGTACCTTGAGAAGGAAATCTACTTTCACAAGGAAATAATCTTATGTTTTGGCTGTGCTTCGTTACTCTTTGCCTGAAATCCATTTTTAGAAACTCTGAATCAAAGCAATCCAGATTGGGCCTAAGACTGAGTCTATCATCAGATGGCATTTTCCAATTTAAGTCCAGTAAGATTAATAATCCATGCCCAAGTACCACTGATTTCTTACAGAGCAGTGGCAATGTGCTCAGTGTTAACAAAAATAAATTAAAACATAGGTAAGGAAGACATCTACTTCCCTTCAAGAAATTCTGATGTACTTACAAAAAGAGTAAAATTTTAGGCTTAAAAACTAACAATCTCTTCCCAAACCCCTAATTTACCACCCAGCCTCCTACCCTGGACAAATGAAAGTGGGAGGAGGGGACTTTAGAATTTCTCTTACTTTCAGGTAAAGTATGTATTCTTGGTCCCAGACTTCGAAAGTACACATGCTTCATAGCCTCTTCTGCTGAAACTCTTTTCTTAGATTCGTACTGTGAAAAAGCAAAGAACTACTTCATTAACTTTTTCTCTAAAGACTATGAGGGGAGGTAGATTAGCATTTAGAGCTACTAGATGATTTAATACAATAACTGTTTTTTAAGAACCAACTTGGAGTACATGAGATATGCTCTAATGTGAGTTGCTATTGAGATTATGTAATGACTTTATCTATGTTCCAAATTTCTAAGATGAAGTTAGATCTTCACTAAAAACTTAAGACTTCCTGTATTTTCTGAAGTGATGAAAAATTAAAATGCCTGACTTTTGTTGTTACTTTTCCTCATGAACATTGGAAATAGGCTCAATACTATGATGACAAATATTATTAAATTACCTACTGGATACCCATTTCCCTTTTTATCTTGATGAGATAATTTTGACTTGTATAAGGTCCAGGCTTCCAAGCCCAACAGATCAATATGAACTGTGACTATGCTAAGTTTAGACTAATTTTGACAGTCTTGCTCCCCAATACTCAGCCTCTCTTACAATTAATGCTCTGGCCAAAGAGACTTAGGAAGAAGCCTTGCAGGGGTTTCTGGAAAAGCTTTTGCTTTCCAGATACAAGAAGACTATTATGGTTGACACTCTTATCCTCTCTCTCCTTCCTGCTTTGAATAGAAGATAAGAATGGTATTTTTAGGTGCAGCAGCCTATAAAGCAGTATGTATAAGGAAAAGAAAGAGAACATAACATAAATTTCAGAGAACATGCCCTTGACTTAGTTGATCAATGCCAGAAGGTGACAACCTCAGACTGTTCTAGGGTACAAGAGACCCAGATACATTGAGTGAAAGCATTATTTATGATTATTATTTTATCTAAGCATATGACTTAAGCATGCCAAGTACTACTATGAATAATCTTATTTAATGCTCATGAAAAATATTTAAGGGAGGTATTCCTGATCCTATTCTACGGATACAGAAACTGAGGCTTAATAATTACAAAGATGTAACTTACCTGAAGAAATTTTGTTATCAACTCGATTCCTTCAGAGTCTAACCTAAAACAACAAAAAGTGGCAATTTATTCTTTTATCTTAGCTGACAATAACTTTTCAAATAAAACTATTTTCCAAATGTTTTAATCTGCCGAGTTTAAGTACTCTAAAATAACTACTCTTTCTGCTTCCAAAAGACTCAAAAGTCTTATGCTTGAAGGACTTATCTTGCCACTGTTTAAGAAGAAAATATAAAACACTACACTTCAATTCAATTTTCAATAATGAAGAATGAATTAGATTACTAAAATAAAGATTTTCTTAAAAATCACCATTCTGTCTCAAAGTAATCTCTATTATCGGAAAAGCTTAAATGTATCATTTTCATATTGTTCCATTAAGGCAAGATACAAAAGCATCATTTTATTATATCATATAGGTGAAAACAGAGACAAGTGACCCCAAAATGTGTCACTGTGGTTCATAATAAACACAGGTGACTCATTCAACATATTTTTACAGAACAGTCTACTGAGAACTAAGTACTGGAAGCTATGAAGTTCAACTTATTTATTTATTTATTTATTTATATATATATTTATTTATTTATTTATTGAGAGAGAGAGAGAGGGAGGGAGGGAGTGAGAGAGAGAGAGAAAACAAACACCCATGAGTCAGGGAGGAGCAGAGAGAGAATCCCAAGCAGGTACCATTCTGTCAGCGTAGAGACCAATGTGGGACTTGAACGCAAAAATCATAAGATCGTGACCTAGGCCGAAATCCAGAGTTGGAATGCTTAACCAACAGAGCCACCCAGGCACTCCTATAAAGTTCAATTGCCTCAATAACATCATAAAACTTAATTAAATTTAAGGTGAACATAGGGGTAGGGAAAAAAATAGTAAGGGAGGCAAAGCATAAGAGACTCAACTACAGACAAGAAACTGAGGGTTGCTGGCAGGGTGGTAGCTGGAGAATGGTAAATAGGTAATGGGCATTAAGGAGGGCGCATGTTGTGATGAGCACTGGGTGCTGGATGTACATGATGAATCACTAAATTCTATGCTTGAAACCACTATTACCCTGTATGTTCGCTAGAACTTAAGTAAAAAAATCAATAAATGAAGAAAAAAAATTTTTTTAAAATTAGAGCTATAAAACCAATGAAGCAGTCAATAAAGACAGATAATTATAGTGATGATATTCATATAATAAGCAGTGGAGGGTTTGGGGACTATCTTAATTGGGGTAATCTCTTGATCAGAAATCACAGGCTCTATTTTGCACTGACTTTCACTGCCAATATAAATATTTTCCCCAAGTGCTCTTAATGGGTTCTGTGGGTACTATGGCCTAGACATTCTCCAGACTCCTCTAATCCTTTGTAGTTTGCCATTCTGACAGATATCCAGAGCAGCTCGGGCACAGACAAACCAGGGGTTAAGGTCATGGAGAACCTGTTTTGAAGAAGAGCTTCAACTTTCTGCACTGGACATTACAACAGCAAGCAACATATAAATGACAAAAACAGGATTTATGCTACTTAGAAGAAAGAGAGAGACACACACACACACACACACACACACACACACACACAAAGCTCTGCAATAATATTATTCTTCCTAAGAAAGACTACTTAGAAGGTTATTAGTTGCTATAGTAACAATAAGAACATCAATTCACATAAATACTTTAAAAATATTTTTGGTATCGGAATTGCTTTTTCTACTCTCTCTACTTGAGAACAAATGGAATTAGAGCAACTGTGTTATGCTGTGAGCAATGAGAATGGCTTTGATTAAAACAGACATTGACCTTATTTGGCATCTGGGTGTACTCTTTTTTTAAGGAAAGATGAAAAAATATAGTCAAAGGGGTTATTCTCTGTTCTGTACTGAAAATGTAATAATTCCCTTCAAAAAAAAAAAAAAAAAGAAAAAGAAAATGTAATAATTCCATAAGTAAAAACTTCTGACTAACATTTTAATGGGGGTTTTAAATAGATTTGGGGATAGATTTGAGAAGAAACTTTAATGAAATGGTTAACATTTACAATATGAGGGGACGGAAAGAATTTACATTCTTCAAATACAAATTATGTCATTAACATTGGCCAAATACTGACAGGTCATCTTGTGTCAGAGTCAAAATTTCACTTATAACACTTTCTTAGGTTTTTGTTAGTAAGTACAGAATAATCTCATAGGAAGCAAAACAGAAATTTCATCATGGTCTTCATGGTATTGGAAAAGACATTAACCAATGTCTTCTTTCTGAGAAAGGAAATAACCTCCATAAACTCTAGAATTCTAATACAGTTGTTTTATATTCATTTTATTTATAGCTCAATTCTGTGATTTACATATCTTGATTTCTGAATTATAAAATTAATCTGACATAAGGGAGGAAGAAATCCAATTAAACTAGATTCTAAAATATTTAAGAACTGTATGCATTATATATATTTTTTCCTAAATCCGTACTGTGGCTAATGCTTCAAGAGAATAGAAAGAATCATGTGGGTTTTCCCCCTTTTAACTTAAAGAAAAAGAGGGGCACATGGGTGGCTCAGTCGGTTAAGTGTCTGACTTCGGTTCAGGTCATGATCCCACTGCTCCTGAATTCAAGCCCAGTGTTAGGCTCTGTGTTGACAGCTCAGAGCCTGGAGCCTGCTTCGGTTTCTGTGTCTCCGTCTCTCTTTCTGCCCCTCCCCTCCTCAGGCTCTGTCTCTCTCTTTCACAAAAATAAATAAACATTAAAAGAAAAAGGAAAATACCTGGGTGCATGGTTAATGAGAGGCTGTGGTTTGTATTTTGGAAAGTTGTAGTTCTTGAACTCATCATTTGAAGAAACACCTGGCCAAGTTTCCTGAGATGGTGTTCCTATTTTAAAAAAAAAAAAGTCATACTTAATAAATATATAAAAATGTATATGTGTGCAAATATACATACATAAGGACAACTAAAAAAGTGTCTTAAAGGACAATTTACATTTGGTAGATGATTTGACTATTTCAACTGAAAGCAAAACGATAGAAATAGCAAACACATATGGACTTTTTTTTTGGACTATGCAATGATACCATAGAAATGATGCTGCCCAACTGACATTTAACCTACAAATATTTCCTATTAATATGCTAATGGTCAATTTGCAATATTTATCTTCTCTGTTCTTTCATAATATTTTTATTGCAAAGACAGAATTCAGTAAATGAAAAGAAGTTACCTAGAAGGCTCCATCTTTATGCTAATTATAATTCTTTTTTATTTTTAATCAGTACTGTTTTTTTCAGCTTTTAAGTAATCTCTACACTCAATGTGGGACTCGAAATCATAACCTAGATACCAAGAGTCACACACACCCCATACTGACTGAGATAGCCAGGCGCCCCAACTAATTATAATTCTTATAACAAATATTTATGTTAGTCTCAGTACCAAACTTTAAAATATATAGTCTTATCTAGCTAGTCAATTGTAGGTAACAAATTACTGGGAAAATATTTCTGTTACCTAGCAGTCGGAAAATTAAGTGCAGTTCATCTTCCACAGTTGATCCTGGGAACAGAGGTCTTCCAGAAGCCATTTCAAAGAAAATGCAACCAACACCCCTTTAAAATATATCATAAAAAAGTGATGAGCAATCTATTTACGTATTAAGAAGCACAATTATCTTTTCCTTAAGATTGCCTTTCTGTAGAATTTTATATTAGCCTGATGGAAAACCTCCTGCACAGATTTTTTCAGCTACAACTAAACTAATTTGTTAACATTTATCCTATTTGTCTCAACTTCCACATTGCGATATCAATTGCTCCATCTCCTTTAAAACGTCCAGCTTTCCTCTGCATGACCCTTAGAGAATAACACTAATTATAGCTAACAGTGATTTAATGCTTATTATGTCATAGGTAGTAGGTAGAGATAGGGAGAAACAAATGATTAGAGATTTTTTGTTGTTGTTGATTTTTACCTGAGAGAGAGACAGAATGCAAGTGGGAAAGAGGGGCAGAGAAGGAAAAGACTCCCAAGCCGGCTCCATGCTCAGTGAGGAACCTGACACAGGACTCGATCCCAAAACCCTGGGATCATGACCTGAGCCCAAATCAAGAGTTGAATGCTCAACCAACTGAGCCACCTAATCCAAGATGTTTTTATGCAGGAAGCGGAGATAGAACATGTAGGTGCAAGGTAGTGTGTGTGTTATGTGTATATGAGAAGTAAAAAGAATGGATGGAGATTCAGTAAATGAAATACTATCTTCTAGAATCTGTGTCAATATACTTAAGACACAGTTCCTTCCACTAAAGGATTCACAATCTAGCCATTGTATATAAAATCTAATTTTACATATTAAAATGTTATACAAAAAGTTACAATGATGGAGTCACTATGGAAAACAGTATGGTAGTCCCTCAAAATAATTTAAAATAGAATTACCATATGATCCAGCATTCCCACTCCTAAGCAAATCCCCAAAAGAACGGAAAGCACAGAATCAAAGATATATTTGCCATACCCACAGCAGCATTACTCACAAGACCCAAAAGGCAGAAATAGCCCAATGTCCCTGACAAATGGATAAACAAAATGTAGTATGCACATACAATGAGTATTCAATCTTAAAAATGAAAGAAATTCTGACACATAAAATTAAGTCAAGTAGCTCTACAACATGGATGACACTTGAAGACATTTATGCTATGTGCAATAAGCCCGTCACAAAAGGACAAATACTGTGATTCTACTTATATGAGGTGCTTAGACATGTCAATTTCAAGGGGGACAGAAAGTAGAATGGTGGTTGCCAGGAGCTGGAAGGAGGAGGAAACGGACAGTTGTCTAATTGGTATGGAAGCTAAGTTTTGCAAGATGAAAAACATTCTGGAGTGGTGAAGGTTGCACAACAATATGAGTGTACTTAATGCCAAAGACCCATACATTTAAAACTGGTTAAAACTGTAAATTTTACATTATGTATATTTTAACACAATGTTAAAAAATTTTTTAAATGTTATACAAAAAATTATGTAGAATTGTTCAACCCATGTATATGATTTATCATTACATGATATAGGCAATAAATGTTACCACATTTCAGAGGAAGGAACTATCACTGGAGGCTAGGTTGTATTCAAGATTTATGAAAAGCTATGTTCTGAAGGTTCCTAGGCACAGAGAAGCAGAGTAGTCATTCCAGGCAGGTGGACTGGTTGGACCACAAGAACAAAGTTAGGAAAGCCCAGGTTATTGTTGAGATATAGTGAGTAGTCCATTTTGCTAAAAGGGAACATTTATATAGAGGAACAGTCTGAAGTAAGTTGGAAAAGATAGTTTAGAGATATTTTATAGAGATCATGAAGTATCAGATTGAAGAATTGTACCTTGTTCCGTAGGTAATGAAAGGGGAAGCAGCAAAGGTATTTGAGTAAAGGAACGTATTGATCAAAGTGGGATATGAGGAAGATGGCTACACTATTTTATTACTTTTAGATCAACTTAAGGCCAAGTGGATTTTGATGAATATTAAATGATGATGTGAATACTTTTGTTTTAATCTGCTATGTACTTAACACTCTTCTAAGTGCTTTATATGTATTCACTCAATAGTCTTAACATTATCCACAGAACAGCCTTTTAAAGTAGTTATTGTTACTATTCTCCTTTCATCTGAGGTCAGTAATTTGAATAAGGTTATTATATAGTTTCAAGTGGGAGAAGTGGTATTTAAACCTAGGTGATCTTACTCATATGTCAGAACTCTTTTTTTGTTGTTGTTTGTTTATTTATTTATTTTGAAAGTGTAAGTGGAGCAGGGGCAGAGAGAGAGGGAGAGAGAGAATCCCAAGTAGGCTGTATGATGTCAGGGCAGAGCCCAATGCTGGGCTTGATCCCACAAATCATGAAATCATGACCTGAGCTGAAATCAAGAGTCAGATGCTTAACTGACTGAGTCACCCAGGCGCCCTTCATGTGTCAGAACGCTTATTCTTATATTGTGGCTCTTTAAAATAATATCGTCTTAAAAGTCAGATATCTACCAGTATGCCCTAGGCTAACAGCTATATTCTTTCAAGGTTATAAATGGCAATAACATGTGCATATATTTACCACATGTCAATCTGTGTTGAGTACTCTGAGGAACCAAGAAGCACATCAGGTGGCCGGTACCACAGTGTAACGACTTCATTTGAGTAGGTCTTTGTGGGAACCGACTTGGCTCTGGCTAGCCCTTCAAAGGGAAAAGAAAACAATTAAGAACTGACTATCACAGATTCCCCAGCCCATATCCTCAACATGACTCCAGTCACAAGCATGCCCAAGATAGCTGTACTCTGTAGTTTCCTCAAGTTTAACAAAATCAGTTTTATGAATTTTTCTTGAGTATGAATGGTCTTGGGTCAGCAAATCCTTATGTAATTAAGTAGTAACAATTCCACAATCAGAGCCTATGCTTACTTTTATGCATGTGAATGCATTTGATACAATGCCTGGGTTAATCTAAACTTAAGATACTTTACTTCTATGATTCATGATGCCAAAATTATTTCCAAAATTAACTGGAAATTAAAGCAAAACAGGTCAATGACACAGAGATAAACAATTTTACCTTTTATAGCTATAGGCTTTTGTTACTTTTTTAAACCCGAGTCCAATTTTCATTGGCTGTACCAACTTTACTTTTCTTGGAATAAATTACACTGCTGCTGTGTACCTTAAGTTATATATAAGGATAATTGTAAGTAACATGGACCACGCTGCCTTTGGATATTATTAATTTATTAATTATTAATGTAAATGCCATTCCTTTGCCAATTTAAAGTGGAATTCACTGATTATCTAGAAACAAAGGCAAGAGTTCACAACTTTATCTCTTGAGCTATTGGCATGAGAGTTGTAAAAACTACTCTTAAGCCTCCAAATTCTAATCACTTTAAGAAGCAACTTTAATAGATACGAAAAGAAATATAAATTTATTCTAACATATAGTTTATTTCAAATAACTCATTTCTTTATGTATAACTTTATATATTTTATTGAAACATTAAATAAGAAAAATGACACAAAAGGAATTCAATACTTCATAAAACTGGACAAAGTCAAATAAAAATACAAATTTTAATAATTAAGCAGCACTCAAACTATTTTTGTTTAGTATAACAGCTACAGGGTGTAACTGGATCAATGTTGACATTATCTTATTTAATTACAAGTCTTACTCTGCCAACCCAACTTGGTAAAGTAAGTTCAACAAATTACTTTCCTACCAACTTTCTAATTAGCAAGATGGGGGCAACTTTCTAACTTCTCTTTCTGATATTCATAGTGGGTTATTTAGGGGCAAAGGACAGGGCTACAAGTTTGTTTATTCTACATCTGTATATATAGCATCAAAGCAACTGCAAGTTATAGTTTCCTCAATACCTTACTCTCCTGTTCCTGAGAGAATTCTGAACTATGGTACTTGTTCAAATAGTCTCCTGGTTCACAATTAGAATTTCAGTACCAGCAAGAAACAAAATAATCTCTTCCAAACCAAATTAACTGTGATATGGTATAATTATACAAGTCATTTTCTACTACAAATGAAATGTTTGTCTCTATTAGTACTTCCTCGATCTGAATTTCATCCATCACAGGAAAAAGGATAGAATTTTCACAGAGATCACAAACAATTTACAAAACAATTCTCGGGGCTCCTGGGTGGATCAGTTGGTTAAAGCATCCATCTGACTTTGGCTCAGGTCCTGATCTCGCCATTCCAGAGTTCGAGTGGGCTCTGTGCTGATGGCTCAGAGCCTGGAGCCTGTTTTAGATTCTGTGTCTCCCTTTCGCTCTCTGCCCCTCTCTGCTCATGCTTGCTTGCTCTCTCAAAAATAATAAACATTAAAAAAAAATTTTTTTAACAAAAAACCAAAACCAAAACAATACTCAAAGTTATATGACCCTCCTTTACTTGATGTCCTTAAGTATATTTACTACTCAACCAATAAAAAATAAATAACTAAAAGCAGAGACAAAATGGATTGTATGAACTCATGGAATAATCAGAATTTCTTGTTGGTCTGTGAAAAGATAAAATTTGCTTGGTCTGCTTGGTCAGAAGCAAAATTTAAAGCACTCTTCCAAAAAAGTAAATTTTTATGGCCCTTGCCTTTTTTCTTGCATTTATAATAGCCAATCAGGGTTTCTCTATCACTGCTGTTCATTTTGAGATTAAAGAACAAGGAGCAGTAAATGCACTTTGGCCAAAAAAAAGACAGGATGAAAGACAGAGAAAATAATTATAAGGAACGCAACAACAAAACTGTGACCAAGACTATACAACCTATGTGAGCATATGCAAATATCTTGTAATTTCTTGTTAAATACATGTGACCTACCCATTTCCTTTTTAAGGAAGGAAAAATAAATATCAACTACTTTCAAACAAACAGTAAAGTGTTAAATGAGGAAAAGCATAGGCATTTCCTGAACTCACCACTTAATTTTTAATCTATTGTTAACAAAGCAATACTTGAAAGACTTAAAATTGCCAAATTTAATCCAATACTCCAAAAGTAAACTATAATCACTTATGAAAAATGATAAATGTTAATTGTGAAAACTGCACTAGCTTTTTATTATTTAAAGAAAAAAAGTTTTTAATGTTTATTTCTTTTTTAGAGAGATAGAGCACAAGTAGGGGATGGGCAGAAAGAGAGGGAGACACTGAATCGGAAGCAGGCTCCAGGCTCTAGGCTCTGAACTGTCAGCACAGAGCCTGACGTGGGGCTCACACTCACTAACTGTAAGATCATGACCTGAGCCGAAGTCAGATGCCTACCTAGCAGAGCCACTCCGGCGACCCTGCACTGGATTTTCAAAACCAAGAGTACAGAAACTCTCAAAATGTAGAATATCAAAAAATAATAATAAAAAATAAAGCTACTATACAAAATTTCTTTAATATAACAAAGTTTACTTCTTCGAAGCAAAAAGAATATGTAGTTTCATTAAAACTGGATTAGCTAAACAGAGCGAGACAAACAGCTATTATTTAAGCATTAATTAGTTAATAAGCATATAAATAAATTCAAAATCATGGTGACAGACATATTAAAGAACCCCTTTTTGGTAGTGGCTTTTAGACTCTTTAGTCTCAGGACTCCTTTCATTATAATTTAAAATTAGTGAAGATGCAAAGACCTTTTATTTATATAGATTATTGACATTTGCCATTTTAGAAAAACGGAGAAAAATTTAAAACTTACTCATTTAACAACACCATTCATTACATATTAACATAAATTTTCTATGAAAAAGATTTTTTCTACAGGAAAATAAAAATTAGTACAAATGGCCTTGTTTTATATTTTTGTAGTCTATTTTAAAAGAAGACTCTTAGATCCTCACATCTGCTTTTACATTCAATCTGTTGTGATATGTTGCTTTGTTTGAAGTATATGAAGAGAAGCAGATCTCATACAGAAATAAAGCTGGAAAGAGGAAAAACATTTAAAAAGCCTTTCTGTGCATATTCTTCTTGAATACTGAATCAGATTTAGTTTCTTAAAGATTAGATGGTAACTGAAATTATATGAGTAAACTTCTCATACTCTGGTTACATTAAAATTCATTGGTCTGTCTTCCACTCTCACTGGATCTTTTACCCAGGCATGACTGTATAATATATAAATACAAGTCATCTGGAATATATTGATTCCTTAGGTTTTACAGATATTCCAAATGTTTACATATTTCTTTTAGCACATCAAAAAAAAAAAAAAAACCCTCATATTTGTTAATATCACCACTGATCTCATCACCAGTAAAGTTTTTAAATATCAGGAAAAGTATCAAGCTCAATGTGGCAGGTCCAAATTTCCAAAATCTAATGTTTGCTTGAAAACTCAAACCTTCCTACTGGCAAGAAATATGTTGTTTTCCTTGAAATGATAGGTTCACTTCATTTCCAAGAAAATGTCTGCCAAATATATCTAAGTCTGAGCACCCATACTGACAAAGTAAAAATGACGTTCCTTGAAAAAACGGGTTAGTTCAGTTTGAACTCAGATAGTCACACAAGTACTATTCCTTGAGACAGAGTATTTCCGTGTACATTTATGTATACTTCTCATTTCATCACATAAAATACTAAAAAGACATGTAAAGCTGGAGGTTTAATAAAATTAATAAATTTTAGTGCTTCATCAAATACCTTTTTATATGGAAAGCACACTTTTTTCCTACAAATGTATACTGGTGAAGAACACAATGACTAGTAAGTACAATTAGGTGCCACTGCCTTTATTTAAAATAAGACATTAGCAGCTCCACTCCTTATTGCTTTTGGATTATCACTGCAAATACTGACACAGTGGAAAAGGCAAGTAAACATGTAGTTTTGATGACAGATACCTTTGGATATATGCCCTAGAAGGGTCTCAGGACGACGGGTCCACATCTGAGAACAGAGGCCTTTTAGCATTCGTGAACATAACTCACCTACCTAAGTTCTGTCAAATAGTTTATTCCATGGGCTACAGAGAAAATTTCCAAACTCACATAAATGCAATCACACAATGTCAACAGCTGTTCATATAAACTTAACCACCTGGAACTATTTATAAATATCTCATACATTCCATACCAAAATCTGCTAGCTTTAATTCTCCTTTTTCATTAATCAGAAGGTTCTGTGGTTTCAAGTCTCGGTGCAATACCTTTCTTCTGTGGCAATATGCCAAACCACGTAGAATTTGGTACAAAAACAGCTACAGAAACAAATAAACAGAAATTAATCTTACAAATAAATGATAAGATATACTTTGGTAAGCATGCTATGGTAAACAAAAAACAGGCCTATAATAGTCAAAGAAAAAAAATGCATCCTTAAGTACAAAGCCTTTCGTTATATACTTTTCTGAATTTTATAATTTATTATTCTATTTGAAGCATCTATTTTCCAGTCTGACAATTTCTATGAAAATAAATATTAAAAACAAAGTGAAGCTTTGTTCCTATAGTAAAAGTCCATTTGTTATAGAAAATGATTTAAAATAATATAAAATATACCCTCATAATCTTACAGGCCTACTATGGCTTGCAGTTTGATTATGATATTCTGGCAAAACAACTAACCAACCTCTACCCCACCCACCAAAAATACCTGATCTGGGACAGTGTCTTTTCAATAAGGGAATGGAACTGGTGGTTTTATAAAAATTCTGAGGTGTCAAAGAGGATGGTGCCAAACAGCCCTGGCAGATTACACGCTATAAAAATAACCTAAACCAGCTTCTATCACCCACCCTCTGGGTACTTTACTTTCTGCACCTCCTACTCAGCCTTCAAAATCTGCTATGATTCAGAAAAGGAAATTAGCACAGTAGAGCTCTGAATGACTCTCTGAAAAAAGCAATTCCTAGATTTTGGTGGAAAAAGGGATGTAGAACACAGAAGGTCTTCGATTCTATGGAGTTGACAAAAAAGAGCCTCAAGTACAGAGGATCTAAGAATATACCCTCGGTTTACTTGTAGGTGGAAAACATAGTATTAGAACATTAAGGATAAGTCAGCACAGGAGGGGAACAACAAGCCTAAAGAAGTTCTAAGCAGCAGTCTCCACACACTACATATTTATGTTTTGAAAACCCTAAAATTATGGTTTCTATATATTCCTGTTAGTTTCTATGTTTGGAAAATATAAGGACTATTTAAACAAAACTTAAAATGACACACTAAAACATACCTTTACATTGTGCATACTCATGATGTTTCCACAGTCATCCATGTACTGTTTTAGATCTTTATCCTGAAAAAATACAGTATTTTACTAAGTGACACATACTTCCCAGAGGCAGGAATGATTTACTTAGTAGTATTTAATTTTTAAGTGTTGTTTGTTTGTTTTTTGAGGAAAGACATTGAATATACAACACATAATTTAATTAAATACTGATAACTAAGCAATAATGCCCTGGAGCTGTTAAAAACTCAATTTCCTATGTTTTAGTATAGCAAAAACATACTAATTTTTGTTAAATTTCTTACCAGATATTCAAATACCAGAGTCAAAGATTTATCTGTATGAACAATGTCATGTAAGGTTACTATATTTGCATGTTTTAGATCCTTTAATAGTGAAACTGCAAAACAGAAAAGAAAGTCAATTATTCAGTCTGTGGTAGCCAGACAATTGTCCCCTATGTTACAATAATATTCTCCATAACATCTGTTTTTTCTCAAATACCAAGTTACTGAGACTTCTAAGATTTAGATATAGTTGAAAGTACCAATTTTTTTCCTTCCAAATTGCTAATCAGTTTCCTCAAGCATTTTCTGGATAATCTTTTTATTCTTTTTTTTTTTTTTTAAAGATACAGAATTTTTCACTTTTTTTTCTTTTAATGTTTATTTCTTTAGAGAGAGCGAGAGAGCGAGAGCGAGAGAGAGAAAGAGAGAGAGAGAGCACCCATGCACATGAGCAGGGGAGAGGTAGAGAGATGGAGAAAGAATCCCAAGCAGGCTCCATGCTATAAGTGCAGAGCATGACACAGGGCTCAACCTCACGAACGATGAGATCATGACCTGAGCTGAAACCAAGAGTTGGAAGCTTAACCGACCCACCCAGGCAACCCTGGATAATTAACCTTAAAAAAAAAAAAAAAGTATCATACTATTACATTCGGTATATACTATTTCATAATTGCTTTTTTCCCATAGACAATATATGTGATTTCCCAATGTCAAATATTTACCTATGACAATAATTAATGACTTCATAGTATTTCACTATGAGCTACACAATATAATTATGTTAAATAATTTGCCTTAATTAAATACCAGTTTTAAGGTCTAAATACATCTCCCAGTCATCTACTATTTCTATATCTGAGCTCTTTTTACTTATAAAGAATAAACTCTTAGTATAAAACTTTGGTTTTAAACCTATGTAAATTCTATATAAACTCTCTTATCCATTTTGTTCATAAAGATCAAATTTTACCTTCTCTTATAGCTGTGCAAGGTGCACCTTCTTCATGTTCCAACCGGATCTCTTTTAATGCCACCAAATTCTCTGTCAATTTACTTCTTCCTTTATATACTGTTGCATATGTACCCTATAAAATATCATATCACAATGTGACACATCAAAATATCATAAGAATCTACCTATAGAATCTATAAAGAGCCCTAACGAATTCCTAATTTAGAAGTGTACGTTAAAGTCCATTTTGTAAGGAAAACTCTATAATGATTAGTATTAGTTTTTTTTACAGCTAAGAGGACTTTCACTATAACATGCAGTCTCTATATTCCTATGGCCCTATGGAGTCCCTCAATGTATGAAAACACAGGGAGAATATTTAACTTAGTTTTTGTACTTCGTATAGATTAACAACTGGATCAATAGCTTCAGAATCCAAGGCACTTTACATGCAATGGTATGTGAACTTGGAGGCAATTAACTGAGCATATTAACTGAAAATTGAAAATGTACTAACATATTGCTACATGAGAAAAAAAATTTTTTTTAATGTTTTATTTATTTCTAGGAGAGAGAGAGAGACAGCGTGAGCAGGGGAGGGTCAGAGAGAGAGGGAGTCACAGACCGAAACAGGCTCCAGGCTCTGAGCTGGTAGTCAGCACAGAGCCCGACACGGGGCTGGAACCCACGAACCGCGAGATCATGACCCAAGCAAAAGTCGGACGCTTAACCGACTAAGCCACCCAGGCGCCCTGCCACATGAGAAAAATTTTATCAGTTCTCAGACTTATCAGAATTTTTGTACATTCCATCTCTCTTAATCAACAACTATATTCTACAGATTTCTTCTATCATAGTCCTCAAACTCTCTTAAGGCTTCCTGATTAGCTAATTCCATTACTTCTGCCTTGTCCTTTCTCCCTCTGAGAGGAAGACCACTTCAAAATTAGTCAATACTAGTACCAAGTTCAAGAAAACCAAAGTCTTATCAGCCAAAAATTTCCATAACCTTCAATGACATGTGTCTTCATCTTTAGAGATAATATTTTGATTTTTCACAGGTCTGAACTCATGCAATTTCCCACATGACAGCACAGAGAGCAGACTGCTAACAAATAGATGGTTATTGTTACCAAGAAAGCACAATATTTTATGCTGCAATAGAAAATTACAAGCTATAAAAAATACTCATTTCCTCTCAAACTGATGGTATAATTTCAAGAATGCAAGGTTTTTTTTCCTTCTAAAATTCAGTTGCCTTTCAGTACAACATACAATCTTTTAGACAATAGTGTTTAAATCTTTTTTTTACTAGGTTGGTAAAAACTGTGGACTGATTGTGGAGTTTGATAATGAACATGTCTTATATTTTTGAGATAAGTATTTACTTACCTCTCCAAGTTTTTCCAATTTGATATAGGTTTCCATTTTTCCAAACCCAATTTCTGACTGAAAACAAACAATTATAAACTTAGTATTCTTAAAATTTCAATTCATTTCTTCCTCAGTATCTTTTTTATAAATATTATTTTTTTAGAAGTATACTTTATTTTTTAAGGTAAGCTCCACACCGAACATGGGCTTGAACTCACGACCCCAAGATCAAGAGTCACATGCTCTAGCACTGAGCGAACCTGGAACCCTTCTTCCTTAATTTCTGAAACTTTCCTGCTCTAAAGAGTGTCTTAAAATAGAAAAAATCAATTATAATTAAATTGTTGGACATCTGTCAAATTTTAAAATATACCTGATGCTGGAACATTCAAAAGTTCAAAAACATCAAAATTCACAATTATTTTTAAATTTTTATTTTTTATTAAAAAAAATTTTCTTTAATGTTTGTTTTTGAGAAAGAGAGAGACATAGCATGAGTTGGGTAGGGGCAGAGAGGAAGACACAGAATTTGAAGCAGGCTCCAGGCTCTGAGCCGTCAGCACAGAGCCTGATGTGAGGCTCGAATTTATGAACCCTGATATCATGACCTGAGGGTAAGTCGGACACTCAACTGCCTGAGACACCCAGGCACCCCCAAAGTTCACAATTAAAACTGCCAAACCATTTTTTCTATATAGATTGGTTAACATTCTGCTATGAAAAAGTTTTGTTTTAAGACCCTGAGATTTTAAGATAGCACAGGCATTTTAAGATACTAAGATTTTTATAAAAGCAACTACATGATTTTTTTTAACAAGATTGCAAAATAAGTAATTTTCTGATACATTTTCACTCATCAATCTTCAAGGTCCCTAGGAAGGCATGCAAACAACAAAATACTATTTATTTCAGGTTTTCTAACCAAAATGTAATGAAAAAGGCAAACTGCAAGCCACACTCCATTACGGATCATGAAACACCCAGAAGCAGTAAGTCTAAATCTGATACTCCACAGTCCCCTAAAAGTCTTTAAAAGTGAGTTCTTTTAAGCCATTTTAAACCATTGCTTTTAAACCCTGAACCCGTTTGTCTCAATGTTGTATAGAGTCAATCAATGAGGCAGATGGAATATCCCCAAATATGTAATGGAAACTTAATATTTAAAAGCAAAACAAAACAAACCCAACACAAGAAAAAAGAACACAAAGATGAAAATTCAGGGACTGACACAACAGAAACAGAAAAGTTAACAATAGAGAATAAGAATTTTCTTAAAATTGCTTTCTAGTACTCTTTTTAATTAGTGAAAAAGTAATAATCTAAAGATTTCCTTCTCACCTAGGCTGGTACTAATGCCGTTAAATAAGTAGCCAGTGAAAGGAAATATTCAGTCCAACTCTGAAAGTTCAAATATGTAATTTTTCCAGAGGTGTTGAATAAAACAAAAATGATACTTGATGGTTTGACTTAACATCACTTACCATTTTGAACAGTAGGAATACACTGCCCAAAGGTGAAAGACCAAAATTAACAGAGGTCTCTCAAAGAGATTTTTTATCATTTTAAAAAATTTTACTGTTTTTTAAAACAATAACATTAACATTGTTTTTATCCTTTTGTTATGATTTATATAAAGTTAAAAGACTAGAAAAACTTTATGTCCAATAGTAATTAATTCAATTTTGCTAAACTAATAAAAACCTAGGTCACAAGTGGTATTAATGGATGACTGCAAAATTTCTTTTTGCACTCTTTAAGAATTTTAATGGGGGTGCCTGGGTGGCTCAGTGGGTTAAGCGTGTGACCTCAGCTCAGGTCAGATTTCACAGTTCGTGGCTCGAGCTCTGCATCAGGCTCTATTCTGACAGCTCGGAGCCTGGAGCCTGTTTCAGATTCTGTCTCCCTCTCTCTCTGCCCCTCCTCCACTCATGCTCTGTCTCTGTCTCAAAAATAAACTATAAAAATTTTTTAAAAAAAATTTTAACATATTTTCAAAAAAAATTTTTTTTTAAAAAATGAGATTCTGGAACCATCACATACCATCCCATGCATGTATTGTCTTACACATAACTCAGATATTCAGTCCTTGCTTTCTATTATCAATAACTATGCAGAATAAATAATGTAGCTTTCCAAATACAAATACAGTTTTTAGCCTTAAAAGAGAAAATGCGGCAAATAGCCCACTATCTGGTACATGTGAGCCTGATCCTAAATAATCTCTTAGCATAAGTATGTTTTATTTATAGTCTATTTAGATTTCATCTTACAACTATGAAAAAATGCTAATTGCCAGGGTCACATAAACTATGGTCGAATATATTTCCTTTCTTAGACCTATCTCTAGAATTCATTACACTCACAAATAAAGAACTACTTCACTTTTGCCAGGAATTTTAAATCTTGTGTCATATCTTTAACAAAGGGGAAAAAACATATTGATAATGGAAACCAACATAAATAAAACAATGAATGTCCCTGAGAAAAATAAAAATACCATCTCTAATAATGAAAACCACAAAGAAAAATAGGACTGCAAGCTAGAAACAGTTTCCTGTCAGGAGGTGGGAAATATTTTTATTCATTCTTTTACATTAAAATACTAGCATTCCCTTAAAACATCAAATACACTTTGGTCCAATGGTCCAGTGGCTATGACAAAAATGCTGGCATTTGCTTTATTTTTTTTCTTTTTTCTTAAATAGTTTATTGTCAAGTTGGTGTCTACATAACACCCAGTGCTCATCACCACAAGTGCCCTCCTCCATGCCCATCACCCCTCTTCCCCTCTCCCCCACTCCCATCAGCCCTCAGTGTGTTCTCAGTATTCAAGAGTCTCTCGTGGTTTGCCTCCCTCTCCCCAACTGTTTTTCCCCTTCTCCTCCCCCATGGTCCTCCGTTAAGTTCCTCCTGATCCACCTATACGTGAAAACATATGGATCTGTCCTTCTCTGCCTTATTTCGCTCAGCATAACACTCTCAAGTTCCATCCACGTGGCTTCAAATGGCCAGATTTCATTCTTTCTCATTGACATTTACTTTAAAAAGTATTTAAGTGGACTACGAATTCAAGACTGTAAAAATAAAAATGTTACAAATTACTACAGCATATAAAGTATATAAGAAATAAACTGAGAGGACCAAATATTAATATAACAAAGACATTTATCAAAGAATGACATTCAGTGAAATTAACATTAGCTGAAAGTCTGCTTTTTAAAAAGGAGGTAAATACTAGACTATAATTATGTTATGAAGTTGAATTTAAATTTGAATAATCTATAAGATAAAGAGCATTACTGAATTTCATCATGCAGGCTGGCAGAAAATTCAGACAAAAGGCACAGTTATACTAGTGGGCTATACTAGGAGTTTTTTTTATCTCACCTCCCATTTTAATAATTTCCAACCAAGGCTTTATTAATTACATCTAAATATTACTTACTGAATCTTTAAATGGAATTTTTAGAAAATTTTGCTTGCATTTTTATCTGCTGAACATGACAAGATTAACAATAGAAATAATGACTAGCTTGTTGACATGCTCTCCTACAGAAATTATTCAGAGGACAGAGGACAAAGCTCATTTATTCAACATTTACCAAGTACAATGCTAGGTACTGGGAATATAGTGAAGACAACAAATATGATTCCTGCTTTCATGGATTCACAATCCAGACTTGAGTTCCATCATTAGATTATTTTTAAAGTTTTGTTAAAAAAAAAAAAAAAAAAAAGCTAAAGAAATGGAACAGTAAGTTTCATATTTTAATAAAATATAAATACCTGGACGTGATATTTGAGCATTACAGGAGATTTCTGGATTACTCTGGCTCTGCTAATATAATCACTGTATCACAGTTATAAAATTGTCTTTTTTTTTTTACTTCAAGTTTTTATTTAAATTTTAGTTAGTTAACATATACTGTAATGTTGGTTTCAGGAGTAGATTTCAGTGATTCATCATTTACATATAACACCCACTGCTCATCAAAAGTGCCCTTCTCAAGATGCATTAACATGCTAGCAATACAGTCTGAACTAAAAAACAAGTGAAGTATATGCAAAAGTTTTAAAGATGCCATCCTAAAAGTGAACATATATGCAAGAAACACTGGGGACAAAGGGAGATTTTTTCAAATACCCATTTCCCACCTTGTAATAATTACAGAGTTGATGTTACTGACAGAAACGTGGAGGGCAGAAGAGACTGAGAACCTCTATTCTAGTTGGTAGTTTTCTTACAAAAACTGCTGTTACCATCAGTATGATATCTTAATTTGGTACATAATATGCCAAAGGTAAGTTAAATTTTTAGTGGACTTTGAGCCTAACTTCCACACTTCATAATATATTTATATTTCTGGAGACATCAGGACTTGATACCCTATTTCTCTACCTACTATTAGAAATTAAAAAGAAAAGACCATATAAGACGTATACTGCTAAACCCATGAATGAGGAATCCAACACACTGTTAGGAACAAGCAGATTATGTAAATGTGTAATGCCTACAATTTCAATATAATGAGGCCAATTTTCATATACAGACTTTCTACTAAAGCTGCACATAACAGTCTCACAAATTTCTATGGGACATGCCATCATTCTATCATTCTAAGTACATCAATGCTATAATGAATCATGATTATTGGCATATGGGATTTCTTCTAATCTAATGTTTAATGAAATATGTTGAGTTAGAACATCCATTTCTAATAAATCATAAATAAGTATTAAGTAGCACTTCACCAATCCAATAACCAATATCTTTAATATGACATATGACAACTAAATGTAATGTGATGTTCTAGATAGAATACTGGAACCAAAAAAAAAAAAAAAAAAGGACATTTGTAGAAAACTGGGGAAATATGAATAGTGTGGAGTTAATAGTAATGTACCAAATGTTGGTTTCCTTGGTTGTGACAAACACACTACAATAATGGAAAATGTTAATAATAGTGGTAACTGTGTATGTGGTGCATGGGAATTTTTTATATTAAGTTTTTCTGTAAATCTAAAACTATTCTAAAATAAAAATAGGAAGAATTCAGTTAAAAGAGACTGAATATATGTATATACAGATGACAATTTTTTTTTTTTTTTTTTTTAAGAGAGAGAGAGGATGAGCAAGGAGGAGGGCAGAAGGAAAGAGAAAGAATAGTAAGCAGACTCCATGCTCGGCACAGAACCTGACACAGGGCTTGATCCCACAACCCTGGGATCATGACTATGCCGAAATCAAGAGTCATATGCTCAACCGAGTGAGCTACCTAGGTGCCTCAGCAATTATAAATATTCTAAAGCATCCTGAGGAGATGGGATAAGAAGGACAATTCCTCTATATTAAAACCATGAGAGACTCTTGAATGCCAAGAACAAACTGAGGGCAAATGGGGTGGGGGGAGGGGATGGGGGTGATGGGTATGGAGGAGGGCACTTGGGGGATGAGCACTGGGTGTTATATGGAAACCAACTTGACAATAAGCTATTTTTTAAAAAATTTAGGGGAAAAAATAAATAAAATAAGGAAAGAGTAGAATGAGTATAGGTATAGACCGATTTTCACACTTGTTCAAAAAATGAGGAGGTTTCTGATGACTTCTCTCATCTTTATCACGTAGGAAGAGAAATCATCTGGGTAGAGAGGGGAAGGGTAAACCAGAGAAAGACCAAATAGAGTAGCCAAACAATACTGAAGGTTCATCTGAGACTGATGATCATGAATTTAAAGGACCAATTAGCCCTACTGTATGTCTCTCTTCAGAAATGAATTGTGATTTGGTCCTTAATTCCTACTCAAACGAGGATTTCTGTTATTTTTACTACTCTATTTGTTATGCATTGCTATTGAATATAAGAAAACAAACTTTTATACTTTTAGAAAGAGAAGGTTAAAATTTATATTTTATCTTGAAAATATATTTTTTAAAGAGTATATTATCCATGGAAATATGAGCTCTACAAGATGTCAAGTATAGCTTTCTTTACCCATCTCCTTTCCATCCGTTCCCTAACCATTCCCTTTTACACATAAATCTAGGGTACCAAAGAATAATTTTCTAATATACTTCAAAAGAAATCATTCTTTAGTAAGGTAGATGAATAATGTAAAGGATGCATTAGTAGAAATCAAACAGAGCTGGCATGATTAATTGAAATCTATTAGCCATTTTACATTAAAAACCAAGGAAGATGAGTAGAACACTCAACCGTAATAAAAATCCCATGACTTAACATTCATTAGAGGGCACTGTTTTCCTTAATTTCATTTATACTGAAAAAGCCCTTAAAGAATAGCTTTAAGAATCACATTGTGATTAAATCATACCTTTAGTCTAAATGTGAACATTTGATAACTCCAAAATTTATCCTAAGTACTAATCTTTTGATAAAAATTAACCTTTGAAAGAACACTTTCAATCAGGTAACCAAATGGCAAAGCTATTTAAATAAAAATGGCTTAAAAAGTGATGCAAAACTACGATCCTAAACCTGTACCAAAATCAAGTTGGCACTATATTTTTTACTTTTATTATATATTAATGAATGAATGTCAAGTAACAATATGCTTATATTATATATAGTCTAAAGTAATTTTATTCTTTAGAAATGTAACCAAAAGAGAAGGTTTTGGTGGATAAAAAATTCCATGATATAATATATAAAAAGGGGAATAACAACTGCTAGTAACCCAGAAATCCTAATCAATTGCTCCTTCTTCAAACACAAAGTTCAGCTGAATACCGGAGCTCCTGCCTAATTTTATCTCTATGTGGTCCCTAGGATCTGGGTTCTACTTCCCATTTCTATGGGACTGCCACATCATCCCTAATTTTGAATAAATTCCTAATTCATTATCCTGCCTCTTAGTTTTTCTCTCCTTCTACATTGTTTACACTTTTCCTGAAGCCACTTTAAGAAACAAAAATGTGATTATGGCAGCCCTTGTTTAAATCAGTACCACTGAGGTCCATTAAATGAGATGAATGAAGTTCAGGCTCCGTATTTGGCCTAACAGCCAAAGCTTTGTACAGTCTGGATATACCCTATCCTTTCAAGCCCTATTTTTTAATATTATCCCACATATGCCCTTCATAACCATTACAATTTCCCAACATACCTACATTCATACTTGGGGGTTTTAGTATATCAAATTTCCTCTGCTGAAAATATTCTTCTACCAGGGTGTTTGGGTGGCTCAGTGTGTGTTAAGTGTCTGACTCTTGATTTTGACTCAGGTCATGATCTCACGCTACATGAAATACAGCCCCGCCTCAAACTCTACACTTGGTGCAGGGCCTGCTTGGGATTCTCTTTCTCTGCCCCTCCTAAAAATGTTCTTTTTCAAAATAAACCCCCCTCACAAAAAAAACTAAAACATCCTTCTACCAAGTCAATCTGACAAATTCCTACTCATCCTTCTAGAGCCAGCTCAAGCATCCAATTTTACTCGTTTTTTTTTTGGTCCCACAGCATTTTATATGTACCTCTACTATAGCACTATAACCAGACTATAACCATAAAAAGAGATCCTTACATATACAATGTAACTGAACTTGTGTCAAAGTTGACCCTGCAATAGGGAAAGCTGACCTTTCAGAAAGCAGTGGCTATTGAAAGGGTCAATTGCTACATCCTGGAAGACATTTGCAAGACATAACTCATAAAGATTCTTTATAAAGAATGTATAAAGAATTTCTATAAATCAATTTAAAAAGAAGGCAGAAAACCCAAAAGAAAGGAGACGACAGCGGCACCTGGGTGGCTCAGTTGGTTAAGTGTCCGACTTCAGCTCAGGTCAGGATCTCATGGTTCATGGGTTTGAGTCCCACGTCGGGCTCTGCTGACAGCCAGCTGAGAGCCTAGGGCCTGTTTCAGATTCTGTGTCTCCCTCACTTTCTGACCCTCCCCTGCTCACACTGTCTGTCTGTCTCTCTCTCTCAGAACAAATAAAAAACATTTATAAAAAAAAAAAAAGAAAGGAGACGACAGACTTCAGCAGTTAAATCACAAAGGCAGGCATACATAAATGGCCAATAAACATTAAAAACTGTTCAGCTGAGTCGTCAGAGAAATACAAAATAAAATCACAAGAAAGTTAACACTACATACTGACCAGAAAAATAAAAAAAAATTTTAAAAAGAGACCATATCAAAAATTGGCTAAGGAGAACAAAATTATCAAATACTGATGGGAGTGTAAACTGGTACAACCACTTTGGAAACTCTTTTAACAGTATTGAGGAAAGCTGAAGGGGAGCCTGGGTGGCTCAGTCGGTTGAGCATCCGACTCTTGATTTCAGCTCCAGTTGTGATCTCATGGTTTGTGGGATCAAACTCTGTGTCAGGCTCCACTCTGTCACTGCAGAGCCTGCTTGGGATTCTCTCTCTCCTTATCCGTCTCTGTCCTCCCCGCTTGTGTTCTCGTTCTCTCAAAAATAAACAAACTTTAAAAAAAAAAAAATAGCTGAACATACGCATACAATCAGATCTGACAGTTCCACTCCTAAGTATGCACCCAACAGAAATGCTTACATGTACTAACCAAAATACAGGTAAAGAATGATAACAGAACCATTATTTGGTAATAACCTAAAACTAAAAACAACCCAAATGTTTAACTGTCCATCAAGTTAGATAAACTATAGTATACAATGGAATGCCAGGCAACAAAAAGAACAAATGAACTATAACTACACAACAAACTAGATAAAAACATGAACAGAACACTGGGCAAAAGTGGCCAACCAAAAAAAGAATACATACTGTATATTTTCCATGGGTACTGTAAAATATATATAAACTTGCATACATTTTTATACATTTGGATAGAATGTAATTTAATAATTTATAGTCATAATTAAAAGTTCAAAAGTTTAAATATGAATAATCAGAAATAAAAGCATTTTAAAAATAAGAATGTTTACATAAATGAGGATTTTAAAAAGGCTTTTGAGATATTAAAATATAACTATGAGCATAATATAGGAAACATGGGTAAACCTAATCTTTGGCATTAGAAGGAAGGAATGTGGCTACAGCTGAGGAAGCAGAAGGAGAAAGTGAACAGAGAAGGGGCAGGATGGGGTTTCTGGGATTTCTGGAATTTTCTTTTATTGATCTAGGTACTGGTTACACAGGTATGTTAACTTGGCAAAAATACATTGAGCTATGTAATTATGGTTTATGTACTTTTCTGTATCTCTAGTATATATCAATATATATTTATATATCTAATACATATTCTGTATATCTAGCATATACAAAAAATTTTCTAAAAACAAAACAGAATATAGCTTAAACTGTATTCCATATGCATCTTTAGACCCTTAAAGAATTGGAAAACAATAATATTCAAAAGAAAATTTAATAAAATTTAGTTATTCAAATATCAAATATAAAAATTAATGTAAAATGTTTACACCTAGAAAATTAAAGAAGGAAGATTGGATGATGTAGGTATAGGAGACTAAAAACTTACTAAAGAAGCTCTACGAGACCTTCGGCTCATTGGTTGATCAAATGGTGGACTGTTTATCTGCAACTTTTCAAGATACCCATCAGGTATTCTGATATCTGCAGGCAGTGATAACCGTTTATTTAAATCCTTTAAAAAGAAAAAAAAAAGGAAAAAAGGTGTTTGTAGATAATTACAAATGGAAGAGACAGGGCTTTTCACTTTTGAATTCATAGGCTCTACTGTACTATTTATTAACAAATAAATGTCAAGTTTTATTACAGTTTCAAAGTTACCCATGTTGATTATATATAACATCTGAATGCAAACATATTTACTGTAAGCAAAAGTATACAACAGAGTTCTACAGAAATGGTACCCTACAATCCATTATTTCTGAGACAGTAGAAGGTATGATAAGCCATAAAAGAAATGATACCCATATTTATGCTATAAAGCAAAAAAAAAAAAAAAAAAAGGAAAAGAAAAAAAGAAAAAAGCTGGTGCTTATTTTATGTATACATTTTGAAATCTGAAATATTTATAAAGTATTAAGTATCCAGATGAACCTCAAAAATATAATTAAAATCATATTTTCTAAAAAGAAAACTGCTAAAGTATCATTCTGAATTTCCAGTATTTTTGAAAATTCGCATTTCCCTTACAAAGACCCTACGTGTATTTTGCAGAATATTAAATATAATTAATGTGTACTTGCCTTGGGATACTATATAATTTAGAAAGGAAATATTCATAAGACCATACTAAACTTTCTTACAGTGTCATTTGCCTTCATGAAAATTTTTAAATAGGCATTTACTGTGTTTGATGTATATGTTTTTATACACACAAACACACATATGTAGGCACATTTTTATCTTTAAATGGTTACCTCCATTGAGATCCGTCTATGTATACGATTTCTAAGACAAACACCCGTAGGTGACTGTACTTCATCAGATGATGTCCCAGAAGCTTGGTCACTCTCACCATCTGATCCCATTTTTAGATTTTCGTGAACAATATCTGTATCAGAAAATGAAACATCATTTATCTTGAAAGAGCTGTATATCACATAATTTATTATCACTACAAGTAAGATATTTAAGTCAAGACATTAAAAATCATAGCATAAGAAGTCTTACATTTTGGGTGGTTTAGGTGTATAGCTAACAGATCAAAATATAATTCAGATGTCTCGAAACAGAAGTGAGAAATCCTTTCACACTCTGAGATTATGAAAAGCTATGGAAAAAATTAACATTCAAGTAATTATCAAGAGCTGAATAATAAAATTACAGGCTGAAAATAACATTGGAGGATTACTTAGTCAGTTCTTTGATTTTCCAGATCTGGGAACTGAAACTTGGAAAGGTTAAGTGATTTTCAAAGGTTATACAGCTTAGAGGCAGAGCTAAAATAGAAACCTGGCCTTTTGCCTTTTATTTATTTAGTTTGGTATTTTCCATTAAATAATGTGCCATTGGGTCTATAGACAAATGATCAACTTCTTTGAATATTCGTAATAAAAAAAATTTTCAAGGCCACTAATGCAGTTTTTCCTCTCTAATGTTAAAAATAAAAAAACAATTCAAAAATTATTCACTAAATATCTATTTAACTATAGAAATAAGTCTGACCACCAAAAATCTGCTTGAAGTCAAAAACATATTTAAATTACCAAAGTGGGTTATGGGTTTTGTTTAAATTAAGGATAAAAGTTAATATGAACAGAGAGGAGGAAGATTAATTCTATCTGGGTATATTGAAAACAAATTTGTATACTTATATACCTGTTCTACATTTGCATTTGTCAATCATCCTGTAATTCATACAGCAAGACTTGCCCACCAGAAATACTAGATCTCAAACACATCCCTTACCACTGGTTCTCTTTATATAATTATTCATTTCCCCCAAAAGTATGTTGTTTCATGCTAGAGTGCTTTAACATACTACCTACCTCACTCTTCTATCCATAAGAGATGGCCCCAGTTTACCAATATAATGAACTCATTCTTTAAAACTATGTTCATTACTCAGTGAAATCTTTTCTACTCTCAGACACAGATGACTACTGTGCCCACACCTACTGCTCCCACTGCACTGAAAAGCATTTTTGGTTTCATGAGATTTTAATACCAAGTTATGAGATCACCAAGGGCATAATTTAGCTTGTTCACCTTTGTATTCCCCAACTTAAAAAAGTGCCTGATATTTAGGAAGTACTTAACAAGAGCAAGTGGGTGGCTCAGTCAGTTAAACCTCCAACTCTTGGTTTCGGCTCAGGTCATGATCTCACAGTTTGTGAGATCGAGCCCCATGTTGGGATCTGTGTTACAGCCAGAGCCTGCTTGGGATTCTCTCTCTCCTTCTCTCTCTACCCCTTCTATGTTTATGCGCACACTCACCCACCCCCCAAAATAAATAAAACCATTAAAAAAAAAGTATTCAACAAATAATCTAATAGATTACTAAAAACCAAAGAATGCCTAATAACTGCACCTCTTCTTTCAAATGAAACATTATATGAAATACCAACACGTAAAACAAAATAGTATTTTATAGTAGTAATTTTTATTTTTAATGAGTATTTGCTTGTGAAAATGAGAACTGATTAACAAAAAACTGAAGTTAAGGATCTTATCATATCAGTTTCAGAATTCCTGTATTTTTGGTTTTTTGTCCTGATAACACATTATTGAGAAAATTCTTACACTGGTAAGTAGTCGCAAATATGATGGTTTTTAATTGACTGATATGTAATTTAAGAACACACTTCAGTTACGATTTCTGGAGAAATTTTTTACTAAGATCGAAACAAAAAATTAACTTGAAGATAAAGGTCAATGTATCGGTAACTGATTCCTAATCTGATGGTATCCAACACGTACGAGGCCAAGTATTCTTTTCTGTCACACTTTTAAAATGCTAAAGATAGTTTAATCATGCCTTCTACTTCCAGCAAAATCTGAAAATCTACCTTCTTCAAGAAAATACTGAATAAAATGCAGTAATATTTAAAAATGTATAGCTGAGTTTACAAGAATATATGCATAATACCGAGGAAGCAAAGACAGAGAAGCAAGAGCCAAAAGCTGTTACGAACAAATGGACTCTATCGCTCTCTTGAGGAAGGGTTGTTGATCTTGATAAGAAGGTGCTCGGGTTTAGGTGCCACACTAGTATGAAAAATGAATGAAGCCCTGGCTGTCCAAGGTGCAAGTGACAGCTTCCTAAAGAAAGGCAAGCTTCCTAAGAGAAAGACTCTTAAAGCACTACATCTTCAGTAAAAGGACAGACTTCAATAAATCTATTCTACTGCACAAGGACCACAAAGGAGCATATTAATCTCAGACCACAAATAAATACCTGATTACCATCTGACTCAACCAAGAAATTGCTTATGTCATTAACGAACAAATGTAGTTCCAACATGATTATCATGTTCATTTTCATTTCTGTTAATAAGACAAAAGTGAAACAATAAAGGCATGTCAAAGTATCAGTCATTTGTCACTGGTATGAGTAACTTCTCTCCTGAATCAGTAACTTGAACAGTTTTCAAGTACTAAAAGAATATTTACTTATCAGATAGCTCAATTTTGTGCCACTCACAAATGTTAGAGCTATAGATACAACATACTTTTAAGTTTCATCTGCATTACTAACATTTTCAATATCATTTTCTTAAATTCAGACCAAAGATCAGCAAATGTGACCTGTTTTTATATGGCTCCTAAACTACAAATATTTTCTGCATCTTTAAAGAGTTATTTTAAAAGAAAAAGAATATGCAACAGAGACCATATGTGGCCCACAAAACCCCCAAGAATTACTATCTGGCCCTTTACAGAAAAGTTTGCCAATCCCTGGACTAGACAGCAAAACAATCTATCAAGTCCTGATCTGAAGTGTTTTCCAATTTCTGTGGGATAAATACTCCCTCCATGGCCAACTTCAAGTTACATGACCATCAGTGAGCATATAGTTGGAAAGAAACATACGTGCCATTACATAAAATTTTGATTTTACAGATATAACAGAAATAACCTCAAAAGCAAAGGTAACAGTAAAGAATAGTAAAATAATTAGGAAATAATGAGTTTTAAGTATTCATTGCCTTTGTTTTTAATTAGCTTATTTAATTACAGGTTTATATAATTTAAATTTTAATAATGGCTATATTTAAAAACCAGCTTGCAAAATTCCTAAAAACTTAAGAATCAGCTCTCATGAACCAGTGTGAGCCTACTCCACTAAACCGTTCTGTAGGGTTACACCTAGAAGGATAAAACCTTTATAAATTTCTTCCCCACTATAGATAAGCTCATACCCCCAAAGTTAACACATGAGGAAATAATTTACCATGACAAAGAAAGGAGATAAAGGAAGCAGCAAAATATAAAACCTCTCCCACACTTCAGTAAACATAATTATGTCATGAGACTATAAAATGATTTTAAAAATCAAAACATTATAGTAAGATGCCATAAAAAAAAGACCAGAGAGATAAAGAAACTTGAGGTGTATATTTTTCCTGAATATTTAGAATGACACAGTGACCGAAGGCTAACAATTCAGGTGATAATTATGGATATTAATTACCGCACTGGGCTACTACACGGTGACAATCTGGAGTTAACTATGGTATGACCCTAAACTAAGCACCAATCTGCTGTTCATCTTGAAATCTTGCATCCATCTCCTAAAGGTTTTGTTTTCTTTCTGGTGAACAGGTTTTCCACCGTAGTGTCAGCACTATTACCTCTCTAGAACCTTCCATCTTTCTGCTATCTGGGTTATTTTCAACTTGGTTTTTGTCTTACCAGAAAAAAACAGATAATAAAGGCAGGCTGACTTCCATACAACTATAATCTAGCTATGTACATGACCTCTAGGGAAAAAAAACAAAACCGTTAAAATTACCTAATCGGCTTCCATTTCTGGGCATTGCCATGAAAGATCCCAGGCTTCCTCCAATTACACTATGTGGTCTCCGCAATGGGGGCTTCTTGAAGGATCCTGTGTACTGGTGGAGGAAGGAATGCATACTGTGAGAGGTTGGAGGCCTGCCATTCTTCACAATAGGCTCTGTGGTTCACAGTATCCAAAATCATTCATTACCAGCCCAAGATTCAGGATCACATGAGAAGGATTGAAAAAGCAAAACAGAAAACAAAAGGTTTATGAGATCAGTAACATATAAGAATTCTTTGGCTATTTATACAAGTACCAGAATTAAAATAATTTCTATGAAAAATACTTATAGAAAATACTTTACTATTTAAAATTGGTCTAGTAACTTAAGTATCCACTTCTTATATAACCAAAACTGGTTAGCAATCACAGAACTATTATAGTCCATAGACTTTTTTTTATCCATTTGCTTATTTTAATACACCGCCAGATTGTTTCCAAACGGTTCCTACATTTACTAACTTCATATATGCCTTATGATTAGACATGCTATAGAATATAAAATACATGGTCCTGGCCTGAGAGAATTTATATCCCTATTTGTTAGACATTCAAAAGGCGTGTCAGTTAATGAATAAAACAGAAGTACTTAAGCATAGATCAATACAGAGGTTCTGAAATTTACCTAAAATTTGTGATTTTTAATATAAAGAGCTTTTTTTTAAGAAACCACATTATAAATAAGAAGAAACATTTAGAAAATACAATACTTAAAAAGTTATCTGATTATAAATAGAAGAAATTTTGTTCTGTAATGTTTACAGGAATCTCATGATTCCTTTCCACCTCTAAAGAAGAGCTCTAAAACAAGTTAAGGACAGGATGAAGTCTTCTGTGACACATAAATAGTCTTTTGTATTAGAATTTTGTTTTTCGATGATCGGCGTCACTCATGATCAGGGAAATACAAATCAAAACCAAACTGAGATACCACCTCATGCTGGTCAGAGTGGCTAAAATGAACAGATCAGGAGATCCTAGATGCTGGCGAGGATGTGGAGAAATGGGCACCCTCCTACACTGTTGATGGGAATGCAAACTGGTGTAGCCCCTCTGGAAAACAGTATGGAGGTTCCTCGAAAAATTAACAGAACTCCCCTATGACCCAGCAATAGCACTACTAGGAATTTACCCAAGGGATATAGGAGTGCTGATGCATAGGAGCACATGTACCCCAATGTTCATAGCAGCACTCTCAACAATAGCCAAAACATGGAAAGAGCCTAAGTGTCCATCAACGGAAGAATGGATCAAGAAGATGTGTTTTATCTATACCATGGAATACTACCTGGCAATGAGAAAGAATGAAATCTGGCCATGTGTAGCAAGGTGGATGGAACTTGAAGGTGTTATGTGAGCGAAATAAGCCAGGCAGAGAAAGACAGATACCATATGTTTTCACGTATAGGTGGATTAGGAGAAACTTAACGGAGGACCATGGGGGAGGAAAAGGGGAAAAACAGTTGGGGAGAGGGAGGGAGGCAAACCATGAGAGACTCTTGAATACTGAGAACACACTGAGGGCTGATGGGGGTGGGGGAGAGGTGAAGGGCGGTGATGGGCATGGAGGAGGGCACTTGTTGGGATGAGCACTGGGTGTTATATGGACACCAACTTGACAATAAACTATTTAAGAAAAACAAAAGAATTCTGTTTTTACAGGTAGTAGTCAAGGAATTTTAAAAAGAACTGAGCTTCTCTAGCTTCTCTGAGTATCTTCTCTAAAACAGAGCCAGCTCTTCTTTTGTAGCTGGTAATCAGGAATAAGACTATCTCCCCATATGGGTATTTCTCCTACCTGTAAAGGTTTATCAGACACCAAGAACAAGACCACATGGTCTATACTTCTACTGATAATGGCTGCATATAAGAAGATGGGAGAGGGAGGATGGAGCCAAACGACCCTTGGGGCTCAGACAAAGCCCAAGTTATCTAATTTGGGTAGAACACCAGACTGGAAAAAGGAAAAGTACCTAACTAGGAATAGATACCATCTGTCCAAAGTGTCCCATGCCTGTACATTCCTTGGCAGTAGCTGGCTGATCAAGGATTTGGGGGACCTTAACTTAAACCTAGTAAAATAATCAGTGATTTCATAATGAATGGAGAGTGGGCATCTGATACAAATGCAAAATTAAATAGTCAAACAGTGTAGAATACGAGCTAGAACACATAAGAAACATTTTCTCTTTCAAGGTTGTAATATTTCTTATCTGGAATCATAATAAATTACATAAATAATCTGCCTATAGAAAAGTTACCCTGGGGAATAGAACCCCCTGGGAGGGTCCTTTCTCCCTCTCCCATCTTCTTATATGCAGCCATTATCAGTAGAAGTACAGGCCATGTGGTCTTCTTCTTGGTGTCTGATAAACCTTTACAGGTAGGAGAAATACCCACATGGGGAGATAGTCTTGAGGAATACAGCTTTAAAAAAAAAAAAAAAGGAGATCATAAAAAAGTCAATTCTTCAGGAGACTTTTCTTGTATGCCTACCATTCTAGGTCCTGGACATCAACAGGTAAAGAAAACAAACAAGGTACTACTAAGATTTTAAGATCTTATGGAGGAGAAACCAATGAAAAGGAAAAATATTAGACAATGATAGGCAATATGCAAAAAATTTTAAAAGACAGGATAGAAAATAAAGGAGTAGCTATTTTTCACTAGATACTGAGTAAAGTTCTCTCTGTAGAAGCATTTTTGACAGCGATATAAATGGAAGAAAGAGCCAATCCTGGGAAGATAGGTGATGGTGAGCTAAAAGATATTTCAGACACCAAGTCAACACGTGTCAGGAGTCTGACTTGCTAGAACAGTGGTCCTCAAACTTTAGCATGTTTCAGAAGCACCTTTAGAGACTTGTTAAAATACAAGATTGCTAAGCCCTAGCCCCAGACTTCCTGACTCAGTAGGTCTGATGTGGAATCCAAAAATTTTCATCTCTAACAACTTCTCAGGTGAGGCTGATATCGCTGGCCCAGAGATCAGACTTTGCAAACACTGTGTTAAAAGAACACAAAGAAGGCAAGGATAGCTGTAGTACATAATTGTTATTTAGTGAGGGCAAAGAGATAAGCAGGTCTGCATGTAACTATAAAATTTTCAAATTTTATTCTGACATTGGCATCAGTTATGGTAGCTTTGAAGCAGGTAGTAATATGATCTCACTCATGTTTTAAAGATCTCACTCTGAGAGGTAAGGAGGTGGAATAACTATGAAGTAGCATGAGAGGGATCTCTTTATGGTATTGGAATACCTCTTTATCCTGATTGCAGCGGTGGTTAAATGAATCTACATGTGATAAAATGACACAAAACTATACTCATACTTTATTCCAGTGTTGGGGCACCTGGGTGGCTCAGTCAGTTAGGCCTCCGACTTTGACTCAGGTCATGATCTCACCACTCGTGGGTTCGAGCCCCGCGTCAGGCTCTGTGCTGACAGCTCAGAACCTGGAGCCTGCTCTGTGTCTCCCTCTCTCTCTTTGCCCCTCCCCACTTTCACTCTATCTGTCTCTCAAAAATGAATAAATGTTTAAAAAATAAATAAATAAAATGACACAAAACTATACTCATACTTTATTCCAGTGTTAATTTCCTGGGTTTGATAATGTTAGTTAACGAAGATGTAACCAAAGGAGGTAACTGAGAGAAGGACACAAGGGACCTCCCTGTCCTATGTTTGCAACTTCCTTTGAATCTATAATTAATTAAAAAGAAACTTAAACATCACTCTTGTTGGTATTAAAGAACAGATGAAAGGGAATCAACAGAGGGAAGAGAATATTATAGTGTCCTAAACAACAAATGGTAGTGGCCTGAACTAGGATGGAGAGAAGTAGGCAAATTTAGGATCTATTACAAAGGAAGAACCAAAACGCTAGCAGATATGGCTGCAAAATTATTTCAAACATACTCTTTTATCCAGCTGTTAGTGAGGACAGATATTATAAGCATCTACCTAAAGAAAAACTTTAAAGCTACATCCAGAGCAACTGTTAAAAATAAATAAGGATATGTGAAAGGACAATAGTTGGACACATGTTACCAAGCATATAAATAACTGCCATTTATAATGAGTTTTTAAGTTGTTTATGTAGTAAATACCGAGGAAACTAGAATGGCAGAAGGGGAGAAACAAAAAGGCGAAGGAGGGTAGTATTATCCCCATACATGTGTATGTGTATGTCCTCCTCCTTCCACTGGCTCCAGAGTATGCATGAGAGCCACCTGCCTTTATGTAATGCAAGAGTAACAGCACTGTGTGCATGCATGTGACTGAACAAGAGACAGGAGATCAAAAATTGTTTTAAAAGGCAGTTTACTTAGGGAAACTAGAACTACATTCTTCCTCCTTAAGTTAGCATTACCACTATATTACTGTTGGGGTAAATATCATTTGCTTCACAAACTGGCTACATTATATGTGAGAAGGTAATGTAAACAGTTTAGTCCACCATTTCTTATTCACTAATCCATACTCAAAGGTGGACTGTGTGTGTCACCTATCTTAGGAGCTTTTTATATTCGAAGATAAATTCCATAAGAATATGTCGGAACATATTCTTGCAGACACTAAGTAACCATAAAGGTGTAGAATCTTTGTCAAAGGGTATTGGTGAAATCCACGGGCTGATAACACATAAGCGTGTAAGCAACAGATTATAACTCAGAGACAGCCTATGCTCCTAACAATCTCTGCATTCCCAGAGGAATGCATATCTATTATAAAATCTTCAAGTAACTTGGGTTAAGAGAAAACTCAGTAAGAGATCCTATTTCTTCCTTTTTACTACTTGTTAAAGTCGTTATTGTAATAAAATAAACAACATATACCTCTTGAAAAAAATTTCAACATTTCACCATTCATTATAAATTAAGCATGTTTTAGGACAATACTAAAATATTCCAGAAAATATGCAAATAATCTAAAAATATTAATGAGCTCTCCAAGAAGTATGTCCATTTTTTTTGATTCATGCTCTTTTACTTTTTATTTTTTGGTTTATTGATTTTGAGAGAAAAAGAGCACAAGTGGGGGAAGGGCAAAGACAGAGGGAGAGAGAGGATCCCAAGCAGGCTCCACGCTGACAGCGCAGAACCTGACACAGGGCTCAATCTCACAAACTGTGAGATCATGACCCAAGATGAAATCAAGAGTCAGAAATTCACCCAACTGAGCCACACAGGTGCCTCCTGTTTTTAAAAAAGAGGTTTGTCTCACAGTCAAATACCCATTAAGAACATGACCCAGAAGCTATCCATCAAGATGTATAGTGTGCTTGCAAGACTCTTTGACCATAAGAACAAATACATAGGGCTGAATTAAAATACTAAGAACTCAAAGTGGGTCTGAGAGGATTAAAGATTTTGCTCCTGGCAAGAAGAAAAAAATGTAAGACAGTATAAAATTGTCATTGAGCTTTGACCCAAATGCAAGATGTGTCCCCCTGCTACATAAGTAACTTATATCCAAATTATTATTTAAAAATTTTTTTCTACTAAATTCATCTATGTCTCCTCTCCCATATTACAATCAGCCAGATCAACTTGAATAAATAATGACCCTGATAAACTAACGCTTGAGTAGGATAAATTACTTACTCAGAGACATATAACTAATAAGGAAGTTTTAGTGTATCTCAAATTCCAATCTATGTCTTTTAACTTAAAGTTCAGAGCCCATACCCTTATACTTTTCCCTCTCACAACAAGGACACTTGTATGCAGGAGGTAGGGGTATTCATGCATTCACCCACTGCCACAAATCTCTAACAGAAGAATTTTAGGCACAGGAAACAACAGCTTGCCAGAGAATGTATGTATCATGACATACTGGCAGCCATTCCTGTAACTCCCTCCTGGTTATTAATAAGACAATCCTGGGGCTATTTCACTTTTGAATGTGTGTCCTTGTTCTATCAATTTCATCAGGATTTTACATTTTAATTTGCTCAATTTAACAAGCTCTTTTCATTTTATATCAACATCTGTGAACTACTACTTTACACTGTAAAAAGAACTGTCAAACATGTGAAATGTTACATGCCCATCAAGTGCTCTCAATACTATGAATAGATACTGCAGTAAATAAAAGAGTAAAAGTCACTCATGTGATGAAACTTGTTATCTAATCAATATGCATATATAATGTTCTAAAACTATAATGAAGCCTCAAACAGGAGTTTCACAAATTTACTAAACTTTTAAGCTATATTAACTTAAAAATAGTTATTTAACAACTAGGATACTATTATATAAGGTATTCTTATTTAAAAGCCAATGACAAAAGGAACAATAAATGAGAAAAGAGAATCCACAGGGTTAGAGACCAGAAGGAAGTTTAAAGTAATACTACTGGAGTAAGTAACACTACTCCAGCAAGCAAAGGTTATGTCATCTTTTGTTTTCTAAGAACGAGGGAACAAGACAAAGAAATAAACAAAAAGAAGCTAATAGAAACCTATCAGAAAACAAAACTTACAATTTGTAAAGTAATTAAAAGAGGAAAGCATCTCTCCTCTCCTCCCTCCCACTCCCCTCCCCAGCCCGCAAATATTTACCATTATCCTTGCTGCTGTTTTCTTCAATAGTCATTTGTTCCGCCAATTCAGACAATGATTCATCAATAGTTTGGCTTCCTCGAAGGGTGAGGGATAGCCTTCTCTTAAATTTTTTCATCCTATCACTTGAATGTGACTTGAAAATTCCTGAAAAAACAGAAGAAAATGATCACAAAATTAAAGCTATAAAATATTTTAAAGCTCAAGGAAAATGTCATTCAAAGTTTACTGGCAATCTTCAAAATAGGAATATAATAAGGAATTGTCATGTCCACCAAACATCACAAAGTCCAACCCCTTCTTTAAAAGGATTCATTCACTCTGGGGCTCCTGGTTGGCTCAATCGGTTAAGCATCCGACTTCTTGACTTCCACTCAGGTCATGATTTCACCATTTGTGAGTTCAAACCCTACACTGGGCTCTGTGCTGACAGCATGAGGCCTGCTTGGGATTCTCTCTACCCTCCCCCTGCTCTTCCACCCTCTCTCTCAAAATAAACAAACATTAAAAATAATAAAAAGCAGGGCTGACTGGGTGGCTCAGTCAGTTAAGCGTCCGACTTCAGCTTAGGTCATGATCTCACAGTTCGTGGGTTCGAGCCCCGCATCAGGCTCTGTGCTGACTGCCAGCTCAGAGCCTGGAGCCTGCTTCAGATTCTGTGTCTCCCTCTCTCTCTGACACTCCCATGCTCTCGCTCTCGCTCTCTCTCAGAAATAAAACATTTAAAAAAATATTTCTAAAGAAGAAGAATAATAATAAATAAAATAAAAAGATCCACTCATTCTGATTAATGCTATATTTATGTAGCATCATCAGAAAGGCAGGCATACCCCATACTCGACACTTTTATAACTCTTAATTCATTTAGTCTTCCTAACTCTAAAGAGTAGACTACACTACTTATTCTCACTTATTTCAGGTTCAAAGCAGTTCTCTGACCGATGCCAAACAAACAATAAATGGTAGAACTGAGATTTAAAATTAGGATTACCTTTCCCTTCACATTTTAACATCTCTGAAATTAGGATGTATCTTACAATTAATGGATGTCAAAATATACCTCCAGCTTTGTCCTTCTTTCTCAAGACTGCTTTGGCTATTCAGGGTCTTTTGTGGTTCCATACAAATTTTAGTATTATTTGATCCAGTTCTGTGAAAAATGCTGTTGGTATCTGGATAGGGATTACACCTAATCTCTGGATTGCTCTGGGTAATATGGATATTTTAACAGTATTAATCCCTCCAATCTATGAGCATGGAATATTTGTGCATTTGTTTGTACTGTCTTCAGTTTTTCCCCATCAATGTTTTATAGTTTTCCAAGTACAAGTTTTTCACCTCTTTAAGCTTTTCTCTAGGTATATTATTCTTTTTGGTGTATAATGTATTACTTATAAGAGCCAAGAATTGGAATAAGCCTAAGTGTCCATCAATAGATGAAGGGATAAAGAGGATGTGATACATATACACACACATATATGTATATATATACACATACACATAATGTGTTTTAATGTTTATTTTAATGGAATATTATACAACCACAAAAAAGACAAAGTCTTTCTACTTGCAACAACAATGGATAAACCTAGAGGGTATTATGCTAAGTGAAACAAGTCAGAAAGGAAAAGACAAACACTGTATAGCTTCACTTATATGTGGAATCTAAAAACAACAAGAAATGAATAAACAAACAAAAAGCAGAATCAGACCTACAAATACAGAGAACTGATGGTTACCAGAGGGGATGGGTGGGGAGGAAGGGAAGTACAAAATGGGTGAAAAGTAGGAGATACAGATTTCTCATCATGGAATGAATGAGTCACAAGAATAAAAGGTACAGCACAGGATACAGTCAATGATATTGTAATAGTATTGTATGGTAACAGAAGGTAGCTACACTTGTGATGAGGATAGCATAGCATATAGAGGTATTGAATCACTATTCTGTACATGTGAAACTAACTTAACACTGTGTCAACTATGCTCAAATAAAATTTTTAATAATGGTAGATTCTTTACTTCTCAGTCAGTCCTTATATAGATCTGCCTTGATAGTAATCCATGTCATTTGTTAAAAAACATATCAAATATTTAAGGTAAATTGAGCTATGGCCAATCTCACCTATGCTTTTGTTGTTTGTAAGAATTTACACTAGAGACACCCTCCTTTGTAAGAATCCAAATCACTTTGTGCAGTAAAAGGGTGCAGCCCCCAAGCTTGGGGGCTCAAACTCTGTACATTTTAAAGAAAGGACTTGCCTGTGACAGACTCCAGGGAAATAACTTCTGAGCCCCTGGAATATTCTGCCTGGGTAAGTTTCTTTGTATACCTGAGATCTTCAGCCAGATAATTTATGCCAATGATGTAAATTATGGTAAATGTCTCTTTTTGTATGTCTGAGGTTGGGGCCACAGTTGGACCTCAGAGGAAAGGAGGGATAAGGCAAGCTGGAGAGTAGCTAAAATAGTAGCTAAAATAGACATATGGGCACTTCACTGTCTATGTAAATGATCCCCAATGAAAATCTTGGATACCAAGACTCAGGTAAGCTTTCCTGGTTGACAATACTTTGCATATGTTGTAATACAAATTGGCTGGAAGAAGGAAGCACCATCCATGCAATTCCAGTAGGAAAGGACAACTAAAATCTCACACCTGGTTTCTCTTGGACACCATCCTACACAAACTTTTCCCTTTGCTGATTTTAATCTGTATCATTGCATTGTAACAAATCATAGTCCTGAGTTTTAGTCTCTGCTTTTCTCTGATTTGTTTCCTTCTAGCAAATCACCAAGCCTGAGGATGGTCTTAGGACCTCCCACACACACTCCAAGAAACCTGTATGCCCAAACAAAAACTCCTGACGGCTGGTAGCTCCCAACTACCAAGTTTTCAACTCCAATATTCTCAAACACAGTGGCGTAGTCACCTGTGTTTATCAAACCATATCAATATCACCACTTTCGAATCTTGCGTATTTGGAAGTCGACTGACCATGGTACCTACTTCCCATTTTCAGATGACAAATAAGGATGTAACAACCTTCTGATATTATTACAGAATTAATTCACATAATATAGTAACATCCCATTCTGACCACTTCAGACGGGGTTAGTTCAAATTGCCTTGTACTATAAATGTAAAATATAATCTGGATTTTAAAGAATGCATATTTTCACTATAATTTAAAATAAACCCTAAACAAAAACTCCACAACTGTTAATATTTTTAAATACTTAACTACATAATAAACCATTATAAATGTTCAAATTTCAGCATAAATATTAATCTTCAGAGGGCTCTTTCCTGACCCTCTCTATTCCTTTATTCTATTTTGTTTTATTCACTGCACTTATGACATATATACACACACATATATATATTCCATATGCATATACACATATATATCTCCATTCAAATATTTACATACATTTGTGTATACAATGCAAAATGTTTATGCTTTTGTAGCTCTCAAAAATATTAAGCTTTCTGTCATATCTAGATTAAAAAGGTAAAAAGGCAATAAATGATATTCAGAACAACAGCATATTAACATTCTCTATACACGCAGAGCTGGAAAAGTTCATCAGTTTCCAACTACAAGTGCTTTAAAAAACCTGAATTGTTTTGTGTTATCTTACTTTATCATCTGGAGATAAACCTGATCTGGGGCTGTCCACTGTTAAATAAAGAAAACTTTTCATGTTTTGCTTTGTTTTGTTTAAGTTCTGGAAATGTAACCATTCTGTTTACTTACTAGATAACAGAAAAACATCCTGGAATGCCATCTGAGTTTCATCCTAAGAATGGAAGACATATATATATATGTATATATATATTTTTAAGTATATACATATTTTTCTAGACAACAGCTGTAAAGCTGTGAACACTCGCAAAATAGATCCTCTACTATGAGTATTTACCTGCAAAAATGCTGTCATATTGTGGCCTTTTGGCACTTCTGGTAAAATTCTTTGGACACAAATTTACCTTATGATTAAAACTTCTCTAATATTAAAGGATTCATTAGTGTGGCAAATTTCGGCTTAGGTGTTTGAGAGATTCAAAATAATTTCTTGTTAGTAATTTCAGAAAGGTTGAGGGAAAAGCTGCAGATTGTTTTTAAGATGCCTAAATGGCTTTTTTATTATTATTTTTTTAGGTAAAAAAGCAAAATTTACATTCAGAACAAATTTAGCATTTTAAAGTTTGGATTAAAATCCAATCTTAAAAAGGCAGACCAATATTCTAAAATATCAAGTATAGTAATATGACTTCATAATAAAGATAGCTTCATGTTTTTCTTTATAACATTTTCCGTAGTGACTATGACTTTAATTTAAACTTGTTATAAATAAGGTAAACTCAATAAGTGGTTTATAAGCAAATTTTCTACTGTTTATCCCTCAATTATTAAATCATAATAAACATCCAATGCTTTCTAGGACATGTAAGTTAACCATAGAATAACTAATATTTAAAATAATTAACTTTTTTCACCAGAAACAAATTTCTTATTTACATAAAATACAAAGTTACCATGCAAAATACTGACAGAGCACTGAAATAAAAGTTCAATTATACTTTATAGATATTTTTCCCCAAAACACTTAAATACCTTAACCCTTTATGTGTTAAAATTTGAAGACAATTCTTTTCCTTTGATAGTATAGTCAAGCACACAAACCAGAAAAAAAGAAACCTACTAAGAATTTTCCATTATCCATAAACACCACATTAGAAAGACAATACGTATAAGAATACTGTGACCCTTGAGATGAAAAACTTCATGGTAGGAAGCTGCTGGGGTTGGTCCCTCCACTCAAAACAACCAGTAAACTGACAAAAAAAAAAAAAAATCAGAATCAACTATTTCACAACTCTAGAACCTGACTGGACACTTCAAACAAACTTGAGTGTTTGCTAAAAGGGAGAGGCTGCCAGAAGATCCACACCTGCAAACCAGTCAACACTTCCCATTCTCAGCCCTGTCCAGCATTCCTATAGCAGCTGGCTGGTGCCAGGGCAGACAATGGGGAATCTTGACATCAAAACGTTGGGGGTTACACAGTTTGGTTAGTCTGTGGCAGATCAGAGACTGGTACAGTGCAGACACGTGCCTTCCTTTAAGCCCTTTCAGGCTGCTGGGGATCCCCAGAACAGCATCTGTTGGAAGATTTAAAAGAGACAGCAATACTTTTTTTGTTGTTTGAGCCAGATATTAAAGAAAAATCTTCATCAGGTCAATAGCTAACTGTGAAGATAACAGAAAAGAAACTTCAGTGATCACACATATTTGCAAAAATAGTTTGGGAAAGTCACAAATGGATGGCAATAGCGCAAACAAGGAAAAACAAAGAAACACCTGTGAAGTGGGAGAAATCTAGTTTTCAGAGTTACTACATTATAAATGTCCTAGTCTCCACAAAAAATTACAAAGCGTACAAACAAGAAAACATGGCCCACTCACAATTAAAAAAAAAAAAAGGCATTTAACAGAAACATTCCTGAAGAAGTCCAGAATTTGGAATTTGTAGTCCACGATATTAAATCAACTATCCTAGATATGCTCAAAGGGCTAAAGGAAACCTAATGACAAAGAAAAAGGGGCAGGGAATGAGGAAAACAACATATGAGAAAAAGGAGAATATCAACAAAGAGATAAATGATAAAAAAGAACCAAAAGAAATCTCGGAACTAAAAAGTAGAATAACTGAAATGCAATATTCACTAGTAGGGTTCAACAGATTTAAAAAGGCAGGAAATAAAAGGATTGGCAAACTTTAAGATAAAAGGTCAAAATCATCCAGTCTGAGGAAAAGAAAGAAAAAGAATTTAAAAACAAACAAACAAAACAGAGCCTGAGGTACCTATGTACCCACATAGGCAATCACAGGAATCATAGAAGAGAAATAAAAAAGGGACAAAAATATTGATAACCAAAACAAATAATAGCTGAAAACTTCAAAAAAAATCTGAGGAAAACACGAATATACACATCCAAGAATATACACATCTCAACAAATTCCAAGAAGGATAAGCTCAAAGAGATCCATGCCAAGAATACTCTGTATTCAAAGTGTAAAAACCCAAAGACAGAATCTTAAAAGCAGCAAGGGAAAGAAATAACTTAACCCATAGAAGGGACTCTCAATACTTCAACAGCTATGTCTCATCAGCAACCGTGAAGATCAGACAGCACTGGAATGATGTATTTAAAGTCTGAAAGAAAGAAAAATCTTATCTGGCAACAGTATCCTTCAAGAATGAAGGAGAAATTAAGACATTTCCAGGTAAATAAAAGCTAAGGAGGTACACTAGTAACAAACAGACCTGCCATACAAAAAAATGCTATAGGAAGAGCTTCAGTCTGAAATGAAAGGACATTAGACAGTAACTCAAAGTCATAAGAAGAAATCAAAGGACATTAGTAAAAGTTCATATGTAGTTACAAAAGACAGTATAATTGTACTTTTGATTTGTAACTTCTCTTTTTTCTCCCTTTTCCTATGATTTAAAGGGTAAAGTACACACGTAGAAAAATGATAAATCTATGTTAATGGGAATATAATGTATAAACAGGTAATATGGAACAGCAGTAATACGAAGGGGAAAGGATAGGGATATACAGATCATGTTTATATACTATTGAACTAAGTACTACTCAAACTAGATTGATGGAAGTTTAATATGTTAATTTGAGTTCACAAGTAATGATTAAGAAGTTAACTAAAAAATATTATAGAAAAGGAAAAAAAAGGGAATCAGAAAAATACACTACAAAAAAAATCAACTGTGCAAAAAAAGAGCAATAATGGAGGAACTGAATAACAAGAAACAAGACAGAAAAGAACTCAATCAAAACAGTAAACCCTTCCTTATTAGTAATTACTTTAAATGTAAATGGATTAAACTCTTCAACTGAAAGGCAAAGACTGACAGAATGAATTTTTTAAATACAGTGCATGTGAATACTGTCTATAAGAAATTTATTTTAGATTCAAAGACACAAAGGAATTGAAAGCAAAAGCACAGAGTAAGGTATTCCAGGCAAACAGTAACTAGAAGGGCTAGAATTACTATTATTTTTGTCAAACAAAATAGATTAAAATAGTTAAAATAGGTTACCGGAGATAAAGAAGGGCACTATATATTAGTGAAAGATTAACATATAATAACTATAAACATATACATACCTAAAACAAAGCGTGAAAATATATTAAGTAATAACTAACAGAATTGAAAAAAGAAACAGTTCTACAATAATAATCATTGGAGATTTCATTATCACATTTTCAACACTGGATAGAAGGACCAGATATAAGATCAATAAAGAAATAAAGGACCTGCATGAGATACCTAGTGTATTAGATCTAACTGACATATATAGAATGCTCCACCTAACAACAGAATAGAATACACATTCTTCTTAAGTGCCAACGGAACATATTTCACGATACACACAAAGAAAGTCTTAATAAATTTAAAAGATGCAAATCATGCAAAGTATGTTTTCCAATCACAATAATATGAAACTGGAAATCAGTAACAGAAGGAAAAAAACCTGAAAATTTTACATATCTGTGAAAATTAAACAGCATACTCAAACAACCAATGGGTCAAAGAAGAAATCACAAGAGATATTGAAAATATCTTGAAACAAATGAAAACAAAAACAACATATCAAAACTTATGGGATACAGGAAAAAGCAATGCTAGGAAGAAATTTACAGCTGTAAAACCTACAATGAAAAAAGATTTTAAATCAACAAACTAGCTTTACAAAACTAGAATAGCAAATGAAACCCAAAGCTAGCAAAAAGATATAATAAAGATTATAATGTAAATAAAATAGAGATCAGAAAAAAACAATGGAAAGGCAACAAAATCAAAGTTGGTTCTTTGAGAAAAAGAAAAAAAACGATCAACAAAATCAACTTTTAGCTAGATTGACTACGAATAAAAGAACCTAAATTACTAAAACCAGAAACGAAAGTGATGACAACCTATCAATTACACAGTATAAGAAATTACTATGAACAGCTGAACAACACACTGGGTAACTTTGAAATGGACAAATTCTTGGAAACACCCAAACTACCTAAACTGACTCAAGAAGAAATAGACAATATGAACAGACACATAAGCAGTTTGAATCAGTAATCAAAACATTTGTAATAAACAAAAGTTCAGGACCAGATGGCTTTACTAACAAATTCTACCAAATATTTAAAAAAAACTACAGGATACTAATAAAATACTAAAACTAAAATACTAAAATAGTAATACTGAAACTACTAACACTCTCCAACTCATTTGCAGAGTAAAAATCTAAATACTAAGAAAATACTAAGAAACCAAATTCAGCAACATACTGAGAGGATCACACTAATAATGACCAAGAAATGAGATTTATTCCCAGAAAGCAAAGGAGGTTCAATATGAGAAAATAATTAATGTAATAACATCACATTAACAAAATGAAAGACAAAACCACATGAACATCAATTAATGCAGGAAAAAAACCTCATTTAAGAAAATCCAATACCCTTTAATGATAAAACACTCAATGAAGTAGGAATAGAAAGGAACTTCTCCAGCATGATTAAAGCCATATAAGAAAAGCCCATAACTAACATTATATTCAGTGGTGAAAAACTAGAAACCTTTCTTAAAATCAGGAACAAGACGAAGATGTCCACTTTCATCACTCCTAATGAACATAATACTGGAAGTTCTGGCCTGAGCTATCAGGCAAGAAATAGAAATAAAGAGCATCATACTTGAAAAGGGAGACATAAAACTATTTCTATTTACAGATGATAAAACCTTATATTTAGAAAACCCTAAAGAATCACATACAAAAATCTGAACTATTAAATGAATTCAGCAAAGGTAAAGGATACAAAATAAACAAAAATCAGTTGTAGTTCTGTAAATTTGCAATGATCACATGAGAAGGACATTTACATAGCACAAAAAAACACTCAAATACTTAGGAAAAACTTTAAATGAGGAAGCACAAGACGTGTACACTGAAAACTACAAAATGTTGCTTTAAGAAGACCTAAATAAATGCAAAGACATTCTGTATTCACGTATTAGAAAACTTAGTATTAAGATGACAATATTACCCAAAATGATCTACAGATTTAATGCAATCTCTATCAAACTCCCAATGGTGTTTGTTACAAAAATAGAAAAAACCATCCTAAAATGTATATAGAATTCCAAAGAACCTTGAATAGCCAAAACAATCTTGAAGTAAAAGAGCAAAGTTGAAAGACTCACATTTCTTGATTTCAAAACTTACTACAAAATCACAATAATCAAAATATTATGGTATAGGCATAAGGATATACATAAAGACCAATGGGACAGAACTGAGCCCAGAAATAAACTTCCATATCTGTGATCAACTGATCTTCAGCAAGGTTGCCAAGAACATTCAGTAGGGAAAGAATAGTGCGTTTAACAAATGATGCTGGGAAAACTGGATCTATTCACATGAAAAAGAATGAAGTTGGATTCTTACCTTAAGCCAAAGAATTATCTCAATATGGACCAAAGGCCTAAATTCAGAGATAAAACTATAAATTTCTTATAAGAAAGAATGGGGGTAATATTCATGATGTTGGACTTGGCAATCATTTCTTAAATATGAAACCAAAAGCACAGAGCACAAAAAAGAACAAAAATACATAAATTAGATTTCATTAGAATTAAAAACTTTTGATTACCTAGGGAGAGTATCAAGAGACTTGAAAGACAACGTGCAGAATGTAAGAAAAAGAGCGTAAATCATGTATCTAGTAAGGGCTTAATAGCCAAAATAAAGGACCCCTGTAACTCAAGAACAACAAAACACAAACATGGTTAAAATATGGGCAAAGGACTCTAAAGACAATGCATCAGAGAAGATACACAAATGGTCAATAAGTACATGAAAAGATAGCTGCTCAACATTATTACTCATTTGAGAAACGCAAAAAAAAAAAAAAACACACACCACGAAATATCACTGCACACCTATTAGGATGGCTACTATAAAACAAAAAGCAGAAAAAAATGAATATTGTTAAAAAAAACAAACGTTGTGGACAAATAAAACCACTGGTGCACTGCTGGTGGGAACTTAAAATATGCAGCCACTGTGGAAAACTGTCCAGGGATTCCTCAAAAAGTTAAAGAAAAACCCTATCACCCAGCAATTCCACTCCTAAGGACATACCACAAAGAACTGAAAACAGGGATTCAGACCCCTGTATGCTAGTGTTAACAGCAGCATTAATCATAACAAACAAAAGGTATGAACAACATAAGTGGAATAGATAAACAGAATGTGAAACACACACACACAGAATAAAATACTATTCTACAATAAAAAGGAAAGCTGTGACACATGCTACAACATGAATGAACCTCAAAAACATTATGCTAAATGAAGTAAGTGAGATACAAAAGGGCAAATATTATATGATTCTACTCATATAAAATATCTAGGATAGGCAAATTCACACATACAGTAGAATACAGGTTAGCAGGGGTAAAAAAAAAAAAAAAAAAAAAAAGTGGAGGCAATGAGGAGTTATCACCTAAACAGTACAGAATTTTTGTTTGGGATGATGAAAATGTTCTGAAAATAGACAGTAGTGATGATTATACAATATTCTGAATGTATTTATGTCACTTAATGGTACAATTTTATGTTCTATATATTTTACCACAATAAAAAGATTTTTTTCTTGTGTCAGCACACATTTACATCTGTTTTTCATCAAGCTTAAATATGGCCAATACCTTATTTTAATAGAATTTTATTAAAAGAACTGGCTAAATAAGTTCAATATGAACAGTCAACCTATATCAATTATTTTGAACACAAGAGAATAAATATTTGGATTACTGCTTATGGTTAGGATACAGAAACTTGCAGAGACTTTCACTGCTCCCACCTCAATAATTAGAACAAGTCAGCGTATAAAATCATCTCAGAGAGCCGAGATGCAAAGAAACATAAGTAAACTAAATTCCTACAGGAACAAGCCCTTTCCAGTAATGAAAGGAAGCTGGGGTCATGTTGAAAGGAAGAGTGAACCTGCTATAAAAGGGCAAAATCAGTCCAATGTTTAACAAACTTTTAAGGGGAGCATGGTGGCTGGCATGACAGATTAAAATCCTTAGCAGTCTCATTCCCAAAGCAAATCTGCACTTTCTCAAAAGGATGTTTTCCAAGAACTGGAGCTGCATCAGCAGAGTAGGGAGGTAAGGCTGCAAAATGCTGGGAACAGGGCAACAGAGCTAAGAGAAAGCATCCGCAAAAGACACAGGGCTTTCACCAAGTACAGCCACACCCACTACAGGATGGCATGAGGGTATCAGGTAAATGCTTTCTCCAGAAGAGAGGAGCGCCAGGGATGGAGCTAAGGAGAAGAGAAAATGCCTCAGCTGCTCAAAATCCCAGCAGCTGGGCTGTGAAATGGCAAGACTTCTTACAGTTTTATGAACTGTTGGCTGGGCTGTAAAGCATGAAGATTTCTGGAGTCTCAGAAGTGCTGAGATTCTAAGACATAATGAAGAGAGAGTCTTGATTCTACACTCAAAACATCTGATACCACTGGTGAACTAAATAAAACTAAAGCTGCAACAGAGTCCAGACTCAAATCAGGCTGTTTTCCTAGTAGTATTGTATTTCAGCTTTTCTCCTTCAACTACGTCATAAAGGTCTATTTATGTAAATGAATGCTATGCATCATCCTTTTAAATGACTGTACCATGCAGCAGAAATGTTTTATACTACCTTTTTCATTACAGACTATTAAGACATTTATCTAAGGATAAGATTTAAGAAATTAATTTATTTTACTGTTTCATCAACAACCTTGTTAAGTGAAATTGTTTCCTTCCCTGCAAATGCACAGAGAGGAGGAATACCACTGCTAACAATATGAAATAAGGAGCTAGTAGTTTTATAGACCACTGCATATGTAGCATCAGCGCAAATGTCAACAGTTTTAAAAAGTCAAATAATGTTTCAGTATTATAAAAATTAAGTTTTGACCTTGCAGGCTTCCTAAAAGTGTTTCAGGATCATGGATCACACTGTGAGTTCTGCTAGGTTAGCTTTCCAAACTTCATTCCAATTAACTTATCTTAGCAAACTGAATATTAGTAATTCAATAAGGTTAATGGTCAGCTATTAATAACAGAAATCACATAATCAAAATTACCAATTGCTAAGCACAGAAGAAGAGAAAATTTAGAGGGTGAAAGATAAATTTGGGATTGAACCTACTAGAGCAAACTTAAATGAATCTACAACTCAGAAGAAAAAGTCACTTTAAAGTATAGATATGATTCGTATTTCTGTAAATAATTTTCAATTCTCAGTGATACCAATAGGTATGCATATAAATAAACTCTAATTATACCTTGGGGTAATTTTTAATGAGTGATTCACATTAGGCATTTACTCAGCTCTTGAAAGAACTTATGTACTAATAAAAAATAAAAATAAAAAATAAAGTATAGATCTGAGAATAATTTTTTTTAATGTTTGTTTATTTTGTGTGAGAGAGAGAGAGTTAGTAGTTAGTTAGTTAGTTAGTTAGTTAGTTAGTTGGGGAGGGGCAGAGAAAGGAGGAGACACAGAATCCAAAGCAGGCTCCAGACTGAGCTGTCAGCACAGAGCCCAATGCAGGGCTTGAACTCATGAGCTATGAGATTGTGACCTGAGCCACCCTGGCGCCTCCTGAGAGTGACAGTTACAAAACTGATGAAAGCCGGGAAGAATGTGTGTGATAAGAGGAAAGGTCAGAAATGTGACGAATGCAAACAACTATTAAGTGGATAAAGGGAAGTCATCAAAACACTTCCAGAAAGAATGAATCAGACACAAATTGTGACAAATGAAGAATGTCAGTGACCATCAGAGCCAATCCATTTTATGGTTAACGAAACTTGAAGAGGCTCAAAAAAAAAAAAAAGATTTGGCCAAGTCCCTGAAAGTGAGAGCATTAGGTCTTAAATGCTACTTTAGTGATACCAACTGAGTTTTCTTTCCATAGTACCAAATATCCAGAGAGTAAGGAAGCAATTCTTTAGTTTTCCAGCTGGAGAATTAAAGCCTAGCTTCAGGGACAGATATCAAGGAGAAAATAACATGTATATCTCCACTCCCCCTAAACCCTGCTCCTCTTATTAGTCTATCACGTGTTCCGGTTGTCTTCATATCCCACAAATCAATGCATCACCCAAACCTGTAGGTTCTTCATTCAAAATAGTTCCAGAGTCTGACCAGGGACTCTGTTTAGCACCTAAACTGCTAAAATCTAAACTCAACCTCAATCATTTCTTTGCCTAGAATATTCAGAGCATCTTAACTGATCTTCCTGGTCCCACCTCACCACCTTCCTGATCCACTGACCACTGGGTATTTTATAAGTAGCAACCAGAGCATATATAACTAAATCATAAATAACATCATCTCTCTTCTTCAAAATCCTCCAACAATTGGCACCTTACTCAACAGTTAACCTCAAAGTCTTTAAATGGCTTACTAGGCCCTAAATGATATGTCTGCCATTCCCCTTTTTAACCTCCTCTGCGCCCACCTACTCCTTTCTAGCAGCACAGCATAGTCTCTTTGTTGATCCTGCCTTTGTACTTGCTCTTCCTTGGCCTGGAATGCACTTCTCCCAGATATTCTCACTTCCCTCTGGGTGCTACTCAGACAATGTTTCCCTGGTCACCCTATATAAAAGTGACAACTCTATACCCAGGTTACCCTCTATTCCCCTTACTTGTTTTAATTGCCTCCATAGCCTTTCTGCTTAACATTCTAAATACTGGTTTGTTGCTGATTCCCTCCACTAGAATTTAATCTTCTTGAGCGCAGGGACTTAATGTTTTGTTCATTGTTGTATTTAGTCCAAAACCCAGGATTTAGTACAAAACCTGGCACTTAACAAGCACCAAACCTACCAAATGAATGAATGAATGAAAGTAATTAACAGATATTAGTAATCTTTTTTAACTGAAAATCTTTCCATTTGAAGTCAATTTATTAACTGGCAAAGTTTTAGATCACTGTCCCATTATGATGGCTCTGCTTTGGCTTTCCCTTTTACGTTAAGAAGTTTCATTCATTTATTCATTCATTCATTCATTCATTCATTCAATAAACACTCACATAAAGCCCTATCACGTCCTAGGTAATATGAAGCACTGAAGGCAGAAAGATAAATAAAACATGAATTCTGCCCACAAGAAATTTAGTCTTGGAGAGGTACTATATCATTTCCAGAATAATAAAGTTGTAGTACTTCAGTGAGGGTAACTTCAGGTTAATACACTAAATGTTAAAACTATTACAAAAGTCAAACAATTCATTCAACAAAGAAAATTCTCAAATTGTACTTTTTATGAAAACTACTTCACCAATTTGACAACTTATGTAAAATTTAATTTGATTGGTTGAAAAGATCAAGACCTTTAGTTCACTGTATTGGTCTATGAAATGACATCCCTACTCATCTTTAATCATTACCACTTGGATTCAGTAACATATTAGACAAAACCTAAACCAGTCACCAAGAAGCCTCTAACAGACTTATTAATGTTGCATCTAATACATTCATTGGTATAAATAATCCCCAAATCGTTCTGGCTTTCCACCAGAATGTTATTTTTTTTAAACATGTATTTTTGCTTACATTGTTGGGAAATACATTAAAATTCAAAATATGATTAAAATCTGATTTAAAAATCACTCAAAATGTAGATACTTTCCATCACAAAAAACAATAAATTGATTTGCAGATGATAAATCCCCACAGAAAAGGCATTTGTTTGAAACAGCTGTTTGGTTTCAGTGAATTCAGAAAGTCATCTATTAGAAATGTCATATGATGCTTTTGATTATAATGGTCTTACTCACAGCAGAACCAAGAGAGCAATTGTAATCATGAGGTAGTGTCTCATTTTGATACACAAATGGTTATACACAAAAAGGAAAAGGCTCACTGAAAAAGCAGCAAAGATTTGAAAACAAAAAGGTATCTGAAAAATGTAATACTTCATTAATTTTTATCTATTTCTTTGTAAATGGATCAAATTATTATTTACTCCAGCTAAACTAATTTTACCAAATTTTCTGTGATTAAAAAATACTTTATACTGTAAAACTAGTTCACTGACAGATGTAAATTTTAATTTTTTTATTTTATGTAGGCTCCATGCCCAGTGTGGGGCTTGAACTCACTACCCAGAAATCAAGAGTCATAGGCTCTACTGACTGAGCCAGCCAGGCACCCCTACAAACTGTTTTTAAAACACTTGCTCTGCCAATTATCTCCTACTCTTGAAAATCAACCATCTTTGATGGCTAGTGAGTAAATTATTACTACTCTAAAAAAAAACTGAAAGTCTTCCACTATAATTCAAAAATGGGTGGCTCAGTCAGTTAAGCATCCGACTTTGGCTCAGGTTATGATCTCATGGTTCATGGGTTCGAGCCCTGCGTCAGGCTCTGTGCTGACAGCTCAGAGCCTGCTTCGGATTCTTGTCTCCCTCTATTGCTCTGCTCCTCGCCCACTCATGCTCTCTCTCTTAAGAATAAATAAAACATTAAAAAAAAAAAAGGCAATTTAAATTACTATTCTGTATCTCAGTTAAGTGATAAGAGCTCCTAATCATGGGTTTGCATATAAGTACTGTACTTCTCAAAGTAGATCTATAGAAAGGTTGAGTTGACTACTGATTATTCTGGGCTTCAAATTACATTACTCCCTTGAAAACTAACACTTTTAAGCAATAAAGGAAGCACTGGGAGTTTACAGCTTTGTGTAGTATCCAACCTATCTTCTCTCTAGAGTAATCCAGATTATTCTATTTGGTGAGGAGTCAACTAGTGGTAATATTAGAACAATAGTTTCGAAGTTCTTCTTGAGGAAGATAAAGTAGTTTAAATAAAATGTTTCCCAAGAATTAGAGAACAGTATCCCTAAAAGGCTTTATTTTTAAATTCAGAAAATAATGGCACAGAAACTAATGGAAACAAACTGATCTAGGCACTTTTCAATTGCAATATCAGACAAAGTAACTACATTTACACTCCTGATTCATATTTGGCCACAAACTCAAAGGTCATTCTTTACAACTTCCATTCACTTGAATGCAATATTCAAATGGATCAAGTCAGACTGTGTTACTTTCATACCCCTCACAGTTCTCAATCCCACCACCCTCTCTACCTCCACTGCTAAGCCTTAGTTTAAACCATGATTATTGATTATCTAAATCATTACAACAAGTCTCATAAATAGTTTCCCTGGTTCTTTCAAAAGATTAATAAAATAGGTAAACCTCTGGCAATCCTGGCAAAGAGAAAAAAATAGTGAACAACAGTGGAAAATAATTAGGTACCATTTTGTAAAGTTAAATATTACATACCCAATGATGCTGTAATTCTGGGTTATTTCAATGTTTTTATTTTATTTTTGAGACAGAGACAGAGCACAAGTGGGGGAGGGTCAGAGAGAGAGGGAGACACAGAATCTAAAGGAGGCTCCAGGGTCTAAGCTATCAGCAGAGCCTGACGCAGGGCTTGAACTCATGAACTGTGAGATCATGACCTGAGTCGGATGCCTAACCAACTGAGCCACTCAGGTGCCCCTGATCCTGTAATTCTTTTTCTGGGCACATATCCAGAGAAATTTTAATACATGTTTACCCAGAAATATGAACAGAAATGCTCACAGCAACATGTCTGTAACAGCGTAACACTGGGAACGACCCAAATGTCTATAGTCAGGAAAATGGATAAATTCTGATAAATCTGCAGAATGTAAGACTATATACAGTGGTAAAAATGAATAAACTACAACTATACGTGACTAGAACAAGTATTAACAATACTATATCAAATCAAAAAAGCAAATCCAGAAGACTACCATTTAGCATACTCATTTTATAAACAAAACCAAGAAAAAAAGATAACACTGTTTATATAAATGTAAATATAACAAAATTTTTATGAAACATAAAAGACTGAAATACAAATTTCATTCTGACATTATTCCAGCATTTAGAGAAGGAGAACACACAGGAAGATATAACAGTTGGTAATGTTTGAGAAGCTGGATTCACAGATATTACTTTACTGATATATACATACACTCTAGATAAGATCATGCACAGACCAGTGAAAATAATGTATCATGAGCCACAAACTGTGATTAACACAATTCTGTGCAAATTGGTGGGGAAATGTTAATTAAGTTTAGGGGGGAAAGTAGGAATGAAAGGAGAGGCATAATTAAAAACTGAGTGGATTAAAAATCTTACAAGAGAATAAGTGAAAATATTTTAATAATAAAAAGGATGCAGAGCTAGAGTCAAAAGGACTAATGTTTCTTCCCCTGTCCTGCCACTAAGTAGTTGTGTAATCTCAGGCTAGTCACTTAACACATGTGCTTCCAAAATGGACTATGCTCAGAAGGATTTCTTTCTTCCCTTCTTTTCTGAAACAAATGGTCTATATATAATGTTATCAGGTATGAAATCTGGTCACTTCTGGAATATGTACGATTCCATTCTGGGCTTCCCTTCTTTTCCTAATCAATGAACATTATCTAAGATCTGTCGTTACACTGTTGTGCACACAAACAAAACTAAAACACCTAACTGATCATCCCAGCAGATTCTCTTCATAACTTCTATTAATTATTACAACCACTAAACTGAAATTTAAAATACATATAACCTGGGAGAATAGTTTTTATCTGATATATGTTTGCTCAATAAATGTTCCTACAAAAAATCATATTAACACCAATCATAGAAGACAAGTTTAACTAGGTTATGCTACAATAACAGACACTAACAAATCTTGATGTCTTAAAATAACTAAGATTTTATTCCTTTATGCTATATGCTAATTGAGAGCTGACTGGAGATCTCTAAGTCTTCAAGAAGCTAGGCTAAAGTAGCAGCTACCATAGGAAGGTGACAGTGTGGAAAACCATATACTACTTTTTTAAGTTTATTTATTTATTTTGAGAGAGACAGAGACATCATAAGCAGGGGAGGGGCAGAGAGAGAAAGAGACAGCGAGGCAGAGAGAGAGAGACAAAGAGAAAAGAATCTTAAGCAGGCCCGCATTGCCAGCGAAGAGCCCAATGCTAGGCTCAAACTCACAAAACCATGAGATCATGACCCTGAGCCAAAACCAAGAGTCAGATGCTCAACTGACTGAAACATCCAGGTGCCCCAAGTACATACTGACTATTAAAGTTTCCATCTAGGAGTATCACACACTTGTTCTACTCAAACTTCATGGCTAAATCAAGTCACGTGGCCATGCCTACTTTTAATTTGGCAAGAATATCTACCAGATACCCAAGAGAAGAGTAAGAATACTTATGAACAATTTTCACAATTTCACAATTTGGAAACATCAAATGAAATGCTAACATACTACAATGTACTAAAAATTCAAGATTACAAAGAAAGAATCAATATACTAGGTTTTTAAAAGATTTACCAACATATACATGTCATCAAATTGGGGCACCTAGGCAGCTCAGTCATTAAGCATCCAACTTTGGCCCAGGTCATATCTCACAGTTTGTAAGTGAGCTTGAGCCCTACTTCAGGTAAAACATGAGCTCCCAGTGAGCCCTGCTTCTCTCTCTCTCTCTCTCTCTCTCTCTCACTTGCACCCTCTCTCTCAAAAAAAAAAAGTGGATGGATATCCAACAATCAAAACTGAAACAGGAAGAAACAAAATTTAAACAGACCAATTGCCAGCAAAGAAATTAAAGTCATAATCAAAAAACTCTCAACAAACAAAAGTCCAGGACCAGATGACTTCACAGGCAAATCCTACTAAAGATTTAAAGAAGAGTTAATGCTTATTCTTTTCAAACTATTCCAAAAATAGAAAAGGAAGGAAAACTTCTGAATTCATTCCATGAGACAAGCATTACTCTGATACTAAAACCAGATAAAGACAACACTACAAAAGAGAACCACAGGCCAATATCCTTCATGAACAAGTGCAAAACTCCTCAGCAAAATACTAGCAAACCAGATCCAACAATACATTATAAAAATCATTCACCATGATCAAGTGGGATTTATTCCTGGATTCAATCTTCACAAATCAATCAATGTGATACATCACATCAATAAGATAAAGGAGGAGTACCTGGTTGGCTCAGTTGATGGAGCATGGTACTCTTGATCTCAGGGTTGTAAGTTTGCGCCCCATGTTGAGTGTTCAGATTACTAAAAATAAAATCTTCAAAAAAATAAATAAGAGAAAAGCTAAGAACCATATGATTATTTCAATAGATGTAGAAAAAGCATCTGACAAAGTACAGCATCCATTTATGATAAAAACTCTCAACAAAGTAGTTTCAGAAGGAAAAATAACTCAACATTATAAGGGCATATACGAAAAACACACAGCTAGTATCATCCATCCTAAATGAGAAAAAAAAAAAACAACAACAGAGCTTTTCCTCTACAGTCAGAAATAAGACAAGGATGTCCACTGACACCACTTTCATTCAACACAGTATTGGAAGTCCTAGACCCAGGAATCAGACAACAACAACAACAAAAATTAAGTAAAAGTCATCCGAACTGGTAAAGAAGTAAAACTTGCACTGTTTGTAGATGGCATGATACCATATACAGAAAACCCTAAAGACTCCACCGAAAAACTACAAGAACTACAAGAACTGATAAACAACTTCAGGAAAGTTGCAGAATACAAAACCAATATAGAGAAACCTGTTGCATTTCTATACGTTAATAACAAAGCAGTAGAGAGCGAAATTAAAAACACAGTCCCAGGGTGCATGGGTGGCTCATCAGGTTGGGCGTCCGACTTCGGCTCAGGTTATGATCTCGCGGCTCAGGGGTTCAAGCCCCACATCGGGCTCTGTGCTCTTCAGAGCATCCTTCAGATTGTTTCTCCCTCTTTCTCTGCCCCTCCCCCACTCACACTGTCTCTCTCTCTCTCAAAAATAAACAAATATAAAAAAAATTTTTTAAGTCCCATTTACTACTGCATCAAAAAAAACTAACCAAAAAGGTAAAAGACCTGTACTCTGAGAACCATAAAACACTGATGAAAGAAAGTGAAGACAACACAAAGAAATGACAAGATATTCCATGCTCATGGACTAGAAGAACAAGTATTGTTAAAATGTCTGCACTACCAAAGGCACTCTACAGATATAATGCAATCCCTATCAAAATACCAACAGCATTTTTCACAGAATTAGAACAATCCTAAAATCTGTATGGAATCACAGAAGATCCTGAATAGCCAAAGCAATTTGGACAAAGCAAAGCTGGAGGCATCACACACAATTCCAGACTTCAAGTCATATTACAAAGCTACAGGAATCAAAACAATATGGTACTAGCACAAAAATAGACACACAGATCAATAAAACAGATTAGAAAATTCAGAAATGAACCCACAATTATATAGTCAATTAATCTTCTACAAAGCAGGAAAGAATATGCAATGAGGAAAAGTCTCTTCAAGTGGTCATGAGAAAAATGGACATCTATAGCCAAAATAATGAAACTGGGCCACTTTTTTGCACCATACACAAACATAAATTCAAAATGGTGTAAAGACCTAAATTTGAGACTTGAAACATGAAAATCCTGCAAGAGCGCTCAGGCAGTAATTTCTCTGACATTGGTTGTAGCAAGGTCCCTCTAGATGTGTTGCCTAACAAAACTAAATAAAAGACAATCTGCTGAATGGGAGAAGAGACCTATAAATAACATATCTGATAAAGGGTTAGTATCCAAAATATATGAAGAACTGATACAGCTCGACATCTAAAACACCAATAATCTAATTAAAAATGGCAGAAGGCATGAACAGGTATTTATTCAGGAAGACATACAGATGTCCAATAGACATATGAAAAGATACTCAACATCACTCATCATTAGGGCAATGGACATCATAACCATAATGAGACATCACCTCAAACCTATAAGAATGGCTAAAATCAAAAACTCAAGAAACACCAAGTGTTGGCAAGGATGTGGAGAAAAAGGAACCCTTATACACTATTGGTAGGAATGCAAACTGATGCATCCACTGTGGAAGACACTGTGAAGTTTCCTCAAAAAATTAAAAATAGACCCTATGATACAATAATTGTGCTACTAGGTATCTGCCCAAAGAATATAAAAACAGTAATTCGAAGGGATATATGCGTCCCCATGTTTATTGGAATATTTACAATACTCTATGGAAGCAGCCCAAGCGTCCATCATATAGGAATGGATGAATAAGTGGTGTGTATATGTGTGTGTGTGTGTTTGTGTGTGTGTGTACAATATACAACATACAATGAAATATTATTCAGCCATAAAAAAAGAATGAAATCCTGCCATTTGCAAAAACATAGATGGAGCTAGAGAGTATAATGCTAAGCAAAATAATCTAGTCTGGGAAAGAGATATTATGTGATTTCACTCATGTGTGGAATTTAAGAAACAAAGGGTAAAAAAGAGAGACAGACAGACAAACCAAAGAGACTCTTAACTACAGAGAACAAACAGATGGATGCCAGAAATGAGGTTGGTGAGGGGATTGGTGAAACAGGTAAAGGGGATTAGGAGTGCAATTGTCGTGAGCACTGAGTAATGTATGGAACTGCTGGATAACTGTACTGTACACCTTAAATGAATATTGCACTGTATGTTAACTACACTGGATTAAACAGATTTAACAACATAAAAATTCAAAAAGCAAATAAAGAAAAGGCCAAATGACCAAATCTCCATCAAAATTCTGGAAGAAGAAGCAAAACAATCTATAACCCTCAATAAGTATAAAGAAATTTCAGGGAAATATTCACTTTTTTCCCTAAAATCTAAGTATTGTCAACTAAGACATTCATATTATCCATATAGCTGATCAATAAATCCTCTACTACAAATAAGAAACAGGAATAGAAAGATGTCCCCAAATCTCTCATTTTGGAAAACAGTCTTAAATTATTTGAATTAAACTGAGGGGGGAGATAGCCTGCAATAAAGGGTATAACGATAGGAATGACATGCATGCCAATAAGGTGTACCATGATGAAGGTAAGGGCCCGAAACTGGGAAAGGTATAGGCCAGGGTTACGCCTCTAACTACTGGAAAGAAAGTATATTGCAATCAAAATAGCTAGAAGACTTGGAAACCCTCTGGGTAGCTCTGTATCAAGGATTAATAATACACTAATAATTAAAGTACACTGAAGTACAGGGTTCACTCTGTGAGCACAATGAAGGTAGAAAGGAAAGGTAAGCTTAAATGCTTAATTAAATGTTATACATGACAGGTAAGACCTGATATCCTGAGAAGTATGATGAATGGATCTGGATTCTTCCCTGGAATAGATTTATACAAGAGTTAGTGAAAAGCTAGGGAGATAAGGCATATTCAGCCTCACAAACAATGGAACTCGAACTGAACCAGAAAGCCCAAATGAAGCCTCACATATATAACTTTTAGAAGAGTATTAAATAATCGGTGATGCTATATTAATATCAGCTTAAGTATCACAATATCTGAGTAGCTTCAGATGCCAAAAATAATCAAAATAAGTTCCTTCCCTTCATAAGGTAATTGTCATGACTTTTGACCTTTACAACTGTATCTTCAAGCATGTTCATTAATTAAAACATTTATTGAACATACAGTATATAGAAATCCTGTTTGAAACTAAGGACAAAGAAACAAAAGACTATTACTGGCCTAGAGGTGAGAATCTAGAAAAGCAGGTAGTGACAATGAAGTGTAATGATGATGTAATCTCAAGCAGCTATGGGAGAACAGATAAGGGAGGACCTCCGATAGAAGATACAGAGAACAAAGAAAGGCCCAGCACATTGCAGAGGTTCAGTAACTACTAAATGAGGACTGGCCTTACCTCCAGGACTTTAGTCTCCAGGACTAATAATATTTTGACCAGTGTTATTAGTCACATATTAGTCAAAAGACAGCAATCACACCAGCAATTTTAGCAAGAATTTAGTATACACTGTTAACCAGCAATTGAAGAACTGAAAAGGCAAAAATGAGGACTCAGATAATCACAAAGATAGTAATTACAGGAAGCAGCTAGGACCCTCAGAGCTGAGGGGGGGGCGAGGGGGAAGAAGTGAATTACTAAAACTCAGTGGTTTGGAAAAACCCTATAAAACTGGGGTCCAGATCTCTGAAAATAAAGCACTCTTCAAAGAACACTAAGAACCAAGAACTTGTAGGAGGGTCCCTGCAAAGCTAAGACAGAGATAACTGATAGGGAACAAAAGGCTAGCTGATGGGATCTAGAAGGAGATTTGATGAGGGTTCTGAGTGTGAAAAATGCAAAATGGAGCCACTTGCCACTCCTATTCCTGCCAGGGTGAATTCCTGTTGCTATGAAGATATTGATAGGGAGAAGTAAACATAAAGGAGCAAATCCCTTATGCCTCCTCTTGCTTTCCTATTTCCCATTCTCCTATTAGCCGAATTTAATAGATAACCAGGTGGCAAAAGAGAAACACAGTTTGTAGGGTCTCAGCTTCTACACTACAAAAAGTTTCAAAGGAGAAGTACGAGGCTGACAGAAAACACTCTAAAAGCCAGGACCACCTATATAATTTCTCCTTTCTAGGTACTTAAGATAATATTCTGCAAATATTTAGAACCAGAAAACTCTAGTTAAATTAGGCTATTTGATTTTTCTAATGACCTCTGGGGAAATTATATAAATAATGAACACTAAAATAAGGGCATCTATTTTAATACTCCAAACTTTAAACTCTCATGTATTCTAAAAATCATCACAAGATTAATGTGGATTAATGAAAGGTCCGAATTGCTAAAATCTTAGATGAATGCTATTTTATTACTTCAAAGCGTAAGTAGCTTTTTCTTTTAAACCAAATCTTTTCCTAGTGATTAAATTTAATGTTTTTATCGCCTGAGGGGCGCCTGAATGACTCAGTAGTTAAGCTCCAACTCTTGGTTTTGGATCAGGTCATGATCTCACCTTCCTGGGTTACAGCCCCGCCCACATCAGGCTCTGCACTGACAGTGGGAGCCTGCTTGGGATTCTCTGTCTCCCCTCTCTCTCTGCCCCTACCCACTTGTGCTGTCTCTCTCTCAAATAAATAAACTTAAGAAATTTTTTTTATTATTTTTATTGCCTGAAAAGTTCTGAATCTTCCTCTGGAATAGCTGACTTATAAAAACATCATTTCAACCATACCATATTCCACCAAATCTAAGATGTCATCAATTATAGAACACAGCACTAATTCCATAAACCACTAGGGTAAAAAAAAAATGCTGTAAGTTAAACTATGATTTCATGAGTTCTTTCAAGGACTTCTAAGAATTACTGAGAGAACTCTACCACATTAATAATCTAATGTACTACTTAAGGATATTACCTCAGAATATACTTTAATTTTTATTATCAACTTCTATTGTATCAATTCTTTAGTATTTTGGTTTCTTAAGCTTCTATTTTTATTTCCTTTGTAGTTTTATCTTATTTATTCAACAAATAGCACAAATATTAACCTTAGTTCATTTCTGTTCATTTTACACTGATGTGATAAATAATTTCATTCAACATTTACAAGCCTAAGGCAGGAGATGGGAGAGGTTGGGAAAGAATACAAGGGTTTTTTTGGATGGTCATGAAAATGTTCTAAAGACTATGGTGATGACTGCACAAATGTAAATATATTAAAAACCACTGAACTATATAAAATAATTATATTCAACAATGCTATTAAAATTATGAGAAATTCTACTTTCTTACATCAAAACAGTTAAACAAAATACAGCATATTTTTGAAATAACTGTAAGTAAATATATTAGAAGATTCTCAAGTTCAGGTGTCAGCCAATTTTATCTGTAAATTACTTAATAGTAAATATCTTAGGCTTTATAAGCCACATACAGTGTCTGTCAACTTTTTTTAAAACCACCTTTAAAAATGTAAACCCATTCTTAGCTTTAGGCCTATAACTTGTTGAACCCTGTTCTAATCGCATGACAGTTTTTTTTCTTTCAGAAAAAATGTAAATAACAAAAAAATTGTTTTCCAGAACACAAGCTGTCAAGGGGCACCTGGGTAACTTAGCTGAATGTCTGACTCTTGATTTTGGCTCAGGTCATGATCCCAGAATCATAGGATCAAACCCTGTGTTGATCCCGTGCTTAAGCATGGAGCCTGCTTAAAATTCTCTCTCTCTCTGCCCTTCCCCCATCTGCACGTGCTCTCTATCTCTCTAAAAATAAAAAATATAAAAATGAAATTTTAAGTGTTAAAGAAACCAAAAAACAAATAAAGCAGTCAAATGTAGCCCACAGTGATGACAATACTAATGTGGAGACACTAAACACAAGAGCAGTTTTAGTTTTCAAGAAATTCATTTCACCACTCATGTATTGCTGCTGTAGGGGACAAGGGGGAGGTGAATACTAACAAAAATTATTTCCACACCATAAACCAAATGTTCTAGATATATTTTCTCAGCATCCAAGGTATATTAGCCAAAAAAGACAAACTTCAGACATTTATCATTAATAACGCATGCTATTCATTCCCAAAAGATCCTGAGAGGACAAGGACTCACTGATGTATACCCTATACATCTAATCAAAATTCACATTATTTCCAGTTATGCAAGGAGATAAACACATCAATTAGTTTTACTAATTAGAACTACCAGTACAGACTTTTTCAATTGGAGTTCCACGGAATCCTAGAACTCCATGAAGCACCACTTAATCAAGAGATGGTGACTTAAAAAATAATTGTTTTTTGAACTTTGTGCACTGAGAGAGAGGTCACAGTGTTGCAAGGTGATCAAGCAGGTTCACTAGCAGCTTCCTGTCAGCTCCTTAAGGAAGTGCAATTTTCAGAAATTCCATGTAAACTGAGTCACATCAGAGTATTTACTCTTACATGTGTGACTTCTCTACTCAGCATAAAGACTCTGAGATTAATCCACACTGTCGTGTGCATCCAGTTTCTTTTTGTTGCTGAAGAGTATTCCACTGTATGGTTATACCACATGTTCTTCATCGGCCTTTTAATGAACACTTGAGTTATGTACAGTTTCTGAATACTGTGATTAAAGTTCCAATGAACATTCTGGTTCACATCTTTTTGCTGGGTCATGGGTCTCTTTAATTTTCTAAGGAACAGTCAGTTTTCCAAAGGGGGTGTTATCAGTTTTATATCCCCACCAGCAATGTAAATAAAATGTTCTGGTTTACTCCATGTCACCATAAACACTGGTTTTCTCTATCTTTTTTTAATTCTAGCCATTCTGATGACATGTCATTTTCATTTGTATTTTCATAGTGACTAACAATGTTGACCACCTTTTCACATGCTTAGGATCCATTCATATAGCTTCTTCAAATCTTTTGTCCATTTTAAATAGAGACTTTTCTATGTGGGGGCCCTGTGTATTACATATATATTACAAATAGATTTTTTTTGTTCTACGGTTTGCCTTCGGCTCTCTTTTGTTCCTTTTATTTTATGGTTGGTTCTCCATGTCCTGAAATTTTTAGGACCAGTAAATCACAAATTATTTTCCTGTATTTTTCTTCTGTAAGGTTTATATTTTTAGCCTTACAATTTAATACCATTAACCATTGTCAATAGCTTGTTGTATCTGGTGTGAGATAAGGATAACTGTTCATTTTTTTAAATGGATTTTTTTTTTTTGGTCTACTTGTTGTATCAGGGAGGTCTGAGAGAGGTGTATTAAATGCACAACTATAATTGTGGAGTTGTCTATTTTTTCTTTTAGTTCAATTTTTATGCTATATATTTTGAAGCTATGTAATTAGGTGTATACAAATTAGAACTGTTATATCTTCCTAATGAACTGAACCTTTTAACATTATCCCTTTTTATCTCCAGTAATGTTTCTTGGCTAAAACCACTATATCTCCTATTAGTATAGTCAAAAGAGCCATTTCTTAGTTAACATTTGCATGACACATTTTTTCCCCCTTTTTTGACCCTGAACTTGGGTTTATGCTTTGTAAGCAGCATATAGTTGGACTTTGTTTTTATTTATATCTGTCTTATCATGGGGGCATTTAGTCCATTTGCATTCAATTATTGATGTAGTTGAGTTTAAGTCTACCCCATTTGTCCCCTTGTTTTCTGTCCTTTGATTCTACCTTTCTTTTCTATTAAATATTTATTATTCTATGTAATTTGAGAGAGACCGAAAGATCGTGAGTGAGGAAGGGGCAGAGAGAGTAACAGAATCCAAAGCAGGCTCCAGGCTCTGAGCTGTCAGTGCAAAGCCCAACATGGGGCTCAAACCCACGAACTAACTGTGAGATCATGACCTGAGCTGAAGTCATACACTTAACTAACTGAGCCACCCCAGACACCCCTATTTACTTCTTTTTGCTATTGCTGTCATGTAATTTACTTCCACATGTTATAGTATTTTCCAATATAACATTTCCAATGGAAAACTGGACATTGTTAGAATTGCTGGTTTAAGAAGTTAATAGCCTTGCCCATCATATTTAGCTACTCCACCACTCTTCATTCCATCATGCTTCTGAGAATTTTTTAAATAATTTTTTTCATTGTTTATTCATTGAGGGAGAGGGAGAGGGAGAGGGAGAGGGAGAGGGAGAGGGAATATCCCAAGCAGGCTCCAACTATCAGCACCCACAGAGCCCGACATGGGGCTCAAACTCACAAAATGCAAGATCATGACCCAAGCTGAAACCAAGAGTCAGACACTAACCAACTAAGTCACCCAGGAGCCCCTGAGAATTTTTTTCTTTTTAAAAAAAATTTTTTTTATGTCTTTTTTTTATTCTGAGAGAGTGAGCAGGGGAGGGGCAGAGAGAGAGGGAAACACAGAATCCGAAGCAGGCTCTAGGCTCTGAGCTGCCAGCACAGAGCCTGATGCGGGGCTCGAAACCATGGACCGTGAGATCATGACCTGGGCCAAAGTTGGACACTCAATCGACTGAGTGACCCAGGCACCCCGATAATTTTTTTCTTTAGCCTGGTGAACTTCCTTAATATTTCCTGAAGTGTGGATATGCCACACTTCTATCAGCTTTTGTTTATTCAAGAATCTATTTATTTCATTTTTATTTTTTTATTTTTTATTTTTTATTTTAAAATGTTTTATTTATTTCTAGGAGAGAGAGAGAGACAGCGTGAGCAGGGGAGGGTCAGAGAGAGAGGGAGTCACAGACTGAAACGGGCTCCAGGCTCTGAGCTGGCAGGCAGCACAGAGCCCGACGCGGGGCTCGAACTCACGAACCGCGAGATCATGACCTAAGCGAAAGTCGGGCACTTAACCGACTAAGCCACCCAGGCGCCCCTCATTTTTATTTTTGAAGGATATTTTCACTGAGTATAGAATTACTTGTCAGTTTTTTATTTCACTGCTTTAAAGGTGTCATTCTACTGTTTTCTGACTTACATAGTTGATTGAAAAGTCAATTTTGAAATTTCTTATTTCTCTGTAAGTAATATGTCTTTTGCCCCTTCTGTGTTTTAATATTTTTTTTTGTTTACATGTGGGTTTCAGCACTGTGATCTAGAACTATGTGCTCAGGAAAATAACAGCAACAGTAGACAGACACAGTAATAATTCCTACTATTAAACTGTTGACTACTTAATAAATAGAATAGTTATTTATTTTGGTTTTTGGTGCTATAAAAAGTTTCCAAAGCACTAAGGCGAAGTGTTTGTTATTTATCCTGTTTTGGATTCAATGAGTTTCCTCTATCAGTGGTATGAGGTCTTAACAATTTTGAAAAACTGCCATTATTTCTTCATATACTGCTTCTGCTCCCTTCCCCTATCCATTTCATCAATGTCTTAATCTGTTCAGGCTGCTATAACAAAATACCATAGACTGGACAGCTTACAAATAACAGAAATTTATTTCTCACAGTCTGGAAGTTAGAAGTCTGAGATTAAGATGCCACATGATCATGTGAGAGCCCTCTTCTGTGCTGCAGACTCCTGACTGCATTCTCTCCTGATGAAAGGGGTGAGGGAGCTTTCTGGGGAGCTCTTTTATACAAGCATTATTTCCATGCACGAAAGTTCCACCCTTATGACCTCAGCACATCCTCAAAACTTCACCTCCTAATACCATCCCAATGAGCATTAGGATTTCAACATGAAATCTAGGGAAACAAATATTCAGACCATAACACTCAGGAACTCCAATATACATATGTTAAATCATCTGGCCATGTTATACTTGTTTTTTATAATGTTCTGTTTCTTTCCATCTTACTTCCTTCTGCTTTAAAAATATCCTTGCAACAAACCTCTTGGTGGGTACTCTCAAGAAATACAGCAAACGGGGCGCCTGCGTGGCTCAGACGGTTGAGTGTCCGACTTTGGCTCAGGTCATGATCTCACAGTTCGTGGGTTCAAGCCTCGCTTTGGGCTCTGTGCTGACAGCTAGCTCAGAGCCTGGAGCCTGCTTCAGATTCTTTGTCTCCCTCTCTCTCTGACCCTCCCCTGCTCACACTGCCTGCCGCTCCTCCCTGCCTCTCCCTCTCTCAGAAATAAAACATTTTAAAAAATTTAAAGAGGGGCGCCTGGGTGGCTCAGTCGGTTGAGCGTCCAACTTCGGCTCAGGTCATGATCTCGCGGTTCGTGGATTCAAGACCCGCATCGGGCTCTGTGCTGACAGCTAGCTCAGAGCCTGGAGCCTGTTTCAGATTCTGTGCCTCCCTCCCTCTCTGATCCTCCCCCGCTCATGTTGTCTCTAGCTCTCTCTCAAAAATAAATAAAATATTTTTTAAAAAAAAATTAAAAAAAAAAAAAAGAAATACAGCAAGCATAAAGTTCAAAACCTACCTTGAAAAAAAAATTAAAATTAGCAAATTACTTCTCCCTTTCAGGGAAAATGCTGGCAATTCTGTACTACCTTCAGTCTCATCCATGAAAGCTTTCTAAATACATTTAAGAACTTATGAGGTCATCACAAACAGGAGATAGAACAAGGTATATAAGGAAGGTGCTTAATTTGCAAAAAGTATCAATTGGTTATGATAAAACCTTTTCCAGAAGCCAACTTTTGCCTTTTTGACTCAAATACTTTTGTCCGTTTAATAATCCTCTGACGTCTATATGTTATATTCATATTTATTATGTATTTATCCATAAACATTTTCATTACTTTTAATGTTTTTTAAATTTATTTTTGAGAGAGACAAGAGTGCAAGCAGGGGAGGGGCAGAGAGGGAGACACAGAATCCGAAGCCGACTCCAGGCTCTGAAGTGTCAGCACAGAGCTTATTGCTGGGTTTGAACTTACAAACTGTCAGATTATAACTGAGCCGAAGTTGAAGTCAGACACTTAACTGACTGAGCTACCCATGTACCCTTTTATCCAAAAACATTTATAAAGCTTTAAAATCTATCATTCAATATTAAATTAAAATCACTTTTCTCACCAAAGTGGAGATATGTATTAATAGCCATGTGTACATAATTCATTTACCAATTTACAGTTAAAATAATATGACACCACTGTATACATAGCCCTATGGAGTTTATAAGCAGTCTCATCTTATTTGATTTTTAAAATGATTCCATGAGGTAAAAAGGTATAACTACTTACCATTCCTGTTATACAAACGAGAAAACAAAAGCTCAAAACTTAAGTAACTCATCCAAGAGTCATTAAGCTACTAAGTAAATCCTGACAAAACAGAAATTCAAAATCTATGTGCTCTTTACGGTAATCTGCTCACAAATAAATTGGCTCATGTGCAGATTACAAGTGAAATACAAAAACTGTCTTTATAATTTTTAATTTTAATAAACTTACATAATATTCTGAGTAAAATAAGTCAAAGCATGTGTGATCATCAATTTCAAATGAAAAACCTCACCTTGGGGTGCCTGGGAGGCTCAGCGAGTTAAGCGTCCAGCTTCAGCTCAGGTCATAATCACAGTTCCTGAGTTTGAGCCTGCCCTGCATCGGGCTCTGTGCTGACAGCTCAGAGCCTGGAGTCAGCTTCAGATTCTGTGTCTCCCTCTCTCTCTGCCCCCCTCCCCTGCTCATACTCAGTCTCTCTCACTCAAAAATAAACATTAAAAAAAAAAAGAAAGAAAGAAAACCACACCTTAAAGCAATTTTAGCAATATCAAATTACCTATAAGGTAATAAATTTCATTTACTGTTAATAACAAAATGTGCTTAACAAATTCTTTCCAGGACATCTGGATGGCTCAGTCGGTTAAGCATCCAACTCTTGATTTTGACTCAGGTTGTTGTCTCCTGGTTCGGGGCTCCAGCCCCGCACAGGACTCTGCACCTACAGGGAGAAGCCTGCTTAGGCCTCTATCCCTCTCCCTTTCTTTCTGCCCCTTCCCATTCATACATACTCTCTCTCTCAAAATAACTAAACTTAAAAAAATATATATTTCCTAATGAGGATATCTTAACTGACAATTTAAGTATTTTGAAAACTAGGTTTATACAAAGTAGATAATACTATAAATAGTACCTCTGCAGGAACCCTGCGAACATTCCTCCTTCCTCCTTCAGTAGGCCTGTGAACATTTCTCCTTGGAGAGAATCATAAAGACAAATTCCAGACTCAATACCACAAATGGTTAGGAAAATTTTTCAAATATTCCTGGTTATATTTCAACACTTCTTTAAAGAGATTTCTGACAAAATGAGGATGAAAGACCTCTACCAATCCTTGCACTGCTATCCAGCCTTTCCAGACTAGCCGGTGTTTTGAGTGTGTGTGTGTGTGTGTGTGTGTGTTTTAAGAATTTTAATACACTTCAAATCAGTGTGCCAGGTTCATTTTAGCTCTTTCACTGCCAAACCTGAGGGCAGAAACTCTTTCAGTTTCTCTGCTTTCTCTTGTGATGAACAATGTATCAAGGTTTAAACTTCATATTATCCTTATTTTTCTTGATCTTTAGAGTTGGCATCCTTTTGCCTGGCCATGAGCAGAAAGTCCTTGATTTCTTCAATTTTATGAGGCATAGCTACAAAGGGTACAGGAGAGCATGCAGCTGGCATGCTCTCAAAAGATCTAGCCAGTGTATTTTTTTTTTAATGTTTTATTTATTTCTAGGAGAGAGACAGAGAGAGAGACAGTGTGAGAAGGGGAGGGTCAGAGAGAGAGGGAGTCACAGACTCTGAAACAGGCTCCAGGCTCTGAGCTGGCAGTCAGCACAGAGCCCGACGTGGGGCTTCAACCTACGAACCGCGAGATCATGACCTAAGCGAAAGTCGGACGCTTAACCAACTAAGCCACCCAGGCGCCCCTAGCCAGTGTATTTTTGAATAAAGCTATTTACAATTATCAATAAACTCTTTTTGAGGAAGTCAAGTGTTACACATTCCATCAGAAAAAAGGACCACACTCATTTACTGTATGAACACAGATGTTACCTTCCTACATAGCAAGCCATTTCTGTCATTACTTTTATGGGCAGTATAAGGCAGTCTCTCAAATAAAGGAAAGAAAAATAACCATATGAAAAGCTCCATAGTTCTTTTTTTTTTTTTTTTTTTTAATTTATTTTTAAGAGAGAAAAAGCACAAACAGGGGAGGGGCAGAGAAAGAGAAGGAAAGAATCCCAAGCAGCCTCCATGCTGTCAGCAGGGAGCCCAACACCAGGCTTGAACTCACAAAGGAGAAGGAGATCATGACCTAAGCCAAAATCAAGAGTCAGACACTTAACCAACTGAGCCAAGCAGGCGCCCTTCCCATAGTTTTAAGTATTATAAACTACAGCCACTGACATTATAATAACATTATATATTATATAAGATCTGATGTTATATCAGTATATTGCAACATATAGGACTAACAGACATGAAGAAAGTAAAAATCATCTCTAGAAAATGAAAAGGGGAATTATAAGCCGCTTTTTAAATTCTATTATCCAAAAAAAAGTCAGTTAATGGTAACTCATGCTTGTTTAAACTAACTAGCTAAGGCTAAGATCCATAATTTGATCCTTATATAAATCAATTATTTTTGCACTACCAGGAACAAAATATACTCATAACTCTGGACATTCAGAAATAGTAAATATGTATCCGTGGTCTTATGAGGATTTAGCCAAGATTATAGGGGGCTCAATGCCATCAGTCACCAGGAAGGTACACAACTCCAAAGGATGGGACACTGTGTAGATATCTGAGTCTTGCTGTTTTTTTCTCAGTAGATAGCTACTAATACATAAATCAACAAAACTATAATATTTATAAAACACCTCAATTTTTTTACCTCTATATTTCATTCTTTCCTCTCATTTCATGACAGTTTTAACGACTGTTGCTCTTCCTCCTTATTTTGTTCCGAATCAGTATGTCTTACAAGAGTCAAGCACAGAGATTTCTTTCACAGTGGTAGTTCCTTTGGTATCAGGAAGACTTACAAAATAAAACAGCAGTTCTCAATTCTGTAGTTATTTCTTTCAATAAATATTCTGTGCTCTCATTGTAAGCACTTCAATTTCTTACTAATAGTTGAAGTAAGAAATATGTGAATTATACTTAATGAGTTACTGTAAATTCAGAATTGTTCCTATAATGTCATTCCCAAAAAAGAATTGGCTAGAAAAGTCTTTATAGTTTATGACTTAATTGCTCACAATTCTCAGTCCCTCGTATCTATACAGTAACTTATAGCTTTCCATATGTGAAATTATCTATTCTGTCCTATGCATCATAACTGAAACAAAGTTGAAATCTCTAGCAAATAAAGCTCAATGAAACCTAGTAGTATTATTTGGAGAATAATGGGTGGCCTAGATTTACCAAGAGCAATGAGCAGAAAATGTGTATATTAAGAAACAATGATCTGCTGTCTAGTAGAAAATAGAGTTGTCATATTCTGGTATGCTTTTTTGGAAAAAGATGAGTCTACGAACACAGTCCCAGGTCTATTTCATCTGTACTGTACCTACAGGAATGATCTAGAAATATTTCAACAGGAGGGGCGCCTGGGTGGCTCAGCTGGTTGAGCATCCAACTTTGGCTCGGGTCATGATCTCATGGTTTGTGAGTTCGAGCCCCACATCAGGCTCTGAGCCAACAACTGGAGCCTGGAGCTGCTTCAGATTGTCTGTCCCTCTCTCCCTATCCGTCCCTGCTCACTCTGTCTTTCCCTCAAAGATGAATAAATGTTAAAATTAAAATGCTTATGTTAAAAAATAAATATATTTAGGGGTGCCTGGGTGGCTCAGTCTGTTAAGTATCCAACTTTGGCTCAAGTCATGATCTCACGGTTCGTGGGTTCGAGCCCTGCATTGGGCTCTGTGCTGACAGCTAGCTCAGAGCTGGAGACTGTCTTCAGATTCTGTGTCTCCCTCTCTCTCTGACCCTCCCCTGCTCATGCTGTCTCTGTCTCTCAAAAAATAAATAAAACATTAAAAAATTTAAAATATATATATATATATTTCAACAGGAAAAAAGATAGAGAAGGGGAAGGATTGTTTCTCTTTTCAACAAAGAACAGTAGGTTAAAACTATTGTTACGTTTATTATTCTAAATCCATCTGTATAAAGTGTAAAGAAAGTCAGAAGGTCACAATCTCTAGATATGACTATAGGCTCCCATGCAATTTTGTGGTTAGAAGTTAGGAAGTGGCTGGAATTGTTCCATTTCAAAGGTAGGAAATAAGAGGTTATCCTGAGGTCAGGATCTTCTAATGTGGCTCTTGATCTAAATTGTGTTAACTTGCTCTGCTCCAAGATGAAAGCAATTATTACCAGACCAATGTGCTCTGCATCTGGTTAGTCAGCTGCTCCAGTGTAGGCAGCCAGCAAAAGAGCTTTGGGGTCCTCTCTGGGCACTGTGCCTCCTAAGATCTGAGCGTAGGCCAATCCTGTTGCCACTAATTCTTAAAAGGTATTTTCAGATCCCCAAGAAGTAAAATAAACATAAATAGAAAATGCCTCCCTTTTAATTTTCCAAGTAAGCTATAATTGAAGTGATCCACATTTTAGTCTAACATTCACTAGAAAATGAAATATTTTAACAACTCTATATATGAAGCCACTAAACTGGATCAAGCATCATCCTTAGAAGCATCAACTAATTCCTTGGAAGAGGAAAATTAAAGGAAGCCACTGGTTGGTTTGTTTGTTTTTTAAAGAGGGACAAACAATGCTAAAAAGAAGAGAGTCCCAAAACCTAGGGAACCATGAAGTCTTCTTAAAGGAAATGGCTTGAACACAAAATTTTATGATTGTTGTTATACCTACAAGTGGTCCTAACTATGAAATTCCAGTATTAATCCAATTTTATTACAAATTCCATGTTAAAGTTTGAAAAAGTGCTTCAGTCCCATAACTTTCTTTAGAGTTCAAGAAAAATGTCTAAAGTATAAAGTATGTTCAATAAAAATAAGAATTGGTAAATCAATCAGTCAGCTAATCAAGTTGGTAATACAGGAAATCACAAAAGAGAAAAAGTATACCTATGTACTGTAAGTATTTTTAAACATTCAAATGTGCTTACCAATCCTTTGCTGTGAGACAAAGGCCATGAAACACATTCCTTACATAAACCATGTGCCAACACCAACTCTACAATTTCTAGTCAATTTCTTTAAGCATAAAGGGAAAAGTTGAAAATGCATGTAAAGCAGGGCACCTGGTGGCTCAGTTGGTTAACCTTCCGACTTCAGCTCAGGTCATGATCTCACGGTCCATGAGTTCGAGCCCTGTGTCAGGCTCTGTGCTGACAGCTCAGAGCCTGGAGCCTGCTTTGGATTCTGTGTCTCCCTCTCTCTCTGCCCCTCCCCCATTCTCTCTCTCTCTCTCAAAATAAATAAATGTGAAAACATTAAAAAAAACAAAAGAAAGAAAGAAAGAAAGAAAGAAAGAAAGAAAGAAAGAAAGAAAGAAAGAGAAAGAAAGAAAGAAAGAAAAAACACCTGTAAGGCAATGAATGCCAAACTCTTCAAGATTTGAATGACCTTTACAGGCTTTTAGATGTCTTTCTTACATCCAATTTCAAGGGGTATTTTTTTAAGCAACTTGCCTTTATCAAGTCTTTCCAAAGTTTTCACAGAAATGACTCTCTTTAGGTGTTAATATTTCATTGGTTTAGGCAATATTCCATTAAATTATGTAATTACAAGAAAGAGCATACAACAATTGTTTAGAATGTAAGCTCAAACTAAAGAAAAGCCTACTAACTACCAGTCAGTATTAAACATATCATGGCCAAGGTGTCTGGGTGGCTCAGTTGGTTAAGCATCAGACTTTGGCTCAGGTTATGATCTCATGGTTCTTGAGTTCGAGCCCCACATCAGCTGAGCTCAAGCGCTGCTTCTCTCTCTTTCTCTCCCTTTCTGCCCATCGTGGGATTCTCTCTCTCTCCCCCTCTCTCTGCCTTGGCTCACTTATGCCCCCTCTCTCTCAGAATAAACAAACAAACAAACAAACAAATCGTGGCTATTGATCAATAGTCTTACAAAGGGAATGAAGGTCAAATTAGTCAGACCTTCTACTTGACTTCTTAAATGCTATCTATACGTATGTAAAGGTCTTTGCAAGTATGCAACCATCTATGACATCCAAAATACTTTAAACACTAAAATGTTTCTTAATTACAGTGGAGAATAATTTGAACTTTCCTTTCTAAATGGAGTGCTGATAAACTATACTAAAATTTCCATGCAACTTTAAGTAATGTTCTTAAAGTGTAAAAGAAACAGACAAGAGAACCAAACTCAGTATTACAATTCAATGAAGGGGAGCCTGGGTTGTTCAGTCAGTTAAGCATCTGACTTCAGCTCAGGCATGATCTCACAGCCCGTAGGTTCGAGCCCCGTGTTGGGCTCTGTGTTGACAACTCGGAGCCTGGAGCCTGCTTCAGACTGTGTCTCCCTCTCTGCCCCTCCCCGGCTCACACTTTGTCTGTCTGTCTGTCTCTCTCTCTCAAAATAAATAACAAAAAAAATTTAAAAAATTCAGTTCAATGAAAATTTTGTCACACAATCTTCTTCTATTTATTTTATAACTGGAAGTTTGGACCTCTTAATCCTCTTCACCTATTTTGCTTGTATTTACAACTCCCCACCCCCTGGCAACCACTAATTTGTTCTCTGTATTTGTCTATTTCTGGTTTTCACTTGTTTGTTCACTTGCTTTGGTTTTTTAGTTTTCACAAATAAGTGAAATAATGTATTTGTCTTTCTCTATTTTATTTCATTTAGCATGATACCTTCTAGATCCATCCATGTGGTCATGAATGGCAAGATTTCATTCTTTTTTTTTTTAAGCTGAGTTAATATTCCACTGTGAATTTATACCACATCTTCCCTATCCATTCAACTATCAATGGACACTCAGGTTGCTTTGACATCTTGGATGTTATAAATATGCTGAAATAAACATAGGTACACACACATCTTTTGGAATTAGTACCCAATCATCTTGTTAGCCCATCTCTGTGAATGTGATTTCTTTATTTAAAAAAAAAAAAAGGTTAAATTCCTATATATGAAAAACCTATAATCTTACTTCATTCTTACAACAAATAGCATTTGAAATATGTGAGTATCAGTTAAGATTTGATGATTATTATATATACAAACTAAAAATAGGGGCACCTGGATGGCTCAGTTGGTTTAGAGTCCAACTCTTGATTTTGGCTCAGGTTACGATCTCAGGGTTGTGGGATCGAGCCCCATGCTGGGCTCTGTGCTAAGCATGGAGTCTGAGATTCTCTCTCTCCCCCATGCTCCTTTGCCCCACTTGCATGCATTCTCTCTCTAAAAAGATAAGAGAAGAAAATGAAGAGAAGAGAAGAGAAGAGAAGAGAAGAGAAGAGAAGAGAAGAGAAGAAGTATTTATTATAGAATTTGAACTAATGCTTGAAAATCAATTTGACTTTATCATACCTTGGAACAGGTTTATGGACCTGACTACATGGTCATTTATATAACAGTTTTCATAATAATAGGCTGAAACTTTAAAATCCAAGTCATCAGGTATGCAAACAATCAAGAGGAAAGAAAACCTAATGGCACTCACCAAGGGTCTCTAGAACTTATGAGTAGTTAAGAGACGGTAAAATGGGTACGAATTCATTATTACTAAATTCCAGAATGTATTTTACAATAATTAACTTCAAATATTGGGGGGTAGGGGAGAGAAGTCAACATTAAATTACAGTGAGTGAGAACATTTAATTTAATAGATTTAAAAGTGCCTAGAGCATTAAAATTCTTCATAATGAGTTCAAAATAGACCCTCCTTTGTGGTTCCAACTGCTTCCAAATATGTGAATTCGTTTATCAAGAGAAAACAAAAAGGTCATTTTTGACAATCAGATTTTATTTTTATCTGAAAATTAAAAAATGGTAGCATAAGTCTCTTATTTTAAGCATATCATTCCAATTTAGTTCTTCCCTGTAGCCTTAATGTGTATTTACCTTCTGTGTACACATTTCATTAGCAGTACTATCTCTCTGACATCCTCATTGACAAAAAAGGGCAAAGAAAGGTTTTTATTCTTTTTTCTATACTTTCTGTATGCAAAAAAAAGTAGAGATTATTTTCACTGATGGTTCAAAGACTTAGCTTTCAATAATCAATGCCCTAGAATGCAATAATATTTAGAACTTACTATAAAACCTGACACTGGTTTTGACACAAAATTCATAAAGGACAAATTGAGACTGATTTATTTGAGCAAATCTTTCAACATTAAAATATGAGCAGTCTTCTGTTTGTAAGTTAACCAGGCAATTTACAAGTTTATGTCCCTATACACTAGCAACTAGATCCTTCAAAAATGATTACAAATGAGGGCTCCCGGGTGACTCAATTGGTTAAGTGTCGGACTCTTCACTTCAGCTCAGGTCATGATCTCAAGGTTTGTGAGATCTGACCCTTTGACACGCTCTGTGTTGACAGTGTCCAGAGCCTGCCTGGAATTCTCTCTCTCTCTTTCTACCCCTCCCCAAATTGTGTGCGTGTAGGTGCACTTGTGTGTGTATGCTCTCTCAAAATAAACATTAAAGAAAAAGATTATAAATGTAGGGGTGCCTGTGTGGTTCAGTCGGTTAAGTGTCTGACTTCAGCTCAGGTCATGATCTCATGTTCTGTGAGTTCAAGCCCCATGTTGGGTTCTGTGCTGTCAGCTCAGAGTCTGAAACCTGCTTCGGATTCTGTGTCTCCCTCTCTCTGCCCTTCCCCTATTCATGTTCTGTCTCTCCTTCTGTCACTCAAGAATAGATAAACATTAAAAAAAAATTTAAAGATTACAAAAGTATATAAAATAACTAGTACCTGGTGGTATCAACAATTTTTTTCTAAATGAGGTTTAAGTTTACATATTTCCATATCCATTAGTTTCTCTAGCAATATCATGTAAGAAGGCGTCTATGATGAATTCAAGAGGAAAACAGTACTTTGAAAAAAATCATTAATGTGGGGGCTCCTGGGTGGCTCAGTGGGTTAAGCATTGGACTCTTGATCTCAGCTCAGGTCACGATCTCATGGTTTCACAAGTTTGAACACCACACTGAGCTCTGTGCTGACAGTGTGGAGCCTGCCTGGGATTTCCTCTCTCCTCTCTCTCTCTATCCCTCCCCTACTCGTGCTGTGTGTGTGTCTCTCTCTCTCACTCAAACTAAATAAACATTAAAAAAAATTATTAATGTGGAATTTAGGTAAAATGCATTTTACCTGCTAAAAGATCTGTCCTTTTATCAATTTCTTCTCCTAAGACAAGTCAAAGTAGTAAAATGTGTTTTATATAACAATAACAAGGGAATAAAAAAAGATAAAATTAGTCTTCCATATTATAGAATCTTCGGCAATTATTTTAAAACGAAAGCTCTCTATATGACTACTAGCAGTCAGTATAATCAAGGAAGTAATATCTTTTCCCTTTCTTACAGTTAATTATTACTATGGGCCAATCTTTTTAATTTTTTTAATGTTTATTTATTTTAGAAAGAAAGAGATACAGAGTGTGAGCAGGGAAGGGTAAGAGAGAGGAGGCACAGAATCCAAAGCTGGCTCTAGGCTCTGAACTGTCAGCACAGAGCCCAACAAGGGGTTCAAACTCATAGATCGTGAGATCATGACCTGAGCCGAAGTTGGATGCTTATCCTACTGAGCCACCCAGGCATCCCTGTGCCAATCTGTTCTAGTACTCTATTTTTTTTTTAATGTTTTATTTATTTCTAGGAGAGAGAGAGAGAGAGACAGCGTGAGCAGGGGAGGGTCAGAGAGAGAGGGAGTCACAGAATGAAACAGGCTCCAGGCTCTGAGCTGGCAGTCAGCACAGAGGCCGACGTGGGGCTCGAACCCACGAACCGTGAGATCATGACCTAAGCGAAAGTCGGACGCCTAACCGACTAAGCCACCCAGGCGCCCCTCTAGTACTCTATTTTTTTTTTAAATGTTTTTTTTTTTTAATTTATTTCTGAGAGAGACAACGTGAGCAGGGGAGGGTCAGAGGGAGAGGGAGACACAGAATCTGAAGCAGGCTCCAGGCTCTGAGCTGTCAGCACAGAGCCCGACGCGGGGCTCGAACCCACGAACCGTGAGATCATGACCTGAGCCGAAGTTGGACGCTTAACCGACTGAGCCACCCAGGTGCCCCTCTAGTACTCTATTTACATTAACTTTTTCAACCATTACAGTAATCCTATAAATTTATTTATTCTCATTTTACATATCTAAAAAAAACTTAGTCATTGATGAGTTAAAAATTCACTCAATGTTAGAGCCAGTAAAGAGAAGAGCCAGAGGGAACTCAAATTCTACCCAAGCCCATGTTTCTACTATTACATAATATCACCCATAATAGGGTTTAGCACCTAGACTCACTCAATAAACAAATCCGGGGCACTTAATTTTTCTTCTAGTTGTTAAAATCAGTGAGTGAGAAATAATGTACAAATGAATCCTTTTCCTTTCCTTTTTCTACTTCTCTGCCTACAGAACTGGGTATTCTCCCACACTATGCTCTCATAATATTTATACATATCTTTTTACACAGCATCTTTCTATTTGTTTCTAGGAAGTTTAAGGACAAGATTATAAACACTTTCAGAGAAGGAAGGACATTTTGACCTTTGTGTTTTCAAATCCCATTCATTTCCTTGTGAAGGACCTAGCTTTAAGAAGGCCAAGTACTAGCCAGAAGAAAATAGGGGGCAGTGAAAAAACAAGTCACTCTCTAGAGTAATTAATAAACAAGGGAGACCCACATCTTACTGAACTTAAAATATTTTGCATATTTAGGGGCACCTGGGTGGCTCAGCCAGTTAAACATATGACTCTTGGTTTTGGCTCAGGTCATGATCTCACAGTTAGTGGGATTGAGCCCCACATGGGGCTGTCTTCTGACAGAGCCGAGCCTGCTTGGAATCCTCTCTCTCCCTGTGTCTCTGCTCCTCCCTTGCTCTCTCTCTCTCTCTCTCTCTCAAAATAAATAAACTTAAATATATTTTGCATATTTAATCAAACCTGTCCAAAATTTATGCAAAAAAATTGGAACATATTCCAACAAAAATGGAAAAATATACTATTTTTCACAAACATCCAGTAATACTAAAATGAGCAACTGAATATGCCTCTATCTTATTGGATTCCGAAGAAAGCCTTATGAGTTGGTATTGCTCTGCCTGTTTTACAAATGAGGAAACAGACTAAAAAATGTTAACAAATTTGCCTAAGGTCACATAGCTTGCAAGTCTTGCCATTTCTAGTTGGTAGCATCTAAATGAATTTTAAAAAGAAAGGAAGGGCACAAAAGAACCAAAGCCTACAGTTCGAAAGCTATTCATAGCAGAAGATACCCAGGAGTAGATTCCAGAATTGGAATTTGGTGAGTTACAGAGGTTAACAGAAATGGCCCCTAAGAATATCCAACTGAGAGAGGAAGATCAAGGGCAGGATTAGGATCCAATTTCATTTTGATCTAAAGCAGAAGTTCTCTAAGTGTAGTCTGTGAAGTCTGTATAGGGGGGTCAGGTCCCGATATTAAAATTATTTTTATAGTAATAGTAAGAAATTATTTGCCTTTTCCCCTTTTCTCTCAAGTATATAGGAGTTTTCCAAAATCTACACTGCATAGAATATTGCAAAAGACAGAAATGCAAAAGTAAATGCGAGAATCCAGCTGTTTTCTATTAAGCTAGACATTAAATACATTTACAATACGTAAAACAATGCTAATATTCTTGCCATGTTTTTGAAATTATTTTTCATTTAAAATATGTTCTGTGATATATCGATTTGTAATGTTTCTTAATTTTAAGTAATGTTAAAGAATATAAAGAAGTACAGAGACAAAAAAGGTTTAAAAGCTGTTGCTCTAGATCAAGGCTGGATGACAGCAGCACAGTAGGAGGACCTTAGGCTCACCCTGTCCCACGAATTAACCATGTAGCCATCAAATCATCCTAAATATCCCACAAGTGACCTCAAGACTGGCAAAACAAATTCCACAACAAAACACAGAGAAGAGGCCACATTGAAGAAGGTAGAAAGTGTGGAGACACAGTTTGGGAGAGAAACAGATCATGGCCACTGAAGTGAGGAGGGAGCCACAGTTGCAGAGCAGGGCAAAAGACAGACTAGCACATAGGGAAAATGAATCCCCATAGCAACTGGCTTGGAAAGAGAGAAGGGCCAAATTTCATGAGTCTTTGCAACTAACAGGGTTAAAGCCTGGAATTTTAATGGTCAGAGGCTTCTCTGGGATAGAGCCCCAAGGACACTGTGCTGTTCTTGGAGAGAATGCATGCAAACAGCCTACAGGCATACAGCATGGAAACTGCAATCTGAAGAACTGCTGGGCACACAATGGGGAGTTTATTTGCTCACCTCTGAGGCTGTCCCAGAGAGACAGCCTTCACAGAGAAATCCCTCCTGGAACAAAGGAAATGACAGGTTCCATTTCCCTCCCCTGCACCTCAGCTTAAGCACAGGGCCACCTGAGGGTACCAGCGCAGTGCCACCACTGGCTACCTAACTTGCTTACACTAAGCCCCACCCTCTGGTGCTCAGGTGGAACTGTCCTTTGGGGTCTCACTTGCCTCAGTCCCAGCAAGGTGGGCCCCCTCCCTGACAAGAGAATACAAACTTCTGCCCCTACCAAGTCTCTCAACCCAGGAGTTTGGTGGGACCTCAGTTTGGGCAGCAGCGGCACCAGGTCTCAATTCACAAGGAGACCAGAGCACACCTAGCTAACACTCGCCACGATGAGGCCAGGGCCAAAACACTGCCCACAGCAGGCAAGTAAAGCTTCTGCAAACAAGTGGCCTAAAGGATAGAGCAGCCAGAACACAACAGCAGGGTGCACACAACACATACCGGAGGCACTTCCTGACATGCCAACCCTGGAGAACGGGGGACACTACATGGCAGGGCATTACAAAACTTCTTCATAAGGCCATTAACCTTAAGAATAGGATACTGATGCTGACTTCCCTAACAAACAGAAACAGGCACAAAGACTTAAACAAAATGAGAAGACAGAGAAACTGATCCCAAGTGGAAGAATAGGAAAAAACCATGGCCAGAGATCAAGGCAAAATAAATCTAAGTAACATAGTTGACACAGAATGTAAAGCAATGATCATACGGATACTCACTGGACTTGAGAAAAATGTGCAAGACATGAGTGAGACCCTTAACAGAGAGATAAGTAATAATACAGCAGAGATAAAGGGCTCAATAAACAAAATGAGAAACACACTTGATGGAATGAATAGCAGGCTGGAAGAAGCAAGAGGAACGAATTAATGACCTAAAAGACGGAACAACAGAAAATAAGCTGAACAAAAAAGAGGAAAAAAAGAATTATACAAAATGAAGATGGACTTATGGAAAATAGTGACTTCATCAACCATACTAGAATCCGAATTATAGTGTCCAAAGGGAAGAGTAAAAAAGGGGAGAGAAAATTTATTTGGAGAAATAATAACTGAAAACTTCCCTAGGGAAGGAAAATCAGATATAGGAGGAACAGAGAATTTCCATCAAAATCAAAAAAAGTAGATACACACCGAAACATATTATAGTTAAATTGGCAAAATGTAGTGATAAAGAAAAATTTTAAAGCAGAAAGACAAAAGTAGTTAGCTAACTTAATAGGGAAAACCCACAGGGCTAACAGGGGATTTCTCAGCAGAAATTTTCCAAACCAGAAGGCAGGGCATGATATATTCAAAGTGCTGAATGGTAAAAAAATCTGCAGGCAAGAATACTCTATCCAGAAGGCTACCATTCAGAATAGCAGGAGAGATAAAGAGCTTTCCAGACAAGCAAAAACTAAAGGAGTTCATGACCATTAAACCAGTTAAACAAGAAATATTAAAGGGGACTCTTTGAGTATACAGGAGAGATCAAAAATGATAGTATAAAGGTAAGAAACACAGAAACAGTAAAAATTAATATTTCTGTAAAAAAATTTGTCAGGGGACTCACAAAATAAAATGATGTAAAATATAACAACATATACCTAAAATATGGGAGAGAAGAGAGGAGAGGAGAGGAGTAAAAAATGGGTTCAGACCTAAGTAACACCAACTTAATACAGACTGCTATATGCAGAAGAGGTTATACACAAACCTGATAGTAACCATATATCAAAAAATACTAATAAATATGCATAAAGAGAAAGAAATCCAAATATATCACTAAAGAAAATCAGCAAACCATGAAAAACAAGAATCACAGAAAAATCTTCAGAAAAAAACACAAAACAATAAAATGACAATACCTATCAAAAATTACTTTGAATGTAAATGGACTAAATGTTCCTCCCAAAAAGCATAGGGTGACAGAATGGATAAAAAATAAGACTCATCTAAGGGCACCTGGGTGGCTCAGTCTAAGGTTAAGCATACAACTTTGGGAGCGGCGCCTGGGTGGCTCAGTCGGTTAAGCGTCCGACTTCGGCTCAGGTCATGATCTCACAGTTCGTGGGTTCGAGCCCAGCATCAGGTTCTGTGCTGACAGCTCAGAATGTGGAGCCTGTCTTCAGATTCTGTATCTCCCTCTCTCTCTGACCCTCCCCTGCTCATTCTGTGTGTGTCTCTCTCTCTGTCTCAAAAATTAAAAAAATTTAAAAAAAAGCATACGACTTTGGCTCAGGTCTTGATATCATGGTTCGTGGGTTCAAGCTCCACATTGGACTCTGTGCTGACAGCTTAAAGCCTGAAGCCTGCTTTGGATTCTGTTTCCTTCTCTTTGCCCCTCCCCTATTTATGCTCTATCTCTTTCAAAATAAACATTAAAAAATTTTTAAAAAAATAAGACTCATCTATATAAGACTGATTTTAGACCTAAAGATGCCAGCAGATCAAAAGTGAGGGGATGAAGAAATATCTATCATGCCAATGGATGTCAAAAGAAAGCTCTAGCAGCAATACTTATATCTGACAAAACAGACTTTAAAACAAAGACTGTAACGAGACAAAGAAGAACATTATATGATAATAAAGGAGACAATCCAACAAGAAGATATAACAACTGTAAACATTTATACATCCTACAAAGGAGCACCCAATACATAAACAGTTAATAACAAAAACAAAAGAACTAATCCATAACTGATAAAGTAATAGTAAGGGACTTTAACAGCCCATGTACATCAAGGGACAGATTCTCTAAACAGAAAATCAACAAGTAAACAATGGTTTTCAATGACACACTGGACCAAATGGATTTAACAGATATATTCAGAACATTTCACCCTATGGGGTGCCTGGGTGGCTCAGTCGGTTAAACGTCTGACTTCGGCTCAGGTCATGATCTCATGGTTTGTGGGTTTGTGCCCCGCCTCAGGTTCTGTGCTGACAGCTCAGAGCCTGGAGCCTATTCCAGATTCTGTGTCTCCCTCTCTCTCTCTGCCCCTCTTCCACTTGTGCTCTGTCTCTCTCTGGCTCAAAAATAAATAAAGTATAAAAAAAATTAAAGAAAAAAGAACATTTCATCCTAAAACAGCAGAATATACATTCATTTCAAGGGCACAGAAAACATAATCCAGAATCAATCACACATTAGCCCACAAAACAAGCCTTAACAAATTCAAGAAGACTGAAGTTATACCATGCATCTTTCCTGACCACAACACTATCAAACTAAAACCAACAAGAAAAAATCTGGAAAAAACACAAAACTGTAGAGATTAAAAAACATACTGCTAAGCAATGAATGGGTCAACTAGAAAATAAAACAATAAATAAAAAAGTACAAGGAAGCAATGAAAATACAAACACAACAGTCCAAAACCTTTGGGATGCAGCAAAAACAGTTCTAGGAGAGACACTGATAGCAATACACGCCTACCTCAAGAATCAAGAAAAATCTCAAACAACCTAACCTTACACTTAAAGGAACTAGAAAAAGAACAAACAAAATCTAAATCCAGCAGAAGGAAATAGAGATTAAAGCAGAAATAAATAACAGAAACTAGAAACAACAACAGATAAATGAAACCAGGAGCTGGTTCTTTGAAAAAGATATGATTGATAAACCTCTAGACAGACTTATGAAGAAAAAAGAAAAGTCTCAAATATATAAGTCAAAAATAAGAGAGAATAAATAACCACCAACACCGAAATATAAACAATTATAAGGGAATATTATTTAAAAAAAAAAAAAAAAAAAAAAACTCATGCCAGGACACCTGGGTGGCTCAGTTGGTTAAGCATCTGGCTTTTGATTACAACTCAGGTCATGATTTCACAGTCCTGAGAAGGTCCCCCGCCACTTCGCATGGATGTGGACCCTAATATTCTCTCTCTTTCCCTCTGCTCCTTCTACACTCACTCGCTCACTCTCAAAAAAAAAAAAAATTAAGCAATAAAAATAAATTTAAAAGATTTTAAAAATTAAAAAATAAGTGCCAAAAAATTGGAACACACTAGGAGATGGAGAAATTCCTAGAAACATAAACAACCAAAACTGAAACAGGAAGAAATAAAAAATTTGAACAGACCAATTCCCAGCAAAGAAACTGAACCCATAATCAAAAAGCTCCCAACAAACAAAAGTACAGAACCAAATGGCTTCAAAGACGAATCCTACTCAACATTTTAAAAATATTTTTTTATTTTTGAGAGAGAGAGAGAGAACTTGTGGGAGAGGGGCAGAGAGCGAGAGGGAGACACAAAAAAGGAAGCAAGTTCAAGGCTCTGAGTTGTCAGCACACAGCCCAACATGAGCCTCGAACGCATGAACTGCAAGATCATGACCTGAGCTGAAGTCAGACATTTCACCAACTGAACCTCCCAGGCACCCAATCCTACTAAACATTTAAAGAAAAGTTAATGCCTATTCTTCTCAAACTATTACAAAAATAGAAAAAGAAGGAAAACTTCTCAATTCATTCCATGAGACAAGCATTACCCTGATATCAAAACCAGATAAAGACAACACTACAAAAGAGAACTGCAGGCTAATATCCCTGATGAACATGGATGTAAAATTCCTCAACAAAATACTACCAAACCAGATGCAACAATACATTATAAAAGTCATTCACCACGATCAAGTGGGATTTATTCCTGGATTGTAAAGGTGGTTCAATCATCACAAATTGATGTGATATATCGCATCAATAATAGAAAGGAGGGGTGCCTGGCTGACTCAGGTGAAGTGTGCTACTCTTGATCTCAGAGTTATAAGTTCAAGCCCCATGTTAGGTGTACAGATTATTAAAAATCAAATCTTCAAAAAAAAATAAATAAGAGAAAGGCTAAGAACCATATGATCATTTCAATAGATGCAGAAAAAGCATTTGACAAAGTACAACATCCACTCATGATAAAAACCCACAGCAAAGTAGTTTTAGAGGGAACATACCTCAACATTATAAAGGCCATATATGAAAAACACACAGTTAATATCATCCATCCTAAATGGGGGAAAAAAAACCAGAGTTTTCCCTCTACAGTCAGATATAAGACATGGATGTCCACTCTCACCACTTTCACAACACAGTACTGGAAGTCTTAGCCATAGCAATTAGACAACAAAAAGAAATAAATTGGTATCCAATTGGTAAAGAAGTAAAATGTTCACTGTTTGTAGATGACATGATACCATATATAGAAAACCCTAAAGACTCCACTGAAAAACTGCAAGAACTGATGAACAAATTCAGTAAAGTTGCAGGATACAAAACCAATATACAGAAACCTGCTGCATTTTTACATGTTAATAACGAAGCAGGAGAAAGAAGTTAAGAAGACAGTCCCATTTACTATTGCACCAAAAATACGAAGATACCTAGGAATAAACCTAATCAAAAAGGTGAAAGACTTGTACTCAGAACTATAAGCCACTGATGAAAGAAACTGAAGATGACAAAAATGAAAAGACATTCCATGCTCCTGGACTAGAAGAACAAATATTGTTAAGATGTCTACACTACTCAAAGCAATCTACAGTTAATGCAATCCCTATCAAAATACCAACAGCATTTTTCACAGAACTAGAGCAAACAATTCTAAAATTTGTATAGAAACCACAAAGACCCTGAATAGCCAAAGCTATCTAGGGAAAGAAAACCAAAGCTGGAGATGTAACGCATTCCAGATTTCAAGTCATATTACAAAGCTACAAGAATCAAAACAATATGGTACTGGCACAAAAACAGACACATAGATCGACAGGACAGAATAGAAAATTCAAGAAATGAACCCACAACTACATGGTCAATTAATCTTCAACAAAACAGCAAATAACATCCAATGGGAAAAAGACTGTCTTTTCAACAAGTGGTACTGGGAAAACTGGATAGCAACGTGCAAAAGAAATGAAATTGGACCACTTCATTGCACCATACACAAAAATAAATTCAAAATGGATTAAAGACCTAAATATGAGACCTGAAACCATTAAAATCCTACAAGAAAACAAATAAAGGCAGTAACTTCTTTAATATAGGCCAAGGCAGTATTTTTCTAGATATGTCTCCTGAGACAAGGGAAATAAAAGCAAAGATAAACTATTGGTATTACAACAAAATAAGAAGCTTCTGCACAGCAAAGGAAACAATCAACAAAACCAAAACACAACTTATGGAATGGGAGAAGATATCCGCAAATGACATATCCCATAAAAAGTATCCAAAATATATGAAGAATTTAGAGAAATCAACACTCAAAATCTAAATAATCCAAATAAAATATAGGCACAGGGAATGAACAGACATTTCTCCAAAGAAGATATACGACAGACACATGAAAAGATATTCATCAGCACCTACCATCAGGGAAATAGAAATCAAAACTACAAAGAGATATCACCTCATAGCTATCAGTATGGCTAAAATCAACAACACAGGAACAACTGATGTTGCTGAGGATGTAGAGAAAAAGCAACCCTCTTGCCTTGTTGATAAGAATGCAAACTGGTACAGCTATTGTGGAAAACAGTGTGGATGTTCCTCAAAAAGCCAAAGATAAAACTACCCTATGACCTAGGAATTGCATTACTGGGTATTTACCAAAAGAATACAAAAATACTCATTCAAACGGATACATACACCCCTATGTTTATCACAGCATTACTTACAATAGCCAAATTATGGAAGCAGCTCAAGCATCCATCAATAACTAGATGAATAAAGAAGGTGTGTGTGTGTGTGTGTGTGTGTGTGTGTAATGCAATATTATTCAGCCATTAAGAATAAATCTTACTATTTGCAACAACATGGATGGAGCTAAAGTATAAGCTAAATGAAATAAGTTTAGTCACAGAAAGACAAATAACATGATTTCACTCATATGTGGAATTTAAGAAACAAAACAAAGAAGGGGCTCCTGGGTGGCTCAGTGGGTTAAGCTTACAACTTTGGCTCAGGTCATGATCTCATCACTCATGGGTTGGAGCCCCTTCAGATTCTGTCTTCCTCTCTCTTCAGACCGTTCCCTGCTTGCACTATGTCTCTGTCTCTCTCAAAAATAAATAAATATTGAAAAAGAAGTTTTAAAGAAAGGGGGAAAAAAGGAGACAAATCAAGAAACAGACTCTAAATTATAGAGAACAAGGGGTGCTTGGGTAGTTCAGTTGGTTGAGTGTCTGACTCTTGATTTCACTCAGGTCAAGATCCCAGGGTTGTGGGGGCAAGCCCCATATTTGGCTCCACACTGTACATGGAGACTGCTTGGGATTCTCTCTTTCTCTCTGCTCCTTTCCCCTGCCCGCGTGCTCTAAAATACAATAAAGAATAAATAAATAAATAAATTATAGAGAACTGATGGTTACCAGAGGTGGGGGATGGGCTAAAATAGGTGATGAGGAATAAGGAATGCACTTGCGGTGATGAGCACCGGGTGATATGTGGAATTGCTGAATCAGTATATTGCCCACTTGAAACTAATATAACACTAAATGTTAACTAAATGGAATTAAAATAAAACCTTAAAAAGACAAAAACATATAAAATAAGTTTTAAAAACACTTGGATTAAAAGAGATAAAAAAAACTGCTGCTCTAAGGCTATTCTCAACCAATCCCCAAATAAATATAAAATTTGGTCTTCACCAAAACTAACTGGGCTATGTAAATGTAAAGATCCTGGTTTCACCATATTATAAACTCCTTAAGAACAGAAATATGTTTTAAACCTTGTGTCCCTTCTTACCCCCATCATATAACTCATATCCCCCCAAAATTTGTTACATCAAGCCAGATTATTTCTCACTTGATCTTTCTAAGTTAACGCTATACTTTATCCCTCAGTAACATAAAGGATTCTATGGTACCACATCACCTCAAACTGAATTAACACAAGAAACTGAAAAGATCAGACTTTTCACTTGGTGACACATGATGACACCACTCAAGATATCCTATGAGGCTCAGCTCATCATTCACTCTTTTAAACACCTCCTAACTCCAACAATAAGAAATCTTAAAAGCATTTTAGAGACCTCATTTTAATAGAAAGAAGTAAAAATATTTAGATATTTAAAAGGTCATTCTTAAAGAATGAAACTTTAATTACCTTTAAAAATAACAATTTAGTTCTAATCCCATGACACATTTTCAATTACCACCAAATAAAGAATTACATGTTTTCAAAGCACAAATCTCAAGGGGGCACCTGGGTGGCTCAGTCGGTTAAGCAACCGCCTTCAGCTCAGGTCATGATCTCACAGTTGGTGCTGAAAGCTCAGAGCTTGGAGCCTGCTTCACATTCCGTGTCTCCCTCTAGGTCTGCCCCTCCCCCAACTCACACTCTGTCTCTCAAAAATGAATAAATGTTAGAAAATTTTTTTTAAACAAAGCAAAAATCTCACAAAATCTCCCACTTTCTAAATATTCACGTAGGTTTCATTGAGAATGTTCTTAGCCATGCTTGGCACAAGGTAAATATAAATTTGCTCTTCATGTATAAAAGAAAAAGCATTTTTCTCACTTTCTAACTTTTCTCACCAAAATAGATCTGAAAAACTAAATGTGTTGTCATTCTATAACTAATGACACAATAACACACTTTTTAAAAAACAAGCAGTTTATTAAAGCTTTCTGGATAGTGACCAACGTTCCTCGGCAACAGTGGAAGACTTGGCAAGATGTTAAAAATGCCAGCACTCAACTTTGATAGTTTTCATTTCATGAAGTGCTAAATTAGATTAAGACAACATGAAGAAAAAAGAGGGCAAAATGTGCATACCCATTAATAATAACAGACTTAAAAAAAATTCCAAAGAAAGACTTCCTGTGAGGATAGAGAAAAATATTTTAAAACATTAATAACTGAATTAACCAGAATCCTGTCAAATAGGATACTGTTCTTCAACCTGAATAGCTTCCTTAAGAGGAATTAAATGGATTATAGTTATTCAAAGATTCTAGTTAATCAAAGATTAAATACATGGGCTGAGATTCTCTCGTCTTTGTTTCACTACGTTTGATACCTGTTCAGTCTTGTTCCTCAAAAGCTGCAAGGTAACATATTCCTACATTTAATTAACATCTGGTGAAATGTTAATTACATACAACTGTGGCACTGGCTGACCAAGGGTTTATAGCATACAGGAAGTCCACTTGGTTCAACAAAAATTGAGAATAAGTCTAAACCAAGTTCAAATAGTGATTCCTTCATACAGACATTTGGGAATGTAAAAAATATGACACGGAGAAATCCAACCTTAGTTTTTCCTCTTTGGAAAAGGAAATTAAAAAAATACCTCAAAAAGATGTGAACTATAGATTAGAATGTATGGATTGTGCCTAGGACACTGTCCACATTCAACAAATGTTACTTCTTCCACTGGACACTCCCAAAGTATTAACATTAAACATATGTACTGCATATAAAACTGCAGGCCACACACCACTAACCTATCCTCAATTACAGTTAAAATGAGAGATTAAGTAACTTTTACAGGGTAATGTGGGAGTAAGTCAGTAAAATTATTTTTTAATGCTTATGAGGGAGAGAGAGAGAGAAAGAGAGAGAGAGAGAAAGCATATCCAGGGGAAGAACAGAAAGAGAGGAAGAGAAAGAGAGAATCTCAAGCAGGCTGCATGCTGTCAGCACAGAGCTCGACACAAGGCTCAAACTCAAAAAGCTGTCAGATCATGACCTGAGCTGAAAGAGTCAGATGTTTAACCAACTGAGCCACACAGGCGCCCCTCCCCACACCCAGTAAAATTAAATAAAAAAATATTCTTGATTTCAAATAACTACTTTGCAAACAGAATTTTCCATTAGGCAATTCTCATGTGAAGAATGTCATGACAGACCGAAGAGCTCTGTGAAGTCTTAATTTCTACTAGCACAGAACTGAGGGAAAATTCATCACTGAGGCCAATAGGTCTCTCTCCACCTAGACATATAAGGCCTTCATGTTCTGACCCCACTACTTTTCAGCCACATCTCCAGAGATCACATTACAATATCCTGGTTTCTTCCAACCTCTCTGGCCACTCCTTTGCAGGCTTACATACATACACACACTCTCTCCCTCCCTTCTCCACATATAGCTATTAAGCCTTAGAAGTTCTGAGGTCAAGTATTTTTCTTCTCACTCTATGCTTCCTCAAGCAAACTCATCTAGGCACTTGGATTTAATCTAAACAATAACTCTCATCAAATTTCTTTCCTGATCCTTTTAGATCTGTTTTCTCAGCTGCAGACTCCCATATCCAAATTTGTATTTGAGTGTCTCAGAAACCTTAATTATCAAAGTAAAGCCTCATTCTTCAGGGGAAATTATTCAAGTCAAACAACTCACCAAAAGAATATACTGTCTTAGTACCTGGTCCTAAGAATTATACTTTTTATAATTATATTTTCAAGTTTATTGTGGTTCTGAATGGGTAGTGAAAAACTAAAACCATCTACACCCAGAGTTTAGTCTACATTAACATAACTATTCAGTAGTCTTTGACAACATGACTCTACTATTCCAGGAAACTCTTGTCCAGGCAGATAAGAGTTGCAAATAACTGCATTGTTCATTTCAGGAACTTCCCAAAAACCCCATATAAACCAAGAGCAGACTATTCAACCTTTTAATAAATAGAAGCAAATGACTGTTCACTTTCCAAGACACTTTAAAAATTTCACTCAAAACCCTTGCTTTGCTGTATCTATCAATCCTAAACTATTACATCATGATCCTTACTAATTCTAATCAAGCTCCCACACCAAAATATGTCTTAAAGACTCCAAATCCTCAATAAATACACCAACTTTGCTCTCCCTTCCTATTTCACTGTTCTTTTCACATCCCCCTCCCCTCCCCTAGCAGACCCTACAACTCTGTAAAGGTGGTTCTCTCCTTTACACAATAAAGTCATTTGGTAGTTTTTTAGAGGTATTTTCTAAGAGCCAATATTCCACAGCACCACCAGATAGTTCCCCAAATATCTATTAAAATTCAGTTCAGCAATACTAGTTTCATAACAAGTGAGGAAAATATGAATATCTTTATAAAAAGATATAAGAAATCATCCTACACTAGGCAATATCAGTTGACACTACTGGTTCCACTTTCTTAATGAGTTAAAACAGATACCTGGCCTACAAATAAAACTTTAAATAATACCAAATAGATTACTAGTATCAGTGCAGCCATAAAACCAATGAGGAGTTCACAATGGGAGGTAAATAAATCACAGACACGTTTAATAATTGAAACAGGAAACTTAGAGGAGAAACAGGATGGGGGAAAAAACTAAATTAGAATAATCCACAACACTAATAATTAGTTCAAGAAAAAAAAACACTGCTAAATTTACTAAAATTTAACAGTGAAAAGTAACTTTAAAGGAGTTTTCATTACTATAAAATTATTTTTAAACCATGATTTTGAAATAAGACACAATGTAATGCTTAATATATCATCCAGAAAGTTGAGACTTTTTATCCACCAAGAATAAATGTATAAGCATTTCTTTTAATATAAAGCATTTAAAGCACTTACAGGGCCACAAGGATGCTTACACAGGAGTAATTTGAAAGAAAAAGTTAAGCATTTAGAACGCCTCAATGCTTAGGATGAAATTAAGGATTCAAATTTTAAGATCCAAATGTAAAAATGGAAACCACAAGTACTGGAAGAAAATATGGATGAATTCCTTCATAATCCTGGGAATGGTGAAGACTTTTTTTTTTTTTTTAATGTTTTTTATTTATTTTTGAGAGAGAGATAGAGACAGCATGAGCAGGGGAGGGTTAGAGAGAGGGGGTGATACAGAATCCAAAGACAGGCTCCAGGTTCTGAGCTAGCTGTCAGCACAGAGCCTGATGTGGGGCTCGAACCCACAAACCGTGAGATCATGACCTGAGCCGAAGTTGGATGCTTAACCCACTGAGGTTAACCCACCCAGGTGCCCCAAAACTTTTGAACTATGTCTCAAAGTTCAGAAATGTAAAAGAAAAAATAGTGTCACCATATAAAAAAGGAAAGTTTTGCATAAGAAACATCATAAAGAATGAAAACTATACTTTTTGCAACCCAAGTTACAAATAAAAGGTTAACCCCTACACAGAGTTCCTGAAACCACGAAGAAAAAAAAAAAAAACCTAACAGAAAAACAAAGAATGCTAGAGTTCACAGAAGGGAGGAAAAAAGTAAAATGTCCATTATACAAAAAAAAATTTCAGCATCATTCATAATGAGAGAAATGCAACAGTCTACCATTTCTCATCTATCCAATGAGCTAAATTCCAAAAATGTGACACACATGCAGCTGGTGAGGCTATGGGAAAATAATAAGAAAATAATGGCAATAGGACTGTAATAGAATTATAGAAGCATCTTTTCAAAAAATACTTTAAGATAGTCTTAGATTTATGGAAAAATTGCAAAGACAGTACACATAGTTGCCCTACACCAGACACAAAGAATCTGCTATGAAGATCTTATATTACTATGGTATATTTGTCACAAATAATGAACCAAAACTGATGCATTACGGACTAAAGTCCACTCCATTCTTATTTCATTAGTTCTTATCTAAGGTCCTTTTTCTGTTTCAGGATCCCAAGCATTATACCCCATTATTATGCTGTCATGTCTTCTTCGGCTCATCTTGGCTGTGACAGTTTCTAATTTCCCCTGTTTCAGATGACCTTGACAGTTTTAAGGAATATTGTTATAACAAAATACCTTAGACTAGGTAGCTTACACACAACAGAAATTTATTTCTCAGTTCTGGGGGCTGGAAAGTACATGATCAAGGCCCCTGCAGATCTGGTGTCTGGCAAGAGTCCACTTCCTCGTTCAAAGATTGCCGTTTCTTCACTAAGTTCTCACATGGCACACATGGCAAAAGAGGGGAGGTAGCTCTCTGGTGTCTCTTAAAAATGTTATGAATTCCATGCCCTCCCGAAGTAAGCATCTCTCAAAGCTTCCACCTCCAAATGCCATCAGGCTTCAACATACGAATTACAGGGAGGATACACTTGGTTAATAGTATTAATACTCTATAGTCCTTGGTCACACAGCTGAGGTAGTGTTTGTCAGGTTTTTCCCCTGCTAAGGTGCCTATTTTTCCATTCCTTTAGAGGACAGTTTTGTTATACCTCTTTGAGGGTTGAATATCTACATAAATTACTTGGAATTCCTCTGCACAGGAGATTTGTCTATTCTCCCCCATTTACTTATTTCAGTATGGATTCATGGATATTTTATAATTAAATTATAATCCAATTTTTAAAATTCTATTTTATTTTGTTTCTCAAATTATTCTGTTATTAACATTGGGAGCTCCCTGAGTCAGCTCCCTTACCCCTTTTACATACCTCATTCATTGCTTTTGATGGAGTACTTCCTAACTTTTCAGTATTATTATATTTATTTCCTGTCCCAGTCCTGGAATCAGCCATTTCTCCAGAGCTCTGGTTCCTTTTATGGGAGAATTGTATTAAAACCAAGATCTGGGCACTAACTATTATGCTCACTGCTACTGGGGTGTCATTTTTTTCTAGGCCCTCTCAAGTGAAAGAGCAAGGAAACCTGTGTACAGAATATTTATCACTTGACTGACCCTTGTTCTTAGAATCTCAATCATCATTTGCTTATACAAGTACAAAATGTTGGGGGCGCCTGGGTGGCTTAGTCGGTTAAGCGTCCGACTTTTGCTTAGGTCATGATCTCGCGGTTCGTGGGTTCGAGCCCCGCGTCGGGCTCTGTGCTGACTGCCCGCTCAGAGCCTGGAGCCTGTTTCAGTCTGTGACTCCCTCTCTCTCTGACCCTCCCCTGCTCATGCTGTCTCTCTCTCTCCTAGAAATAAATAAAACATTAAAAAAAAAATTAAAAAAACAAACAAGTACAAAATGTTGTATGTATACTATTCATTTGGTATTGTAATAGCAAAAGATAAGAAACAACCCAAGTGTCCACAAAGGACTCAGTGACTTAGCTGAATTTTACTTCTGTGGGTTTATGACAGTTATTAAAAATAAAGAAACATCTTTAGCTAGACATGGAAAAAAATCTCCAAAATAAAATATACATGTATTTGTTTGTATTTGCAAAAAAACACCGGAAAGATAAAACAGATACAAAAGGTAATGTCTACCTATAAAAGGTATAGGAGGAAAAATTGCCAGGAAAAAGCAAAGGGTGAAACCAGACTTCCCTATATCTCTCTCTGCATAGTTTTAAGTTTTTAATCATATCACCTATCAAAAAAAAAAAAAAGTTTATTTTTTTAAAATGTTAAATGCCTACAAAAGTAGGATTTGAAGGGTTCAAAGTAAGAAAGGAATGGGGCAAGGAGATAATCATTTGTGAAGAGTTAACACTTTAAGAAAAGATACCTCCATCTTACAAACAAGATAAAAAATGTTTCAAAAATTCTTTAAGTTTCAGAAGTACAGTCGACCCCTAAACAACACAGGGGCTAGGGGTACTGACCCCTGTGTAGTCCAAACCCTGCATTTAACTTTTGATTCCCCCAAAAGTTAACTACTAAGGGGCACCTGGGTGGCTCAGTCGGTTAACCAAAAGTTAACTACTAATAGCCTACTGTTGACTGGAAACCTTACCAATAACATAGTCTATTAACACATATTTTCTATGTTACATACAAATTATATGCTGTAACCTCACAATAAAGTAACCTAGAGAATAAAAAGTGCTACTGAGAAAATCCTAAGAGAAAATACTTTTATAGTACTGTACTTTTTGCTTCCCAAAAAATCGATGTATAAGTGTAGGAGTGCAGTCAAACCTGTGTTGTTCAAGGATTCAACTGTAAAGTCAAACTTAGTTGACTTTATTTTTTTTTTAATTTTTTAAAAATGTTTTTATTTATTTCTGAGAGAGAGAGACAGCGTGAGAAGGGGAGGGTCAGAGAGAGAGGGAGACACAGAATCTGAAACAGCCTCCAGGCTCTGAGCTGGCTGTCAGCACAGAGTCCGACGCGGGGCTCGAACCCACAAACCGTGAGACCATGACCTGAGCTGAAGTCGGATACTTAACCGACTGAGCCACCCAGGTACCTCGAAACTTAGTTGACTTTAAAGTGCTGAAACACAGAAGCTGCTAAAATTAACCTATTCTCAGTACCTTCATATAACTGAACTGAATTACTATTAAATGGATAGTGTTATATAGTTACCTATGTTGTATTAACACAGAGGTAAAGTGTAAAAAACTAAATGATCATTTGTAAAGGTATAATTAGTATTTGTATCCTTCATTGGTATGCTGATATTTACAGTTAAATATTGTCCAAAGAGACAATAAAGCAATTTCATGTGTCACAGGTGAACCAGACCAGAAAAAAAAGGCACAAGTAGCTCTTTTTAGCATTCCCAAAATAGGGAAGCAACCCTTTAAGCTGCTTCTGAAACACATATCACAAAAAGCTGGCCATTCAACATCCAGAAGTAGCTCATTTGTAGCTATTCAAAGAACTTTCCCCAATGACTTCAATGTAGAAAAGAGGACATTCTGCCTAAAAAATATTCAAAAGCTCAATTCTATAGATGAATAAAATCCAAACTCCTTACTGGTATATCTCCCTCTTTGATCGCATCTACCATATCTTCCACATGCAACTTCTATTTCTCTATTTTTACTATATGGAAATGCTTAATAGGCTGGTGGAGAATAAATTTTTTTTAATGTAAAACCTTTATTCATAATTCCTTTTTACATACTGCCCTTTTATCCTAGGATATGCTAAAGCTAATTATCTTTAGCTTTACCTCCTCTAAGAAATCTCTACCAAATACCCTTGGCTGAATGTCATTCCCTCCTCTTCAGGACAAGTCCACCTTTGGTAACAGCATTAATAAATGAATAAAATAAAAAATTACCTAATTTTTACTGAGATGCTCTTTACAAGATATAATCTGGACAATGAGGAAATAGAAGTCTACCCTGATGCCTGATGCAACTCTTACAGATGCGCTGATGTATCTAGAATTGAAGTTTTAAGTGAGAGATGAGCTTTGAAAGAAAAAAAAAATGGAGACACCTATTCTACTTCTCTTTTGCCTGCCATTTATACAAGTAGAATAAAAATACATAATACCAAAATTATTTGGAGAAAAAAACTGTCTCTCCAGAGAGAACATGAAGATATATTACAAAGCTGTGATAACTGAAATAAACTGGAGCCAGAATAAGAACAGATGGGTCACCAAAACAATCTATCAAGTTAAGGGGAAAAAATGTTATATACAGCAATATGATTTTTAAAAGAAAAAATATCACAGTGGCACCTGGGCAGTTCAGTCATTTAAGTGTCCAAATTTTGGTTTCTGCTCAGATCATGATCTTGTGGTTGAAGACCTGCATTGAGCTCTAAACTGACAGTATGGAGATTGCTTGGGATTCTCTCTCTCCCTCTCTCTCTCTCTCTACCCCTCCTCCACTTGTGCTCTATCTCTCCCTCTCTCAGAATAAATAAATAGATTTTTTTAAAAGTATCACAAAATAATGAAAAATGAAGCTGTCAGGATTCAGGGAATGGTAGTCATTTCCTCTTCTGCAATCTGAGGGGAAAATACAGAAGGAAAAAAATCCAGCAATCAAAGAAATTCAAACACAAGCAATGACATCTTTCTACAAATTATCTAAAGTATTATTATTATTATATATATTATTATTGATCACTTTTTTTTCCTGAGAGACAGAGATAACAAGCAGGAGACGGGGCCAAGGGAAAGAGAAAGCAACTCCCAAGCAGGCTCCAAAGCTGGCACAAAGCCCGACATGGGGTTCAATCCCATGACCCTGGGATCATGACCTGAGCTGAAATCACGAGTCAGATGTATAACCAACTGAGCCACCCAGGCGCCCCGAAGCAAGAATTTTAAAGTGTAGTGTCAGTAAAAGTAGACATGGCACATAACTAGTGACACTGCCACAACAAGCAGTAACTGAAAAGGTTCACAGGGTTTGATTTGGGCATCCCAGGTCTGTGTATCTGACTACCCTAAGGAAATGTAAAATGAGGGGGAGAGGATGGTGTGGTCACATGCTACAGCTTGTGCCAGCACAATTTAAAATGACAAAAACTGAAAAGCAGTAATTTAATAATTATTAACCACTATGAAATGGATAAACTTCTTTTGATATATTGCTATAACAATGAATTATTTGGTAACTTAAAAAATAATTTACATTATAAAAAAGAACTTAAACAAAAAATTAAACTTTATATATGAAAAAAGACAGAATATTTGAAGATGATAACCACTGCTAGGGAATTTAGAGTATGGTTTATTTTCTACATTAGTATGTTCTTACATTTAAAAAACAATTTTTAAAAACATAATAATTGAGACTGCATAGATGCAAAATAAGACACTCAAACTGTTAAAGTAATTTAGCAAGAAGGTGATTAGACTAAGGTGGCTCTAATGCCTTGGTACCCTAGGTAAGCAAACCAAAACCTAAGCCACAGTCACTGAACAAGAATCTGAGAAAATGAAACTTAAGAACAACCAATCACAAATAGCCAAGTAGGCTTTCCAAATAAGGCAACTGCTTAAACTATCACCAATCAAGTAATTCCCTTTGCTTATATGTCTTCCCTATAAAAATTTCCCCACTCTCCCAGCTCCAGATGGTAGACAGGTAAAAACCTCCTGTTTGGTGCTCCCTAATTCAATCAATGTATGTTCATTAGACTTTGAAAAAAGCTTTTAATGTGCCTCAGTTATGTTTTAAGAAAACAAACTAAAAAACCAAAACAAAAAGATATTCACTAAAAAGATAAAAAATAAATACAATAATTGGAACATAAGACTTTTATACATAAAGTTAAGAAAATCCCCCCAAAACATGATACCAGGAAATTCAAAAAAGAATAAGGAGAGAAAAAAATAAGATGAAATGATGGAAAGTTTCAATCACTTTGCCTTTACTTTACTTTATATATAAATGAATATTCCTCTTAACACTGTGCTAAACCCTAGAACTGTGTTTCTAAACCCAAGGACTGCCTGGAACATTTTAAAAAACCAAGCTCAGAGATTCCAACTCAGTTGTTTCAGAACAGAGCTAAGGATTTTACATCATATACATACATACATACATACATACATACACACACACACACACACACACACACACACACACCATGGAGACATCTAGTTGTTTTTTGTTTGTTTCTTGGTTTTTAAATCAACAAGAGTGCTTCTGAAGTTCATGTAAAGGTCACTGACCTAGAAGAACATAAGATAATAAACACCTAAGATAATAGGGGCACTGGGTGGCTCAGATGGTTAAGCATCCAACTGTTTTTCGGCTCAGGTCATGATCACATGGCTCAGTCTGTGAGTTCAAACCCGGTGTTGGGCTCTGCACTACAGCCTCAAACCTGCTTGGGATTCTTTCCCTCCTCTCCCTCTGTACCTCCCCAACTCAAACAGGCACTCTCGTTCTCTCTCTCAAAATGAATAAGTAAACTTTTAAAAAAGAGATAATAAATAAGACTTTATGACAAAGAATAAAATGCAAAACCATTTTCTTTTTTTGATGGATAAGTTATATGACCTGTTATTCTATTCTGACTTTCAGAAAATCTGAATCACACATAAAAGTCATTAACATGGACAGCAAATACTGTTAAGACATCAAACAAGTAGTATAGCATAGGTCTGAAGAAGGAAAACAAAGGGCAATGTTTACAAGAAAACTCTGGTTGGTCCTAAAGAAAAGATTAATCAATGTGCTTATTTGTCAGGAAGATTATAACCTTTATTCATAATGGGCATTAGATAAGGAACAATAATGAATATCCTACATTATTTGGTCCAATAGTCTTTACTATCCTCCTCCCTGCAATATACCTAAAGGATGCAACATACACTGATTAGTAACACTAACTCACTAACAGTGATTCTTAAATCGGGTGGAAATAGGGAAGCAGATGCAAAAATCCTGGAGGTATGTACAGTTTTAAAAGCCAGAGAGATTATTTTAATTCAACTGTCCTTGTGAATCACTTATTCAACCTGAATGCATAAACCTGAAAGAATAGATCAGCAAAACAATTGTGGTACCATTACCAACAATTCTTCCTATTAAAGAGTAATACAAAAAAATTGCCTGTTGTGAGTGCTAAATGCAAGGTACTTTACAGTCCTTTACACGTATCATTTCATTTAATTCCCAAACCCCATGAAATAGGTTCTGGCACTTCCCAATTTCATAGGAAAAAAATGACCCTTAAGTGTTTAAGTAACTAGTTCAGGATCACATGATTATCAGTTAATACTGAAATACTTTCTTTATGAAAAACAAATGGACACATTTAACCAATTCCAACTTTATATTATAAAAATAAGAGTTCATATTTTTTCCCAAAAAATTATACATAAAATTTTAAATGTGTCAGGGCACCTGACAGTGGGTTAAGCAACTGACTCTTGATTTCAAGTCAGGTCATGATCTCATGGTTGGGATTCGCTCCCTTTCTCTCTTCCTCTCCCCCAGCTCGCTCGCTTGGGCTCTCTCTCTCAAAATAAACTTTTCAAAAAATGTGTTAACCATTTTATAGCTTCTAAGGACGAAAAGGGACTAGAGGATAATAGAAATGTAAATAACAAGAATATTTGAAGAAGGGGTGGAGGGTAGGGCAAATGCTCACAAATTTATGGCCAACCCCATGGATAAAGTATGCAACTCTTGAACTCAGGGTCATGAGTTCAAGCCCCATATTGAGCATTACGAACTTAATTTTTAAACAAAATTTTTAAAAAACCATGGGCAAAAAAATCTACTGCAAAATACAGCGCTGACTCCACTCTTCCTAAAATAATAAAACATCAGTAAATAATCTTGAAAATGTAACTGATAGAAAAATTTTTAATGTTTTAAGACTATATAATAAGTTGAGAAATAAGAAAAGGAACTGAATTTCACAAATTATGTAATTTTAAATGTCACATTTCAAGATGTCATCAAGCCGTAATCTCTGATATCTTTTTTTTTAATGTTTTATTTATTTCTGAGAGAGAGAGAGACAGCATGAGCAGAGGAAGGTGAGAAAGAGAGGAAGACACAGAATCTGAAGCAGTATCCAGCCTCTAAGCTAGCTGTCAGCACAGAGCCTGATGCGGGGCTTGAACCCAAGAACCGTGAGATCATGACCTGAGCCAAAGTCAGATGCTTAACCAACTGAGCCACCCAGGCACCCCTCTGATTTCTAAAATATACCTAATTCTTACAATATACCTACTATAACATAGGTATAATTTAAAGCTCAGTTTAAAAAATATCAATAGATGTCTTTAATTTTAAAATTAGACCCTAAAGCAGTTTTTATTTAATTATAATCCTGATAAAAACAAAATTCTTGGTCAACTGTATACATAAATTATCAGGGCAAGAGGAAAGACAATAAATGCACTGTGCTCTCCCTGTGAGTGCATTTCTATATTTTACTTCGGTAAATGCATTTAGCTCCAGTACTACACATAGATAAAAAGCTCAATTTCATTAAGGATGAAATGTTATCGCTAAACAAAATTTTTCTCTTAATATTAACCAAAGTTTTTAGATCTTTAGAAGCAGATACTTTATTCACATATAAATATGTAATTTTATTCACATATAAATATGTAAGTTTATATTTCCAAACTGTCTAAGACAAGTTAGCACAGCTTACATGTAATTAAAAAGACCCAATAATGTCATTATTGCCCCTCCAAGTTTCCCTACAAACTGCTTCCATATTGCTCACACACAATACCACCTACACGTTAACAACAATACTCAAGAATTTTGATGGCTTTTTATTTTTCTCCCATATCAGAATTGATTCTTGACTCTTTCTACACCATGATTAATCTGCCCCTAAATTACTAATTCATATCCTAATCCCATCATTTCATTCATTCAATTAGGCAATACATAATTTGGAAGGAATACCAAAAAAACATGGTCTATCTGGAGCACAAAGCCAACCAGAAGGGAGATTTATAATCGATTACAAAACAATGTCTTAAGTACTATGTCGACATAAATGTCATAGCACAATCACCATAACTCCACCAGAGTACATAAAGTGACATTTGCCCTCAAAAATGAGAATTTCTCTCCAAGTATCACAGCACCGTAATAGCAACACACCAGCTTCCTCATCTTTATTTCCTAGCGTGGACAAGGAATGTTAGTTGAACAAGCAGGCACTTCAGACATAGATACATGGATGGATGGGCAGAAGAAAGGACAGACATCTAAATGTAAAGGAAAATGAATACCTGTTAGATTAAAATGGGCAAAACTGAATGTAATAATACAGATGAGGTATTCTAGAACCCTTACATATTAAAGGAACAACAGGAAAAGATAAATCTAAAAGATATTTAGGAAATAAAATTGATAAAGTTTGGTGTGAGACTGGACTAGGGAGAGGAGAGCTAACAGAAAAGCATAATCTGCCAAAGGTTTTGGGTCAAGTGACTAGGCTGATGGTGGTGCAATACTGTGGTTGGGAATGGAGGCAGAGGATAAAAAAAAAAAAGTTCAGCTCTGGTAAAACAGCACTAAGAGGCAATATTTAGGAGGTAACTAGAAAGAATTCAGAGAAAGAGGTCTGGATTAGAAGTAAAGATGTGAAGATCATCAACATACAGGTAATAAGAACAAAGCACTAAATACAGAGGAGACTCCCCAGCAAATATGTAAAACACGAGAAAAGGGCCAAGAGCAGAACATTCCAGTCAACTAGTGTTGCTGTTATTTCACATATTACAATAGTTCTTCATTAAATTATATTTTTATACCATATACAATGACTAATACAATGCCTAGGGCACAACAAACGCTTTAAAGTACTTACTCACTATACCCCTGAAATGAAAAACAAAATGTATTGGGGCACCTGGGTGGCCTGGTCAATTAAGCGTCCAACTCATGACTTTGGCTCAGGTCATGATCTCTCAGTCCTGGAGATGGAGCCCACCTCAGGCTCTACCCTGAGCTGCTGGGCATGAAGCTTGCTTAAAATTCTCTCTTTCCCTCTCTCTTTGTCTCTCCCCTGCTTGAATGCACATGCATACCTCTCCCTCTAGCTCCTCTCTCTCAAAAAACAAACAAAAAACTAAATAAGAAAAAGTATTAAGTATAATACAGCCATAAAGGATTTCTTTAAAATATTTCATTAAGACAAGCTCAAGGGGCTAAAGTCTGCTTAAGAATCTAAAATTTACTTCAAAAATCAATAAAAAGCTTCCCACCAGAAATAGCACTACAAACCAGTAATTAAAACATTAAAGTGTGGAATTATGGTAAAGGTTTAAAGATAATACTTAAAAATATATATTAGCTAATTTATCTTACATACTAATTTAAAGGATAATGCCTCTAAATTTGGAGTAATAAGAGCTTCAATGTTGTTACCTAATTATTTTTCACAAATATTAATATCAATTTTTACCAAACTTTGTTTACATTATTTAATATTAACACACATTAACAAATAATAAGCATCAATTATAAGAATAGAAAGACTAAATATGTGATTGAGAAGACCGAAGTGAGCTAGTCACTAGCCTAGAATACAGTTAAATTATTCTTGGTTCCTTTTCCCACTGTTTACAAATATGCATCTAAAATTAAGAGTACTCTTGAAAGTATGCTAATAAGTGCATAAAGAGAAATAAAAATGTGCTGTTAGAAAGCTGATAAGGGGCAAGTAGGTGGCTGTTGGTATAACATGCAACTTTTGATCTCAAGGTCATGAATTCAAGCGCCATGTTGAGTTTAGAGCGTACATTTTTTTTTTAAGTTAAAAAAAAGGGGTTGACAAAAACCTTTTCCAAATTAGCTTTTATGACAACAAAAGAAAATCTGCTTTCATTGCTTTTCCACTTTAATGGAGTACTTTTAGTCAATTCAATAAATTTTCTCTTCTTCAAATTGAACAACAGATAGGATATATATCAACAATAACATCATAAGGACTGGCTTTCAATGTAAAAAGTTATTACCAGAAATGTACAATCTGCTCTGATATTTCCATTTTCAGGGGTGTATAGCCATATAGCAATAAAAACACAAGATCAAAATCTACACTTACTTAACTAAGTAAGCAATTCCAAAACCAAAAACCAATAAACAATTATATGTGTACAGATATAGATATAAAATTTGTCTACCTTAAAGCAAAATTCTCACCCAATACTGAAGCAACCTACACAGCATGCATCTGAGCCATCTCCCCATTTATGGCATATGCTGAAATAATGCAAACTAATTTTAACACATGTAAAACCAAAATAAATAAGAAAACTTAGAAGTAAAAATGAGAGTAAATATACAGTATAATTATTTTTGCTTTTCAGCATCAACATTCATTTTACTTTATGCCCCCCCAAAATAACTGATAAGTCCATGATTAAAAATAAATCTACAAATATTTTCAGTATCTTTCTAGTACCTTTAATTCATATTGAGCTATAAATATGTCCTCTATTATATATTTTGTATAGTTCAATTTTTTTGTGTGTAGTAAAGCTAATTCAATGGAATTTAAATCTAATTTTGATGAGTTTTTTAATGTATCACTTTTTCGTTCTCTCTATAGCAGACACTTAACATAACAGACTTTTTAACATCATGTCCCCATGGAGGCAGCCTAATATAGTGGTCTGAACACCAAAACTGGAATCTCAGCTTCATCAAAGAAGTAGGACCTTGGAGACCATCACTTAATCTAGGGCCTCTGTGTCCTAATTTGTAAACAGGCACAATACCTATATGATTAGCTTACTATGAGGATTAAACAAAGTAACACCTGGCATAGTACTAGAAAAAGAGGTAATTGAGTTTAATTTCCTTTACATATAGTTTACATCAAAAAATAATTTTATTTTTTTAATATTTATTTATTTTTGAGAGAGAGACACAGTGCGAGCAGGGGAGGTGAAGAAGGAGAGGGAGACAGAATCCAAAGCAGGCTCCAGGCTCCAAGCTGTCAGCACAGAGCCCCAATGCGGGGCTCAAACCTCGAGATCCTGACCTGAGCTGAAGTCAAGACACTTAACCAACTAAGTCACCCAGGCACCCCAAAAAAGTAATTTTAAAAGGAGACTTTGGAGAGTGAGGTAATTTTCACTCATCCCAATATGCCATAGATCTGTAAACCTACCTCCTCACTTACAGTATTCAGTATCATAGGTTACAATAGAATATAACATTAATTATAGCAGGCACATTCCCATTAGATTTATTGTTAAGTATTTATTTATTTTCCAAGTTGGCCAACAGAGAGAGAGAAACAGACTAGGAAAGGTGAGCTACACTCAGGTATATATATTCAATACATTTTCTTGGTCCTTGGCAATTACTCTTTCTAGGTCAATATTTCGGATATGAAAGTAGTTGGCAACCAAAAAGGCTGGGAGCAAAATAATAACAAAGAATCCAGTAATGACAGTAAGAATTCTTGGCTAAATATTGTAAATAGAAATTTAAAAAGGTCCCCTCCTCACCAGTTCAAAGAAACTGCCAACACTGTAAGTTAAATGCTAGTAACCTACACAAAGTTTTCTATTTAGGCGATGTTTAAACCTCATAAATACTATATAAAGCACAATTTTAAATGCCATAAACCTACTGTTTATCATTTAAAATGCAAAATGCTGGGGCTCCTGGGTGGCTCAGTCAGTTGAGCATCCAACTTCAGCTCAGGTCATGATCTCAGCTCCTGGATTTGAGCCCTGCATCAAGGACAGCTCAGAGCCTGGAGTCTGCTTCAGATTCGTGTTTCGTGTTTGCCTCTCTCTATCTGCCCCTCCCTCACTTGCACTCTGTCTCTTTCAGTCTCTCTCAAAAATAAATAAACATTAAAAAGATATAATGAAACATAAAATGCTATCGTCAGTTTATAAACTGCACTTTAAATAACTTTTCCATTTAAAGTTTAAGCAAAAATTACACATTCAAAATTCAAACAACCTCAAAACTATTCTTTCTTCACACATATGAAAGGAGACAATTTCTAAAATAGATAAAATACTCTAATGAATATTTTTATTAACTGAATTTAACCTATAACGTCCCTTTTCTACAACACAGCAATTCATGTAAGTAATTATCCTCCGTGAAAGTGTAAAAGCTATAAAAAAGAATGCCATGACATGATGCTCCAATTTTATAAAGATTACAGAACAGTAATAAAGATTCAAAATGTAATGCCTTATAAATATTCAATACTATTAGATAATAACAAAGAAAATGCCAGGGGAAAAATTTTGTGTTCACAGATAATGTTTTATAATATTAAGGGACATCATCTTCACTGCTGATTATCTTCTTGCCATTATAGTTTCTACCATTCACAGTAAAATATCTTCACAGTTGTTTAGTTAGTACTATTTCATCAATAAAGAAAAAGGAGGGAAGTATTACTGAAAATAAGGGAGAAAAACAAAAGCCTCAACAAAGTGAATTATTTTATGCCATCTCTTTCCACCCTAATCATAGGACTGAAGCAATATCTAAAAACAAAATATATCAACAAATACATTAAAATGTTTAGTCAACACTACAGAGAAAATAAAATTTAACTTTTCTATTTTTTGTAAAACCAATGACTTATCAGAACAAGATTACAAAGCTACCACCATATATTGGATCCCTACCATATACTGAATCAATTCTTTCAATTTCATCTTTCCTTACTATGTATCTTTCTCCCTTCAGGTAAGCAGAGCACATCTGGCAGGCTACACTATTTCAAATACCTAACACCTGAAAGTGACTTTTTTCGGGTCAGAGTTCAAGGATGAGAATAAACTCTTTATGGGGGCTTCTCCTAGTAATAGGAAAATTAGGTTATTAATAAAGCTTTATACTTGATATACTTTTTTTCTTATTACAAAAGGAATGTAAAATTTTGGAAAAATACAGAACTGTATTTTTATTCATCCATAAATCCCACCACCCAGAAATCTTTGTTAACTTTTTGGTAGATTTCCTTCAGAGAATTAAATTTCATAATCTAATTAGACACTAAAAAAACATGTAGAAAAAAACCAATGTATCTTCAATTTGGTCTTTTGTTAAATATGCTATACAAAACACTGATCATTAACGATATGACCTTTAATTTCACAGAGATATCTGAAATGTATTAACTGGTAAGAATGAGGTACGGAGTCCCACAATTCAGAGGCAGGAAATGAAATCCCTAAAATGAAATCCCTTTCACAATTTTTATAGCGCAAACATTGTAATGGCAGCAAAATAGGACTGTTCTCAGAATAATAACAGCAGCATCCCTATATCAGTCTTTACATTTAATTCCTTTCCACTCATGCTTCAATATCTATTTTTGATGTAAAATATTTTATGTGTGTATATATGTGTGTGTGTGTGTGTACACACATATACGGAGATTTTAAAACAGCTAAATCCAAAGGATCAGCTATTTTCTTTGAAGTCCAGCATTCAAACTGTTAGCATTTCTGGCCTATGAGACAGTCCACCAGATAAAAGGATAACACTTTTATATTCCAAATTCTCCCTCATAAAAAAAAAAGAAAAAACTTTCCTTAAATATACCCAAAATTTTTTCTTTTGTTAACAACCGTTGTTTTTGGAAGCATGCAGACATTAGAATTACAAAGATTGATATGACTTCGTTAACAAACAAAACAAATAATACCAATGCTAACAAATTTTCTTAAAATTTGATTGAACCTTGTCTCTAGCTTCAACGGAGGCTTTCGTTGACTCCAGGCATTAAAGATCTTAAAATCCCATTCATTTACTTCTGTCCAATGGTTAACAGAAATCTAAGATACAGTAACTCAAATTTGTTACTCTGACCTTCTTACACAAGTGCCTTTTAAAAGAAAGCCCTCAACAAAGACTCAAGAATCAGCAAAGTTTGAGGAATGAATTGTCTTTAAGTCAAGCATTTCCTGGTAAGTGTCAGAAGGTCTGGCAGCCAGGAATACACTTTGCTGACTCCAGGTAAACAGCGAAGGCTCAAAATTTGCCACTTTTGTTACCTAGAAAATTTACATGGCTAAGTAAAGTGGTGATGTCTTTAGTGGACGAATTACTATAAAATAGGAGCGCCACCATTTCAGCTAAGTGTTTTTGCCATTTTTGAAGAAAAGCTAATTGTTGGTGGCCATGTGACATTCTAAGATCCCAGAAAGGAAAGGGTGGGAGGAAGAGAGAGGAGTTCAAGGCAGTTCAGGGTCAGAACAAGCTCAGGCATCCTGTCATTAAAAAACGTTCCCCCAAGCTGAAGGCAAAACACTGCTTACCCGAAAAGGAGTGGGTGAAAAGTAGGGGGAGAATGAGGGGAAAACCACAAGGGACTCAATGTGGCCGTGAGGTGGTGACGGAAAGGAATCTGGAGCTATCCAGCTGAGTTGGGGAGCAAAAGCATCGGGCACGAAAATGCTGAGAAAAGCAACTGCAACGCAGACGACAATACTTGGCAGCTGCCCATATTCCCCTCCCCATCGGCTCTTTGGGTTTCCCACACTCCCTCCACCTCAGCTCTTGACCAACACTCAGGGGTGTGACCCGCCAGCGGGAGGCTGCGGTGATCTTTGTCTCGGCCCGGTTCCCCACGCGAAGGCTCCTCCTCCTCCTCCTCCTCCGCGCTCGCCGCCCGCTCACACCCCCAGCGTCTCCAAGGAGCTGGAAGCGCGGCGGCCACCGCCGCCTCCTCGCCCACCTCCCGCGGACTAGCGCCCTTCCTTTCCCCTCCGCCGCCCGCGCCTGCAGCTCCACCCCCGCCGAGGGGGATCTTTGTATCTCGGGGGACTTTCTGCCTCTTTCCTCCTGGGCCTCCCCCGGAGACCAAATGGGCAGCAAGCAACAGAAGAGGCTGCGGCTGGAAGCGCCTTCCGCGAAGAAGCCCATCACATACCCGCACCCCACCCCACCCCGGAAATGCCTGGGCGCCCCGGGGTTCGCGCTGGATGAGAGGGGCGACGGCACTCACGAGCTCCCTATGCCGCGCCTCCCTCTCTCAACTTCCCGGCCGGGCCTGAGCCTCCAGCGGGCCCCCAACGCCTCCGGCCCCGGCCCTCGGTCCCAAGCACCCTCCCGCACCCGTCGGCTCGGGGTCCGCCCGGCGGCAGGAAAAGCCCCGCGCGGCCGTCCGCCACCAACTCACCAGCAAGTGCGGGGGCCGCGTCGCAAAGCGAGGCGCGGAGGGTGAGCTGCTCTGCCGACGCCCGCGGCGACCGGATGCAGGTCCGGGTCCCGGCGGCTGGCAGACCCGAGGCGCCTCCGAGGCGCAGGCCTCCGCCGCTGCCTTCCGGCTCTCGCCGAGGGTCCGGAGCCTCCGGGAGGGGCCGCGGGTCCCTCACGCGTTGCCAAGCCCCCCGGACAACATGGCTCCCGGGCCGCCGGGCCGCGCGGGCAGCCCACTAATCCCCTCGGAGGAGCCTGGGCGGGAGTGAGGCGGGTCGGGAGGTGACGCCCGGCTGAGGCGGCCCGCCCGGACGAGGGCTCCTTCTTCTCTGCGGCCGGACCGTGAGGAGCTCGGGAGACCGCGGACGGCCGCTTTCGTTCTCTGCGTGTGCGTCGCTTTCTCACTCGGCGGTTGCGGACTGACGCCTCCGCCTGTTCCCCGGAGGAGAGCGAGCGAGCGAGAAAAAAGACTTTTATTGAAACGATCCAACCAGCGGCAGCGGAGAAAAGCGACCCGCCGCGGGAGCTTCCCCCACCCCCGCCTGAGCGGCTTGCCGCGGGCAGCGCGACCCCTGCTGGCGGCGGCGGCGGGAGGGGCGGAGCCGGCGGCCTGGGGGCGGGGCCTAGAGGGCGGGGCGGGGTATCCCCGGGAAACCCCCCGCCCCGAGGTGGGCGCCTCTGTCTCTCCTGCAGGGCTCCCGAAGCCACCCAAGGGAGGAGAGGGGGGTGAGAAGACCCCACCCGAGTGCGATGGTTACGTAGTGACGCAACACAGCGACTAGGGAGGAAAATTACCTGAGTAATTCAGCCCCTTCATCTTCCTCCCACCCGCCCCCCACAAAACAAAAACTCTTGCTTAAATTATCCAAGTAATGATGTAATTAAGATATCAATGCCGCAGTTCTCTACTGGTTTTCTAGAGAGCTGATTTAAAGGGCCCACACCTGAGCATGCTGACTGCAACTTTTCTCCTTTATGATGAGTGGTTGGGTGGGGTAGCAGTGCAGCGTTCACGCACGCAGCATTTATTCTTTTAATTTCTTTGTATTGTGTTCTTGGCAATACGCTAGGTCCTCAAAGGGCTGAAAGTCTAGCTGGATGAAAGATAGTCAATAACTTGTTATAATAAAACTCTGAGCTTTGTGAGAAATAACAAGGTGCTGTAAGAGAACAGAGAGGAACTGCTGTTGCCGTTGGTTAGGTTTTGTTTCCTTTGGGGGAGGGAGCGTCAAGAGGTTGGCCCAGTTTCTCTAAATATTTTTACTTTCTTCTTTCCCAGAGGCTAAAAGCTAGTTCAGGAATGAACAGCAGAGTGAAAGTGAAGACAAACTAAAGTAACACTGACCCACTTCTTTCCACCAATAAGGATAAAAGCAAAAGGTAAAAACAAACAAACCCCTAGAGGGAGATAATGAGAAGATAGAAAAGACAAGAATGGGGACCGGATGTGGACAAGGTAAATAAGAAAACATTTTAAACCACATAAAAGTCTGCTGAAGTGAAATATAAATAGTTTTCCATTTAATACCCAGAAATAGACTTTGTAAGTTTTTAGTGCAATCTCAAATCACATTATATCCTAAGGACCTCTGACAATTACCTTCTTCGATTCCTGGATGAATCCTTTCCCTCTAAAAATAATGCCTGCTGACTTCTTTTATTTTGTTGGGCAAAGTGGAATAAATCTAATGTAATATCCAACAAAAATCCTACATTTCAATCAGACTTCTCCCATGCCTCTAAAATTACCAGGATCCATAAATTAGCAACATTTATGCTCTGCACATATTTAACACTTGCTTGTCGTTCATATATGAATGCAAATATAGAACACAAGCTTTCTTTTAGAACAAGTGTGCTTTAAAAAAAGAAAAAACACTGTTAATGATGGTTTTTTGATTTGTCCAAGTCAAAGAACTTTGTACTATACCAAACATATAGCATCAATGTAATATAGCATCATTTTTAGAGGCTTTTTAAAGTTAGAGAGCTAGAAAAATTAGTATTTATATAAGGCCTACTTACATGCCAAGCATTTTTCACATACTTGTCTTATTTTAAAAATTATATGTCTTGAGGTGCCTGGGTGGCTCAGTCGGTTTAGTATCCAACTTCAGCTCAGGTCATGATCTCACGGTTCTTGGTTTCGAGCCTTGTGTTGGGCTCTGTGCTGAAAACTTGTTCAGAGCATGAAGCCTGCTTCAGATTCTGTGTCTCCTTCTCTCTCTGCCCCTCCCCTCTCACGCTCTCTCTCTCTCTCTATCTCTCAAAAATAAATAAATGTAAAAAAATATTATATGTCTTTTTTTGGGTCCTTTAGACAATATTAAAAATCATAATAAAAGTGAGTCTACAAAACAACAATTTGAGTTTCACATCAATAATTCTCCTTTTATATTATTAGAGTGGAATTACTCCATTAAAAATCAAAAGATTGTCATAATTGCCTTATCTAAAGCTACTAAAAAGCAACCTTTCCTTTACCTAAGTCTTTTATTATTACAATAAACATTTCATTATCAAAAATCAAAACTTAGCTAATGATTTTATTGATCTATTTATTCTTTCCATCAAAAAAAATATCTACTGACTACATATGATATGCCAGGCACTGTTCTAGGCACTGAAAATATAGACATGAATCAGAGAGACAAGATATTGCCCTCATGGAACTGTTTTCTAGTGATAGAAACAAGCAATAAACATGTAACTCATTTAAGGAATTCATAAGATAACTTATAATCATAAGAAATATGTGAAATAGTCATAAGAAATATCTTCAGTATTTGAAGAAAATGAAAAACTAATGGAAAAGTAATTGGGCAGGAGGAACAGGGTTTAGGTGGTGAGGTCCAGAAACGCCTGATGACAGCAGAGGCTAAAAACCATGGTTCTTTCTTTATATCCCTCAGTAAATTTAATCACAAAAAAAGTCACATGAAAAAAGAAAATGTTGGGGTGCCTGGGTGGTTCAGGCGGTTGAACATCTGACTCTAGATTTCAGTTCAAGTCATAATCTCACAGTCATGAGATAAAGCTCCAAGTTGGGCTCCTTGCTAAGTGTGGGGTCTGTATAAGATTCTCCTTCTCCTTCTCCCTCTGCCCCCCTCCCACTCATGTCCATGTGCTCCTGGAAAGAAAGAAAGAAAGAAAGAAAGAAAGAAAGAAAGAAAGAAAGAAAGGAGAGAGAGAGAGAGAAGGGGAGAAAAGAAGGAAAGAAAGAAGAAAGAAAAATGTCGTATATACGCACAATGGAATATTATTCAGCTATAAAAAAAAAGGAAGGAAGTTGTACAAAAACATGGGTGAACCTTGAGAACATTATGTTAAGTGAAATAAGCCAATAATAGAAAGACAAATACTGCATGATTCCATTTATATGAAATATCTCAAATAGTCAAACTCAGAAGCAGAAATAGAAGAAAGACGATTGCTAGGGGTAAAGGGGTGGGAGAAATGAGAAGTTGATATTCAACTGGTATATTCATCAGCTATGCAAGATGAGTAAATTCTAGAGATCCGCTATACAACATTGTGCCTGTAGTTCACAATCCTGTAATGTACACTTAAAAATTTAAGAGGGTAGATCTCATGTTATCTGATCTTACTGCAATTTTTTTTAAAGTTACATACAATCAAAATAATGAGTACCTTTATTTAGTTACTCTTCTAAACTGATTTAAAATTTGCCCATGATGTTTTGGCATGTTAGTTGGCTTTTTTCCTGGGTTGTAATATAGACTTTTTAACCTTGTAAAATAAGTTATAAAATTGCTTAGAGCATTTTCCAAACTGTGGTTAATAAATATTCCCTAGCACATGGTGAGGGAGAGAGTTGAGGAAGAATTCCAAGATCAGATCCACTTGGGAAATGCCACATACTTCTTCTCCCTCGTAGAAATTCACCACACACATTTGCATATTAAAAACTCTGAGCTGTTCTGAGATTGAAAGTAATTTTTTTCCAGATAAACCAGTATATCCCAAAATGTTTCGCCCATAGAATAGCTTTATCACAGGACGTATATGAAAATGTTGAGGGAAAAATGTGCTGATGAGCAAAATTTGGGAAACTGATCTCTTGGAGCACTAGGCATTTACCTTCAGCCTTGGGAAAGGGGGTCCTTGAAAGTGGAGAATTTGAAGGTCAGTGAACTTTGGACAGGGTAGAATGGGATGGAGTCAAAAAATCTTTGCTGTGGTTCATACTTTGAGAAAGACAGAAGCTTGGAAAAGAAATGTGAAATATATCCAGTTAAGATATGAATGGAAAGAGACACTAACCCTGGTTTTCAGTTTCTCTAAATCAATCGTTGTCAATGATCCCTGAACCAGTGGCATCAGCAATATCACCTGGGAATTTCTTAGAAAAAAATTCTCAAGGGGATCTGGGTGGATCAGTCCATTGAGCAACTGATTTTGGCTCACGTCATGATGTCATGGTTTGTTAGTTCAAGCCCCATGTTGGGCTCTGCTGTGACAGCTGGAGCCTGACTCAAACTCTGTTTTCCTCTCTCTCTGCCCCTCCCCTGCTCTCTCTCTCTCTCTCTCGTTCTCTCTCTCAAAATTAAAAAAAAGAAATTGAAATCCTCAGGCTCCACTATAGACCAGTTGAATCAGAAACTCTGGGATGGAGGCCAGCACACTGTATTAACAAGTCCTCTAGGATTCCACTACACAGTAGAGTTTGAGAAACACAGCTCTATAGAGCACCAATACATAGCTTCATCTATTTTCGATTTCCCACATATCTGAATTTCTGGACCATTTCCAAATATTAATAGCTATAAAAAGTTCTCAAAGAAATTAGTTAACTTACCAAATTGGGAAAAAGCTTTTTGTCTGGTTTTATTCCCCATTTTGCCAGGCTGAACCATGTAAATAAATATATTTGTTTGCAAAGAGTGAAACAAATTAAGCAAAGTGTAGCAATTAACTTTCTTCCCTGAAATGTCACCAGAGCAAAATAATTTTACTTTTAGTAAAAATGAAACTATAGATGAGAAAAAGAGTAGTAACAAAAGATTTTTAACCTACTTTGTAAACAAAACAGCTAGATTCAACTTAACATATATTTTTTATAAATATTTTGTACCATCCTAACAGATGCAAAATAACTTTATACCTTTGAATAATGATACAGCTGTAGCCCATCACTTAAAAAGTTAACTGAAGATTTTACAGATCCAGATCTATTTAAAAATCATTATCAAAGTATTTCCACAGGTAAACAAATTACAAATCTAGGGAGGAAAATTTCTTTACTATCTAAATCTAAAATTTTAAATTTACCATACTAGATTTATCTATAAAGGCTTGATAACATCCAAGAGACTTAGTACAGTCCAGGGAGTGTTATAAAAAGCTTTCAGGAAAGTGATGTCATGTGTCCTTACAAAGGAAATGAATCCAGGAACCAAACTTAGTCTTGGCAGTTAAGGAAGACATAATTTTCAAACATTACGTTTCAAAATGAAGTTGATCTCTAGTTGTTGACAAAATGCTTAGGGAGTGTTAGTCTCCAGGCTTCTAGTAAGGCTCCAACAAGGCTCTATTAAAAGACTAAGGAGGGATTAAATTGTTTTTCTTTCTTTCCTTTTTAAACCTTGTGATATTAACTGCTCTTAACTAGATTGATGTTCTGCCTCCTAAAAGAAATCAGAGGTGGGCTCTTAATCAAATAAAATATATGTAAAGCTTATTTGAACTTCCTAAAAAATTAAGCACAACATGAAGCCACCTTCAGATTTGACAAATTTCTCTCTTTAAAAAAATATTGTTGAAAGCTGGGAGCTAGGGCAGTAAAGGATTTTCTCCCTCTTAAGTGCCTCAAAAAGGAGGATATGACAATTAGCATTTTCCCAGAGTCTTGTCAGAATGATCGTTGCCCTGCTTTCATCCTTTTAAAGAATGACAGAAGGGAGGGAGTAGCAGAAGCCTTATGGTTTATCATCTTTAAAATGTGTTTGCCCCAGTGATTTGCATGTAGGGATGTTTATCAGACTGATTTGTAGATATAATCCTTCTGGTCTTGAGCTACTAGTTTAGAAGGTCAAGTTTTTCAGCAAACTAACTTTGGCTTGCCCCCAAGCCCACCAAGCAAATATTTGGTATTCAACATTGAAAAAATGGAAAAATTAAAAATGAGAAAGAGGAGGGGGGCCTGGGTGGCTCAGTCCGACTTCAGCTCAGGTCATGATCTCTCAGTTCGTTGGTTCAAGCCCCACATCAGGCTCTGTGCTGACAGCTCAGAGCCTGGAACCTGCTTTGGATTCTGTTTCTCCCTCTCTCTCTGCCCCTCCTACACACACACACGCACACACACACACTCTCTCTCTCTCTCTCTCTCTCAAAAATAAACATTAAAAAGAAAAATTAGAAAGAGGAAAAAGACAATAAGAAAGCAAAAAGCAGAGACAGAGAAGAATTAAGTCTTATAAATGTACTTTTACTCATCAATAAGGAAGTCACAAATGTTAATAGTGTTAAACTTCATGTACTAGAAAGAAAGAGTAGGAAAACACAAAGCTAACCAGGTTAGGGTTCTAACCCTGAAGCAATATTGCATAGGAATTGAGCTTTGCAATCAGTTGGATTGGATGGGCGTCCTAGCTTTGCCATTGTAAGATTTTGCTAAGTTACTTAATTAAGAGTTTCCCCGTATGTAAAATTAGGATAATAACATAACTTCCAGGTTTTAAGTATTAAATGAGGTAATGAATGTAAAGCAACTGTATTGTAACTTTTTCTTTTGTAAGGGACATGAGTGACTCAAATACCTTGTACACAAAAGGGATTTTGTTGTTTACAGAACTGCGAAAAACAGGGGGTATTGAAGGCTTCAGGGACATCTTATTCAACAGCCCACACAATGTCATCAGAACCTCGTTTTTCTCGTTTTGGTTCTGCCGTTGGCTGCCCTGGCTCATCTACTCATTAGGTCAAAAGATGGCTGCAATATTTGTAGCTCTATATTTCTGGTTCAAGGTTTCCAGAAAAGAGGGAGCATCATCCCCAGGAGCACAAACATTAGCTCTAATTAGCCCAACTAGAATCGATGAACTGTCCCAGTGACCAAGGCAACTGAGTAATTGGCCGCATATGCTCTACCCTTAAAGCCAAGGTGAAGTTTGCTTCACTAGAATCACATGTGTTGAAACTGTAGGAAGAGAGGTTCCCTCCAAAACAAAATGAGGGCACTCTTAGCATAAGTAAAGGGCACTCTTACCATCCACTTAATTAAGATGCAGAAAACCAGGGATAAGCAGCCTTTATTATCAGCTGGATCCAGGCAGTCTACTTCAGAACACAAACACTCTGTCTCTCATTTGGGCTTCAGTTGACGTGCCAACCTCATTCCTTTAGGGCTCTTTTCAAGCTCACTCACATCCCTGGAACCTACCCTTCATAATACCTAATCCAATGGAAAAGAGAGCCATTCAGAAAATTCTGAGGAAGGACCCTAACTGGCCCAGCCTGGGTCATATGTGTCTATCCTCCAATCAGAAGAATCCCACAAGACCACATGGAGTGAAGGCGATATACTTGTTCAAGGGAGCAAAGGGTGCTGCGTTAACAAATACAAGAGAGAAGGAATTCAGGGCAGTCAAAACCATAGGTGTCCACTATAACTGGTAAATGCAAAGAGTATAATCAGAAATTGCAAATCAGAGAAAATCATTTTGGTAAAGAGGGCAGAGTCAACCAAGAAGGGCAGCAAATGCAAGAATAAATGGATAAATTGTGGTTTAGGGATACTCAGCCTGGGATGCATCTTGGCAATAAAATGAAATGAATTATTGACATATGCAACAACATAGATGAATCCCAGAGTAATTATGATGAGCAGAAGAAGCCAGATCAAAAAGAGTACACACACTATATCGTTCCATTTTTGTAAAATTATAGGAAATGCAAGCTAATCTATGCAAGCAGATGAGTGGTTGCCTGAGTCTGGAGTAGGGAAGGATTAAAAAAAAGCATGAGGACATTTGTGGGGATGACCAATATGTTCTTTTTTCCTTCATTGAGTTAATGGCTTTCATGGGTGTATACCTATGTAAAAATTTAGCAAATTGGATGATTTTTTAAGTTTATTTATTTTGAGAAAGAGAATGTGCATACATGTACGTGTGAGGGGAGGGGTAGAAACAAGGGGATGGAGGGAGAGAGAGAGAGAGAGAGAGAGAGAGAGAATCCCAAGCAAGTCTCCACGCACACCTCCACGCACAGTTCCAGGCACAACCCCCTACAGGGGCTCAAGTGAGATTATGAACTGAGCCAAAATCAAGAGCCAGATGCTCAATTGACTGAGCCACCTGGGTGCCCCTCAAATTGGACACTATAAATATATGCAATTAATTATTGCATTATTGTACCTAAATAATGTTTAAAAAACAGAGGGAGCAAATGTGATCCAAAACACTGTCCTGTTTAATGGCATTTGAAATTATTTTCTGACATGTCTGTACAAGTCTGAATTTTCCAACAGTGTTATAAATGCTTCCTGTAAGTATATCTGTATAGAAGTCATGCCACTCAACCCATAGACAGTTTCTATCCACAGGCTCAACGAAGAGGTTAACAAAAGACATAAGTAACATTATATTCTTCTTGAAAGATTTCTTTTCGTGGTGAAAAAGAGTATAGCAGTGGACAGTACTGAATGAGCCATGGCTGAAATCTACTTGACTTTATATAACACTGGATGATAGATTTAAGGATTTTAAAGATTTAAAATGTTTATGGATAAAAGGACACCTGGATGGCTCCATCAGTTAACTGTCCGACTTTGGCTCAGGTTAAGATCTCACTGTTCACGGGTTTGAGCCCCGCATTGCGCTCTGTGCTGACAAGTCAGAGCCTGGAGTCTGCTTTCGATTCTGTGTCTCCCTCTCTCTCTGCCCCTCCCCTGCTCACAGTCTCTTTCTGTTCCTCAAAAAATGAATAATAATTAAAAAAAAAAAAAAAGATAGTGACCTGGTAAATCCACATCATCCCTTCAAAGTAGACTGTAGTATTCAATAAAGGCCAGCTCCCTTTTCTTTTCACCTTCTCAATGTGAAAAGAATCCAAAAAGTTCAAAATATTGTTCATTTCTGTTTACTTATAAATATTTTCTGTTTTTATACTCCAAAATATAGATTGCTCTTGCAATTATTTTTTAAATGTAGGCTCTATGCCCAATGTGGGCTTGAACTCAACCCAGATCAAGAGTCACATGCTCTAGTGTCTGAGTCAGCCAGGTGCCCCTGTCTGTGCGATTAAAGGTAATTTCCCTCTAGGCAGAGAGAAGCAGCATTGGCCAGGACATTCTGTTTCTTTGGACACCCTGAAAGTCATTAGGTAGATCAGAGTTGGAATGGCTTTCTAGAGCTCAATTACCTACCTTTGAATTCTAGTTTGATTGGAAGGCATCTGAAGTGCTAAATATTCCAGTATTACCTCTTATATACCTAGAAATGCAAAGACATTTTACAGAGCATTTTGTTGTTTAAAAGATAATTTTCTCATGATAAAAAATTTTAGTAATGTAGCCTGTTCAATAAAATATTTTACATCTTTTGGATAACTCAAATCACTTTAAATAAACAATGATTAGGGTAGTAGTTACCTCTCTGTATATATTTGTGCTCCATTCCTTTACTACCTTCTACCTACTATTAGGCATGGTGAAGTAAAATATTCCAGCCATCTCTCATTTTGCATTAATGTTCAAAGATGTAGTAGAAAGACTATAGGATTCAAAGTGAAATGGACTTGGGTTTAAGTCTTAGCTCCATTATTTGTTACAAGACAATGAGAAAGAGGGTTAATCTTTCTGAGCTTCAGTTTCTTTGTATGTAAAATGGCATATCCCATAGGCCCTTTCATGAGGATTGAACAAGACATTAAATATAAAGTTGCCTAACACAATACTTGCCACTGAATTAGCATCGAATAAACGTTAATGTTCTTCCTTCCACTCACACACTATGACGATAAAAGTCATGGAAAAATACTTCAATAAAAATGCATCTGGAAAGGCAGAGATCTAAGTTTATAATGCTCAAGAGAATAACCTGTTTTCTAAGAATAGGGACTATAATATTTAGAAAAAAAGGGAATGGAGACAAACAGTTTTGCTAGATTAGCAGTTCCAACAATATACTAGATGGCTTATATCCTAGGATATTATTCGTTATAAGTATTACTTAACATTCAGAATGTGAAGGGCCAGTAATAGCATTATGAATAAAACACATGTAGTTTGTGATGTCTAAAGATTTTCTTGTTTAAGGGGAACAAAACACACAGAAATATGTGCTCTCAAAAGCATAGATTCTTATCATCTACTTTCTATACTTGGTATTTACAAGTACAACTAACTATAAACCTCAATTTATTTTATCAGAGATACTCAAGCAATTTTAGGGTAGGAGCTATAAGAAGTCTTTCAATCCTCATATTTACTTTTCAACTATCATTTCATTAAAATATTCCTTCAACCAATATGTGTTTGGTCTATAATGGACCAGGCACTGTAAGGAATAGAAGTAAACAGACGATGTCTCTGTCCTCAAAGGCTTAGGGTTTATCAGGGGAGAAGAAGTCCTGGTCATAGCTCAGAAAAACTAAAGACATAAGATAAAAGTTCAAATGTGCTGCTCAGGGGAAGATGAGTTCCTGTAGCTAGAACAAGTGGAGGGAGCAGGTAATCAAGGCAGTGCGTACGGCTTATACAATAACAAAAACAAGTGAAGAAGTACTTATTGGTGACTAATTAGGAATCTAGCATTGAGTGCTATCAAGAATGTGAAGCCTCTTAAGTGGTAATCCCTGGCCTCATGGAATGTACAACATGAGTTTGACGCAATATTCTAGCACTCAGCAGAATGTGCAAGGTAGACAAGACATCTTTATTCCTTCAATAGCTTTTTTATATATTTACTTTAAATGTCCATTGTTTTTTAATAGCAATTCAGCTATTAATGGTAATCCAATCTCAAAAAAACAGTGAATCTGGGGCACCCACGTGCCTCAGTCAGTTAAGCGTCTGATTCCAGATTTTGACTTAGGTCATGATTTCACAGTTTGTGGGTTCAAGATCCACATCAGGTTCTGTGCTGACAGTGTGGAGTCTGCTTGGAATTCTCACTCCCACTCTCTCTTTGCTCCTCCCTCCCTCCCTCATGCTTTCTCTGAAAATAAACTTAAAAGAAACAACAACAACCAGTGAATCTGTTATGCATAGAGACAAAAGGCAGGTGTCTCTCTAGGAGTAGTTTGATAAACAGATAATGGAAAAAAGAAATTAGAACATTTTGAAATAACTTCTAATTGTTTGCCAAATTGTAAATGGGCTATGCCATTCTTTATGAATCTTGGGCGCATGGCAGTATTTTGAAAACTAAAATTTTATTTTATTTTTTTTCAATTTTTATTTATTTCTAGGAGAGAGAGAGAGACAGCATGAGCAAGGGAGGGTCAGAGAGAAAGGGAGTCACAGACTCTGAAACAGGCTCCAGGCTCTGAGCTGGCAGTCAGCACAGAGCCCGATGCGGGGCTCTAACCCACAGACCACGAGATCATGACCTAAGTGAAAGTCGGATGCCTAACCGACTAAGCCACCCAGGCGCCCCAAATTTTAAATTACCAAATTTAAATTTGGTTTACAGCTTAGTCCCTTATTTTTAAAGAATTAATGACACAGTTAATTATGACTGACAAGTTCCATAAAATTAGGGTCTAGTGTATATGTAGAGCAAGATTAAGATCAGCACTAAACTTTCATTAGAAAGGTTAAACATTGGGGCACCTGGGTGGCTCAGTCGGTTAAGCGTCCAACTTCGACTCTGGTCATGATCTTGCAGTTGGTGAGCTTGCGTCCTGCATTGGGCTCTATGCTGACAGCTCAGAGCCGGGAGCCTGCTTCAGATTCCATGTTTCCCCCTCTCTCTGCTCCTCCCTTGCTCATTCTCTTTCTCTCTCAAAAATAAATATTTAAAAAAATTTTTAGAAAGGTTAAACATTTTATTTCACGATAGAGATAGGCTATAAATCCTTACCAAATTTATTTTTAAATATCTTTGGAAATAAATTTAATTTTTGTTTATCTTGTAAGCCCATAAATGTGAAGTAATCTATTTCCTTTTCCTAGAATAAAGTTTCCAAATTTCTCATCTAAAACAACCTCACTCTCCAAGTTTAGCATCTAAGTTTTTGATCTCTTCACTTGAGAGACAGTGTCTGTCCTTTTGTATCTGATTCATGCCTCTTGCGGTCTTAAAGACTAGATGCCTCAGCTCTTTTTTTGCAAGTCATATACTTCAGACTCAAATGTAGGCACGTCTGTGTGGCTCACCCACGTGACACCTAAGCAACAAAACACAAGAGGCTCAAACTATATCATAATTGAGCCTGAGGGGAGCCATCTGTTTCATTTAAAACACAGAATGAATTGGAATGAGAGGCTGACTGAGATAGACTTGGAAAGAATGACAAGGAAGAATGGAAGAAAAAATTGTTAGTGTTTTTAAGAACTTTCTCTTTTTCTTTCTTTCTTTTTTTTATATTTATCTTTGAGAGTGAGAGAGAGAGAGAGAGAGAGACAGAGAGAGACAGAGCACAAGTGGGTTCAGAAGACACAGAATCTGAAGCAGGCTCCAGGCTCTGAGCTGTCAGCACAGAGTCCAACATGAAGATCGAACTCACGAACCGCGAGATCATGACCTGAGTGAAAGTCAGACGCTTAACTAACTGACCCAACCAGGAGCTCTTTTCTTTTTCTTATAGAATATAACAATGTTAATTAAATATTCTCTTCACCAGCCATTTTTTTTGTAAAAACACCTTTAATATAATAATAACAATATTACAAAAGATCTAGAAAAGAAAATCACCCATAACTCTTAAACCATAACACTTATCAGTGTCAGTAAACTGACTACTATTCAGTTTATCTTTTCAAGTCACCTGCCCTAATGTTCTACTGCTGTTCCAGCCTAAGGGGTTCCCATTTGCAGAGGGTGGAAGTTTGGACTGGGGGCCAACAAAAGCATTTGTTGGCACATATAGGCACACGTTTTTCCTGAACTACTTCTAAACCGCACTCATTTTTCAGGGATATGAGAGGTTGTGTCTAAATATAGGGATTGATATGAATTTTATAAAAGTATTTACTCTGGGTAACATAATAATAAGTGGCTCTGTCACTTTTTAACAGTATATTCTCTTAGGAAGTCAACCTGTTTGACCTCAATTTTCTCATCTATAAACTGAGATAATACTTTCTATTTTGCAGAGTGGGTATAAGGACTAAAGGCATGCTTCTATAGCTCTCACTACCATGTATTACTGATATTGATGGCTAATGTTGTTTTTATGCATAGTTCATGGACTAGAAGCAGACCTAATTCAAATAGCCTACCTCATCTTCAAAGTGGCAGACAGGAACTGTAGACTGAAAGTCAACATTTCAAATACGTTTTGATTAGCAATTTAAGAAAAATTCTTGAACTCAAAATAATTCATGTTACAAAAAAGGTACTTTATTAAATTAAATGAGAAACATACACGACTTTCACATACTTAACGATGAAAAGGCTTTAAATTAGCTTTTCCATTGTTTTCTTCTTCAAGCACTACAGAACTCACTAAACTCTAGTAAAAGCTATTTGCTATAGACTGAATGTTTATGTCCTTCCCCACCAAATTCATGTTACATCTTAATGCCCAATATAATGTGATTAGGAGGTAAGACTTTTGGTAAGTGACTAGGTCATGAGAGGGAAGGCTTCATGAATGGACTTAATGCTTTTATAAAAGAGACCCCAGAGAATTCTCTCATCCTTTCTGCCCTATGAAGACATAGCAAGAAGATGGCTGATTATGAACCAGAAAATGGGCTCTCATTAGACACTGAATCTGTCAGTGCCTTCATCTTGGACTTCAGCCACCAGAACTGTGAGAAATAAATTTCAGTTGTTTATAAGCCACCTATGGGATGCCTGGGTGGCTCAACTGGTTAAGTGTCTGACTCTCTTTTTTTTTTTTTAATGTTTACTTATTTACTTATAAGAGAAGGAAAGAGAGAATCCCAATCAGGCCCCACACTCAGTGTAGATAGAGCCTGACTACAGGCTCGATCTCAAAACAATGAGATCATGACCTGAGCCAAAATCAAGAGTCAGTCAGTCAACCAACTGAGCCACCCAGGTGTTCCAGGAGACCACTCTTGATTTCAGCTCAGGTCATGATCTCAGGGTTCATGAGATCGAGCCCCACATAGGACTCTGTGCTGACAGTGCAGTGAGGATCCTCCTTGGGATTCTCTCTCCCCGTCTCTCTGCCACTCCCCAACTTGCACAGGTGTGAGTATACACGTGCGCGCTTTCTCTCTCCCTTTCCTTCTCTCTCAAAATAAATAAATAAACTTTAAAAAATGTTATTCTGTTAGAGCAGCCCAAGTGTTAGGACTAAGGGAGTGTTATACACAGAATTCAGACAATGGCAAAATGACATAGCAGGAAATGTCTACACAATAGAGACACACCTGGGTAAAGGCTGGTGCTATTTATTTAAGATGCTTAAGTCTGTTAGTAGATTTGAAACCAGGACATCTGTCATTAAAGAAGAAAAACAGGAACAAGATGGGGTAGGTGGCAGATGGATTTTCCAAGCAGCTGGCAATCAGTACAGGTCTAGACAGGTAGGAAGTCAAGGTTGGGAAAGTCTGGTAGTAACACATTTAGAACAAAAGCTTTCATTTTCACAAAGGTTTGTTGTTGGTTGGTTTTTTGTTTGGTTTGGTTTTGGTTCCAAAGAACTTTCTTGTGTGACTGTGGGATGTCACACTGAAGAATCATAATGGCAACATAGTATAGTGGCCTCAGACATAAGAGATCTAGGCTCTATTTGTACTTGTTAGTTCTGTTTTATATAAGTTTTAGCATTGATTTGCTGTGTGATGTTGGTCAAATAATTCATTTCTAGAGTCTTCACTTACTGTAAAATGAAGTGGTTATATTAGATTCATGGTTCTTTTTTTTTTTTAATATTTTTATTTATTTCTAGGAGAGAGAGAGAGAGACACCGTGAGCAGGGGAGGGTCAGAGAGAGAGGGAAACACAGACTCCGAAACAGGCTCCAGGCTCTGAGCTGGCTGTCAGCACAGGGCCCGACGCGGGGCTCGAACCCACGAACTGTGAGATCACGACCTAAGCAAAAGTCAGACGCTCAACCGACTAAGCCACCCAGGCGCCCCAGATTCATGGTTCTTAACCATTTGCAGGAAGGGGGGAGCCTGGATCTTTTACCTCTTTAACCTGATGGAAAATGATAATTTTCTACAAAAATGCATATAAGTATCACCTCAAATTTGGCACGCTATTTTATTGCATTAGAAAACAATTTCCTTCACATAGAAAACACAAAAATTTTTCCATCTCTCACTTTTTTGTTCACATAAATGAAGTAATTGAAATAAATGCAAAGTGTGCAGATACAAAAGAACAAGGTTAAAATTCTTCCCCAAAGCAAATTTAAATGACAATTCTGCCATCATTTGTCTTGAAAAGAAATTATGGAGCAGTCTTCACATCACAATATGTTTATCATTTGTGATATTCTATAAATTTTGACTCTGAATTTTGACAGTTACAAGTGAAAGAAAGCCCTGATTAACAAAGTAGGTTGTAGCAGACGGATACGCTTATGTCCAAACAGGCTGGATATTTCTAGAACTCTTTAAGCTGTTACTTGTATCATTTCCTCAATCCTCAGGTCAATGAATTTAGTCATTTTTGCCACATCTGCATCATCAATGATACATACATCAGCAAGAACATGGTTAAAATTCACATTTCAATTTTAAAATCAAATGAGCATAACTAACCTTTGGAGAAGTTCTATAGTGTTTCCAGGTATCTGTACATTTCTGCCTTATGAGAAATTGACTAGTTCCCTCACTCTTGAATGGATCCAGGAGAATCTCCTCCTGCATGTGAAAGGCTCATATTTGTCTGTTTCCAATCCCACAGTAGTAACTTGGCCAAAAGGGCTTTTGGGGTTCTGTGTGTGTGTGTGTGTGTGTTTTAGTTTCAAAATGTCATCCTCCGGATCTCATGCCAAAAAAATCCTTACCTTATTCATGTGATCAAAGATGTCAAAGCCAAGGGGTACCTGGCTGGCTCAGTCTGTAGACCACGTGACTCTTGATCTTAGGGTCGTGAGTTCAGGCCCCATATTGGGTATAGAGATTACTTAAAAAAATAAAATGTTCAAATATATCAAAGCTACAAATGACTTCTTCCTACAGAATTATTTTAGGAGTGAACTCCAATGAATAACTTCATATCCTGCTTCCATTTCTTGACAAAAATTTCTTTAAATCACCATGAGTCAAACAGCCTGGAGAAATTGACTACTTCTGCAGCAATAGGCAAAACCTCTTCAGGACTCTTGGCAAAGGCTTTGATGCCTATGCGAGGTGATGTAGTAAGCACTGACTCATGGTGATGTGTTGAGCTTCTTTCTTCATCAAAGTGGAAAAACCAGATGTGTTGCTGAATACCGCATGTGCGCCATAGTTCCAAAATTCTGTTTGCAAATTTTGTGGGGGTTGTTTGGTAAATTCTTATTTACTTATTTTTGAGACAGACAGAGAGCAAGGGGAGGAGAGGTAGGGAGAGAGGGAGACAGAATCCCAAGCAGGCTCCATGCTGTCAGCACAGAGCCCGATGTGGGTCTCTAACTCATGAACCATAAGATCATGACCCGAGCCAAAATCAAGAGTCAGGCGCTTAACTGACTGAGTCACCCAGGTGCTCCTGCATGCATGGTTTTTACTTGAAGAAGTAACTCTTTACCATTCCAGATAATTCAGGGCTTTTGAGGTTTCCGAAAGAGTCTCATAAAATAAAATTATTTAAAATTTCTTCAACACATATTTCACACATAAACATCAGAAAATGGTACTTTTTTGCTGAAGAAGAAAATGACATAATTGCAAATTCCTCCATATTCTGATTTAGACTAACTGACAAAATGTTAGTATATCCAGAACAAAGTATGTAATTTTGCAAAGACACTCGTTCTTTATTATTCCTTATTCCAAGCTGGCATTTAACTTGACCACTTAAAAGCACCAGGCTTGTCTGTGGCTTCTTTTGCCTAATAATGCAATTAGAAGCCTTTAGACAGGAGTGTTGGGAGAAATGCAAGCTTTTGGGAAATTCCAACCTTTCTAAATTGGAGTCTTCTCAAAACAAGACAAGACAAAACAAAACAAATAACAGAACCAATGTGGTTTGAAGCATTGGGGCTTGGAGCGAACAGCCAAGAAAAAATTCTTGAGACATCTTTGAAGCAAAAAACTGGTTTTATTAAAGCACAGGGCAGGACCCATGGAGAGAAAGAGCTGCGCTGGGATAGTGGAGTGGCTGATTATATACATTTTCAAGTTGGGGGGGCGGTAGAGATAGACTGTCTCTAAGGTATTTTTGTTTTTTTTTTAATTTATTTTTTGTTTTTTGTTTTTTTTTAGAATCCAACGAATTTTGACACCGAATACAATATGGCTGCAGGAATAGCAAACTGAAGACAAAGCAGAAAAGACACAGTTCTATCTAATTTACACTTAAGTAACAGGAGGGCAAGTCATTAAATGGATAACAGAACAGTTGAGCTCGATGGAAGAATTCTCTTTCTAGTGCCCATACTTTTGGAATTCCCACTCTCTGTTGTCCAACGGACACACCTGCCGTGTTTTGAGCCAGCAAGAGATGCAGTGGAAGTGAAAGGCATGGTTACAGACTCCCCACGCAACAGTGCACTCTTCAGAAGTAGCAGACGCCTGGTTAGCTTGACGTTCTATGCAAAGATCCATAATGTGGTTCCTGCAGATGGCACAGTTATCAACCACAATATGCCAGGCCCAGAGGGCTACTGCATTCCACTTTTTCACTTCAAAGCGCTTCTTGCCCACGCCGCTGTTGGTGCCACTCGAGGTATCCACATCCATCGCTGCCGCCATTTTGGAAACACACGGTCTGTCTCAGTCTCTAAGGTATTTTGGAAACAAGGTTTCCAGGATTCTGAGGGGGCAAACTATTGATAAAATAGCTTTTTTCTTGTAAATCATTAAGACAGTTGCAAACTGATGGAGACTCAAGTCCTGCCTGCCTGTGATCTCTGTCAGGTAACAGTTCTTCCCCCTAGCACGGCGTTAACATTAAGACAATTGGGAATTCCTGGAGGAATGTTAGACTCTGCCTGTTTCAAGGACTTGTCAATGGGCTGTAAGTTGTAAGAAAATTTAATTTTTTTTTCTTTTGCTTTTGTTTCCCACATCAAAAACCACCTCATAGTTTCATGTGTTTTCTGGGTAGAGACCTCAAGGTGTTTCTTCAGCACTTTACCTGCTAGTTGCCATGAGCCAGAATTGTAGTACGCAGTCTGGCTTTCATAGCCCATCACCACAGAACAATGCATATCAAATCAAAAAGTGCCATACTTAGAAGTCCTTTTTTCCTTTTAATTTCAGCCAGATGGCATATAGACAGATACCTGTAAATCTCATGTCAGGAATAATTTTAATATTTAATCATTATATTAGGAGAGCAAATTTAGGAATTATTGTTTCTTTCCTTCTAATTCTCAAACTTTCTGAATATTGTTCTATTATTTTTAGAATATGAATTACGTATTAAAACAAAACAGAATATTGGGGAAAAAATGAGACTTGCAGAAGTCAAAAGATTATATGTCACTTTGATTTAAGAACAGATACTTTCAAAATATAATAGGATAATTATTGGGCTAATAGTTAAGAACTAGTTGGGCTATCTGCTTTAGATATATCATTTTATTTTCAGAAAGATTCTGTGAGACAAGTACTATTCCTGTCATTTTATGGATGAGGAGTTTGAAACTCAGAAAATATAAGCAACTTGTCCAGTATCACACAGTGAGTGGCTGAGTTATAATTCAAACCCAAGTCTCCTTACCTACCAACTTTGGCTCAGGTCATGATCTCGTGGTTCATGAGTTTGAGCCCTGCATCCAGCTCTGAGCTGACAGTTTAAAGCCTGGAGCCTGTTTTGGGTTCTATGTCTACCTCTCTCTGCCCCTCCTGTGTTTGTACTCTGTCTCTGTCTCTTTCAAAAATAAATAAACATTAAAAAAAAATAAAGAGAAATGAATAAAAGTATCTTTGGGGAAGGTACCATTTTACAAACAAATCCAGCTCTCTTCCAGCAATCTTTGCTCTATTTCCAGAGTCTGTATTTCCAGAGTCTTCTGATCCATGGCTTCGGCTCCCCAGTGGGTGTTTATCAGGAATGGAGGCCCAATTCACGATCCAGATCCTTAAAATTTTCTATTAGAAACTAACGAATATTTTTCATGAAAGACAAGCTCTTGGGGTTTTGAGCAGTATGAAACAACTTTTCTGAGACCTGATCACACCACTCCCTTCTCTAAATTCCTTTTTTTATTTGTCCCTGAATACTCCCAGCACAGCACTGTGTCTGGCAGTTAATGGGCACCCGGTAGATGTTGGTTGACTGATAAAATACTGAATGAGGTTTTGAAAGACTCACCGAGTTGGCAGACTCTAACACACAGCAACGTGTTGAAAGTCTGCAGAGGAAAAATACTTAGACATAATTAATTGGTTTCTCCCCTGAACCTCATCCCATTAACACAATAGTTTGACAATAGGCAAAGCCATCCTGGAATTCCTGCATGGCAAACCTTTGTTTTGATAGCACGTGCCTGATTTGTACAGCCCTTCATGGTGCTGACTTGTGCACATATTCTAGCCTCTAAGATCTCTCCAATCTTTTCAGCAACCATCTTATGCCATCATTTCCTTGTCTTTAGAGAGCATATTTTTTTTCTGCTGCCCTTGGCCATACTAAAATTTGCTCATTTGATTCAATCTGACCACCTTGATCATATGCTGGAATCAAATTGTGCTTTTTTCTACTAATCCTTCCAAAATGAAAGAGAAAAGAGTGATATCTTTGTAGCAGTTGCAAACAATTCTTTCCACCTCCCCGAGCTCTCAAAATTATTATCAGGTAATCTTAGTAACAGATAAGCCATTTTAGTGACAGATAAGCAAAATATACTATGTAATAGATGTGTGGGTATTCTATCATCCTCTTGAATTACCCTTCAGCAATCCAGCTTTTGCCATTTTCCAATTATATATTGGCTCTACATTTTTTTTTCCCCTGGGGAAACACCTGTTCTTTCTGCAAATGAAAAACTATTGCTCACCCTAAAGGAGTCCTAATGCCCTGGGAGGATTTCCTTCTGTGGCTTTGTTCCTCAAACAGGTTCTCCTACAGAGCTTTCTGGTCTCTGTAGCTTTGGTGAAGGGAAACAAATTTGCTGGCATTTTTTTTCAGTTCTCAATGTATTAATAGCCCTGTTTTCTTACTTGTGCCCATGTGCACTCTTGTCATGAGTGAAAAAAAGATAGCCTTGAACACTGCTCTAAAAGATAGCATTTGCCTTGGGAATAAATGCCCATAATTCCTTTCTCTCTATAAATATTTCTATAAAAATGCAAAAGCAATCTTGGCTGACAGAGAATGCAGTTATTTAAGTGTAAAATTCTCCTGATGAGCTCAACTTGAGTGTCTGAAAGAGCCAGAAGCCCATGATCCAATTCCCTGTTGAGAAAAAATCTTATATTAAAACATGGTAAATATTATCTAAGAGAATTTTACTGCAGTGCATCTGGGAACTTCCACTTTGAAATTTATTGCAGTGAGCTGGGCCATGTTTTGAACTTGAGAGTTTGTGGGATTCTTTATCCAAGTTCATAGTCTGATAAAATTTTAAAGTAAAATTTTTTAGCTCCTAAATTTAATTGTGTATTCAAACTGCATAAAAAAATTCTTTGTCATTAGTTTGTACTCACTTATATCAAATAATCAAAGGGTTAGCAGTCTCTTGGTATATTTCATTATAGCCACCAAATATAATGGTGTGTGAGATAGGTCATCAATATCTGTATTTTATTTTTTAATTCAATTAAAATAATTTTGTGTAAATATAAATGTGGACATGTAAGCATACATATATATTTTTTCTCCTTCTCTTTCCCCAAATTATTTTACAATACCCCATGTGATGTTAGAATATAGTTCAGAGGAAAAGTCAAACTACCTGGATTCAATCCAGGCTCTAGTACTTACAATCTGTTTGACATTATTTGAAGCCTCAGTTTTTCAAGATTGTTGTAAAGATTAAATGAGATAATTCACGTTAAGCACTTGGCACAGCACCTGGCAAGTTGTGACATTATTCATTATAAGGAGAAAAGTCAGAATCTGAGAAATATATAAATATTACAATCATATAGATAAACTATTATTTTAATTGTTCAAATTAAATGGCTGAATTGGTTTTTAGTTTTTTAGCTGTTACAACAGTAAGATAAAATGTAATCCATCATATAAATCTTGGTTTCAGAAGGGAAGAAGAAATTAGTTCATAAGTAAAGTTTTTGCTTGCTCTGAATTCCAAAAGGCACTTATAAAGGGTACATTGAATAATATATTGAATAATGTTTTCAGTAACATTTTACAGCAAATATTGTGAAGAATTAATATTGCTGATATAGCAACCTTTGGTAAAAAAAAACCAATGTATTCAATTAAAATGTAGATTAGTAAACAATTATATAACAGACTCAGTAAATATGGCCTAAGTTTGTAGGCTTATGGAATGAAAAAAAAAGTTACTGAGCATTTAGTTTGTGCACTGTATTGTCTTAGGCACTGTAAGGAACACATAGATAAATTAGACTCAGTCCTTGCTTTGAAGAATTTACTAATTTATGGGGCACCTGGGTGGCTCAGCCGGTTGAGCATCTCTTGGCTCAGGTCATGATCTCACAGTTCATGGGTTCGAGCCCCATGTTGGGCTCTGTTCTAATAGCTCAGAACCTGGAGCCTGCTTCAGATTCAGTGTTTTCCTGTCTCTCTTCCTCCTCTCCCCTGCTCGTGCCCTATCTCTCTCTCTCAAAAAAAATAAACATTAAAAAAAAGAATTTACTAATTCATAAGGCATGGGAATGAGAATAAGAAAATGATAACAAGAACTATGATCAAGGGAGACTAGTGTGAACCCCAAAGAATGATATAAAATGCTCTGGAGATTCAAAGGAAAAAAAGGTGTATTCCCTAAACACATAAACTCAACCCCACCCCATGGTCTTTGCACCTGTTATTCCCTGAACCTGGATGCTCTTCCCCCTACATGATATGGACAATATCTCCTTTCCCTTGGAGGCCTCAGCTTATGTTCTTACCTCTTTGTGGAGGCCTTTCCTGACTGCTCATCACAGAGGAGACATTTCAGCTTCTTGTTCTTCTTCATGGTACTTAATACAATTCATGATTATCTCATTTGTTTGTTAGTTTACTTGTTTTTTATCTGTCTCCCTATGTAAAATATAAGCTCCAAGAAGATAAGACTATATCTGTTTTTCTTGTCTTCCATTTACTCCTTGATTCCTAGAACAGTGCCTGGAACAGAGCAGACATTCAATATATATTTGTTGAATAAACCAATGAACAAACAAAAGATCCCATTTGGTTGGCAGGATCAGAACAGGTTTCATGAGAGGAAGGAAGGAATCCTGAAGAAATGGATAGGGTTATGAAAGGGTAGAGAAACGAGAGATGTTCCAAACAGAAAGAAAAGCATCAGCAGATATATGGAGCCTAGGACACACAAAGCATTTTCTGAAAGCAATAAACACTGTACATCTTTGAACTTAAGATGCGTACTTCATTCTCCTACGTCTTCCTTCCATTTTTAACATATCCAACTTGGTATAATTGGCATGTGTCTTATAATGACTATCTGAAGATACTATGGTTGTATCTTTTTTCCTCTAAAATGTTATTTAATTGATGATGTGTCTTATAATGCATTTTAGAAATGGAAAAATAAAGTAATTCAGTTTTATTAGGGCAAAAGTATGTGTAGGGGAGTTGAGAAAGTTCTGTTGTAGAAGTTATACTCTCGGTACATGACAAGGCCGGAGTGGTAAATTTATAGCATACTTAATTTATCAGAAATGGGAAGGGGTTCCTACTAAAATTGTAAAACTATATTGTTTCCCAAAATAGTTGTAAGTCTTTCTATAAAGATATATTTTTTTGACCATTGATATTTTAAAAGTTTAAGCTCAAGATAAAAACTCTGTACCAAGCCCAGGAGAATATAAAGTCTCCTCACTGGACCATGAGCTATTTGAGGGCAGGGACTGTATCTCTAGTAACTATCACAATACCTCATATGGAGTAGAGGCTCCGCGAATATTTACGCAATAGTAAATTAGTAAATAATTGTTGAAGGAATGACAACAATTTTACCATTCTTTATAAGAGAAAAGATTATAGTGGATAATGGAGATGAAAACAATTGTTAGACTTTTTGAGGCCAGATAGAATTAGCTTAAAGACTTTGGAGGAGGGAAGTGTTTAGCTACTGTTTGGAAGCAGGGGAGAGATACAGGCTGGCAGAGAGGAGGCGTAAGTAGTTGGAAACAGGACGTGTAAGTCCTAAGGTGTTTGTTTGTTTGTTTGTTTGTTTTTTGCAGAAAATGATAAAATATGTGTGGAAGCCACAGAGAGCAGACCAGGAGAAGGAAATGCATTAAGCGAGGGCAGGAAGAGGAGGAGCAGGCAACCATGGAACCAGAGAGGGCCTGAGTCTGTCTTGACTTGCTTTTACTAAAAGTCAGTTATGAGCCAGAAAATATGCTTGGACAATTAGGTGTGGATACTAAAGTCGCTCAGAACATAGGCAAGATCCTTCCTAGCTCTTGTCACTAGCAATCTCCAAGACGCTAAACACAGGGGACACTTCAGTCCTCCTTACACCTGACCTGTCGGCAGCATCTGACTCTGTTGACTTCTCTCCTTTTTAAAAAAAAATTGTGGGGGCGCCTGGGTGGCTTAGTCGGTTGAGCGTCCGACTTTCGCTTAGGTCATGATCTCGCGGTTCGTGGGTTCGAGCCCCGCGTCGGGCTCTGTGCTGACTGCCAGCTCGGAGCCTGGAGCCTGTTTCAGTCTGTGACTCCCTCTCTCTCTGACCCTCCCCTGCTCACGCTGTCTCTCTCTCTCTCTCTCTCTGAAATAAATAAAAACATTAAAAAAAAAATAAAAAAAAATTGTGCTAAAATACACATGATACAGAAAAGATAGACATATAATACAAAATTTACTGTCTCAACTACCGTTAAGTATACAGTTCAGTGGCATTAACTACATTCATATTGTTTTGCAACCATCACTACACTCCATCCACAGCACTCTCTTTATCTTGCCAAAGGAAAACTCTATAGTCATTAAACAATAACCCCAATAAACAAAAACTCTCTCAGACCTTGGTAACCACCATTCTACTCTCTGTCTCAATGAATACGATTCTAGGTACTTCATGTAAGTGGACTCACACAGGATTTGTTCTTTCATGACTGGCTTATTTCACTTAGCATAATGTCCTCAAAGTTCCCCTATGCTGTAGCATGAGTCAGAATTTCCTTCCTTTTAAAGGCTGAGTAATATTCCATTGTATGTGTATCTACCACATTTTGTATATGACCTCTCCAGTTTTTGAAGCCCTCTCTTTCTTTAGCTTCCACAATTGTTTTTCCTGGTTTTCCTCTGACCTCCCTGACTTCCATTTCTCTGCTTTATCCTGAGCTTAATGTCTACCACTTAGCTGTTTAATGTTGAAGTTCCCTGGAACTTGGTCCCAAGCCCCTCCTCTCCTCTTATTCTCTACTATTTCCTTAAACAAGCTTACCCAAGACCATGGCTTCCCTTCCTGTTTATTTGTCCTTACTTACAAGTGTACAGTTTTGCAGGGAGGGGTGCACAGGGAGCGGTGAGGAAAGAAGGGGGACATCTGCCTCGCCAATCAGATCAGTAGACTCATCACTGATGAACAAAGGGACAACAGATGTCTCAGCCAAATTGCTCTCACAGCTGGATTGGGAGTTTAAGTATGAATTGAAAGGCAAGAGGCCAAATAATGCTTGAGGAAGTTGACCTACACTCTGATTTCACAGAAAAGAATACAACAAGAATAAGCTGTCGGGAGATGGGCAGTGGTGGCAGTTTAGCCAAAAGGTGACTGGGATCCAGGCAAAATATGTTTATAAGGAAAAGTGGACACAAACCAATAGTTGAAAATGTGGAATAAAAGAAGTGATAAGCAGTGAAGTTAATACTTTCTCTAAGGCTCTTGCCTTCTTTTTGATCGTGCTTGAGGTCAAAAGAGCACTTCCTCTGAAGATTAAACAAAAAGACCCAATTAGATATTTGAGATGTTTTTTCACCAACCTCGAATCCCCTTTTATTTCATCCTCTAGGGCTGAAATCTATGCAAAATTCAGAAAAGGATGAAGATAGGCTGACCATGGTGTCCCCAATTGTCTATGCTTTCCTCCAATCTTTGTCTTTAATATTGCTGCTTTCTAATTATTTTTTTTAATGTTTATTTGTGGGAGAGAGAGAGGGCACGAGCAGAGGAGGGGGAGGAACAGAGATTGAGGGAAACAAAGGATCCAAAGCAGGCTCCGGATTGTCAGCACAGAGGCTGATGTGAGCCTGAAACACACAAACCATGAGATCATGACCTGAGCTGAAGTCAGGTGCCTTACTGACTGAGCCACTCAGGTGCCCCAGTATTAGCTTTTGGTTAACAGCGCACCTTTAGTCTACTGCCCTCCCTTCAAAAAAAATCTTGTTATACCCTTTTATAATTATCATTAACAGATTTCTTAAGCTTAAAAAAGCCAAAAAAGGATTTTGTTTTCTTTTGGATCAAACCTTAAAAATATGAATGATCAGTGTTATAAGTCAAGTTATTTAAGAACAACCAACAAATCTTGGACACTGATAATGGTTGAATTAGGATATTAGGCAACAAGGTGGGATTAGACATAATCCTTATCCTATAAACATAAGATAACAGATATGGAGTAACGATTGAACTTAGTTGGCTTTTCACTTTACTCCTTATTCTGGTGATAGCACTCCACATTTACTTTGGGTTATTGCTGGAGATGGTCTGTGACAGCATTAACCAAAGTACTTTTCCAGCCAAACCATAAGGTGGGCCTGATCTTCGAGGTGGGTCTGATCCAAGTTAGGCCAATCAGATGCTTGCTCTCAGGAATTTGAATCTAGAGGAGAGGAATGAAAAAACAAAAGGATCATTTTTTGCTTGCTCTCTGAATCTGCAAGTCTGCCCCAGTCCCAGCTTTTTCTGAGCCAGGTTATTGAGCTAGGCTTTCCATTCTATGAGCTAATGCAGTGAATGGAAATTTCCTTTTTGGCCTACCCTAGCTAGTTTCCTTTACTTCCAATCAGCATTTTATCTTGAAGGTTAGGGAGTGCCAGGTGCTATTTTGAAGGCATTGGATGGATGTCATTTGATCCTCACAACAACTCTCCAATTATTTTTCTCCTTTGACAGAAGGTGAGCCTCTGAAAAATTAAAGCAACATGTCAAAGTTTTTACAGCTAGCAAGAAATGGAATTGAGATTCAAACTTAGGTCATAGGACTCTTGGTCTTTAGCATTTCATCTCTAGGGAAGAATTCTTTTTTTTTATTTTATAAAATGTTTTAATGTTTATTTATTTATTTTTGAGAGAGGCAGAGCGTGAGCTGGGGAGAGGCAGAGAGAGAAGGAGACACAGAATTCAAAGCAGGCTCCAGGCTCTGTGCTATCAGCACAGAGCCAGATGCGGGGCTCGAACTCGTGAACCACGAGATCATGACTTAAGCTGAAGTTGGATGCTTAACTGACTGAGCCTCCCAGGCACCCCAGGAAGAATTCTTTAGGAAAACTCAGGGCTTTTGGTAATGAAGTGGTGGGGAGGTGACACCGGAGGCTAGAAGTATGAAGCTGAGACAAATACTTTTCTCCACAGTGAAGTACTAGAATTTGGGGAGGTTTTCTCTGACATTTAGAAAATAGATTTGGGGAGCCTGGGATTCAAAGAGGGCTGCAGATGGTTGGGGCAGGGTAGAATGAATCCTTGCAATAACATTAGGCTGGAGTCTTAGAAGAAGCCAAAGTATTCATTAGGGTATTTTCATTATAAGTAACAGAAAACTAAACTCAAAATGGATATAAATCATTATACTATTATTCCAAGAAACCCAGAGGTAGGAATGTTTAAGATTAGATGCTTTGGTGGGCCAACAATAAACACCAGGTTTTATTCTATCTTTCCTCTTTGGACCCTTTGTTGTGTTCCCTTTGCCCTCAGGGAGAAATGCTCTCACCTTTATAAGTTGGCTACAGCACCACTTATGACCTTCGCACAAGACAATGGTCAGAGGAGGAGACTACCACTTTCTGAGTATCTCTTTTGGGAAGAGGAAACTTTTCCTAGAAGCAACCGAAAAGATTTCTTTGCATGTCTTATTGGCCAAAATGCATTACATGCCCAAGCCGACACCAATCACTGCTAATCATAATTGCTAAGAAGAATCAAGATGCAGCTCCCAGGGGTGGGGCTTGAAGAAGGTGGATTCCTGAACAAAATCGAAGTTCCCTAAGAAGGAGAGAAAGAAAATGGAGTAAACATGGAGAGGTGGCCACACACTCTCCTAATACAGTAAGAGATTCTTTGAGGACCTTGAACTTTAGGAATAATAAAGATTATGGCAGGCTCTAAAGCTAGAAAGTCTTGGACGTGACGGATGGCTTCCTAACCTACCAGCTGTATGATAGTGGGTATAAGGATGCTGTAAATATTAAATAAAATAATGTCTGCAAAATGCTTGGCACAGTATCCGGCCCATGTTAAATGCTCAATAATTGGTAATTATTTTAATTATCATATAGAGCTTTTCATCACTTCCTGTTCTAAGCTGAGTTACTCTCTATTATTCCCAAATATTTAGTAAAAGTCCATTACATGAAACAGCCTTGTGTTAGCGATGCTTTTATGAATGAAGAAGAGCTTGTGTCTCTCCTTGGGGAACAGGGAAGTTAAGGGACCACTGCAAATGCAGGAGGCAGGATGGTGAGAGAAGATCAAGAATTGAGCTGGAAGTAGAGGTCTGGAAGTAGAGATGAGAGTCAGTAAATTCGAGTTCTCAGGAGAGGAGAGCTATATGCAATAGGAACTTGATTTATTCTAGTTAATACTAAAGAGAAGGCTGAGTCTTAGAAAACTTTGGGTCACATGCACATTTGAAAAGAAGACTTAACAGTGAAAGGTCAACAAGCATGATGAGTGATGCACATAATGAGTGCAATAGGAACTCAAAGAAAAAAAGAGAGAGAAACTACTGTAGATGACAGGGGTCAGGAAAGGTCACACATGGCATGTGAGACTGGGACCTACCTTTGAAGAATATTTAAAGTGAAGTTAAGGGAAGACAAGGGAGTGTTCTAGATGGAGAGAATGGTGAAAGAGCACAATTAGGGAATCAAGAACCTGCAAAAGATACAGAAATACCAACTGGGTTTTTTGCAATGGTCTAAACATAAAATGATAATGCTGTGAACAAAGAAGCTGACTATTGTTGAGCTAAATAAACCTACTGAGGAAATAAAGTTCTGCTTTTGCAATAAAAAAAAATCTGCTTTTGAAATTATAAAGGTGGAGCTAGTTAAAAATTATCATTATAAAAAATTACAACAAACAGAAATACAAATTCAAAATATCATAGTTACCCAAGTTTGTTAATTTACTAAAATCAACAACCCTAATGACCGTTTTCAATGGTGTTCACTATCACCATAAAATCATAAGATCATACAAACTATAGTCGACTGGCATGAAAAAATATTAATATAGACATAATTTTTAAGAATAATGGCTATTTATTGCATGCTTAAAATGATTCACTTATCTAATCAGTAGATATTGTCATATCATCCAATCACCAGCCAATATTGTTTCCTCTAAAATATATGATGCGAGGTAAAGAATAAGGTTAAAAAAACTGTATGTCTTGAATGTTACTGAAAATTACTGCATGTAAGATGCTGTTCTAAGAACTATGAGAGACAAAAAGTTGTGACTTGGAATTGTTCTTAATAGACCATAATCTAACCTGATATGTTGAGTGACAGGACGCTGAAGGACTCTGAAGTCTAAGTCTAAGAGAGGTGCAGTTTTCCAACGAGGTGCCATGGCAGGTTTCAAAGTGGGAATGACATAACTGGTAGGGAATCTGACTACCACGTCCAGAATGGATTGGAGGGCAGGGACCAAAGATACGAAACCCATCAGCAAACATATAAGACTGCAACTGTGAGGCGACAAGGGTCTGAGCTAAGGTGTGCCACAGGGAAGGAAATCAAGGAAGCGGTGGGTTCCAGAACGACTGTTTAAGCTGCCAGTCCCACCCATTTCACACAGCCAGAAGCACCTTGAGGGAGGTCTCCAGGAAATCCCAGGGCACACTCCCAGTCCTGCACGTTCTCCCTACTGTGTCTCACACTGCATGCTGATGTGCGGCTGGCCCCCTTCTCCCACTTAGTGCTCCACCTGACCCTGCCGACTTCACCCAGGTCTCCTTCCCGGGTTACTGGTTTGCTTCCTACCAGGTGTGGTATGTTTTTTTCAGCACAAGAAACAGAAGACCTAACAAATAGTGACCCAAGACTCTAAGTACATTTGTTGCTTACTTAAGCAGAGGCTTGTCTCAGGGGTGGTTTGGTAATTCAACAATGTGATCAAAGAAGGCAGAATCCACCCTGCCTCCTCCGTGAGTCAGACAGGTCTCAGTGATTGTCACAGGGCTGCAACCGCTCTGGGAAACGCCCCACACACAAAGGCATTCAAACTGGAAGCAAGGGAAGGGAGACAAAAGGATTTCCTCCTCCCTTTCCTTTATTTTGTCAGGAAATAAAGTCTCCCCTTCAAGTCCTTGACCAACTTCTCCTTACACTGTACTAGTTGTGTCGGTGTCACAAGCCAACTCCTAGATCTTGGCGATCATTGGCAAAGGAGAACGGTTTTACCATGATTGGCATAGATCAGCTATCACTCATCCTGTGTGCTGGGCAGGTTTTCCTGAACAGAACTGAGGCTTGTTAGCAGGAAAGAAAGGGAATGGCATTTGAGCAGGTGGGTCAAGGTGTCTGCTATGGTTTCTGCATGGGGACAGCATCTTAGCCGGCTTAACCCAGCCTGCCTGGTGTAATCAGTTCCCAACTAGGTCTTGGAACCCAAGCATCAGTGCATCCATCCCCTACCTCCCTACTGTTCTGGTGGGAAGTTGTTGACCTGATTTGGCCTTCATCCCCGAGCAAGCAAGATATAGATGATAGTCATTACAAAGGAAGAAGGAGTGGGCAGGCCATTACCTGGATCTGCAGGGGAAGGCTGACTGGTGTCGTATGATATTAGTGAGGTCATTTGAACCTCTGTTACTACCTTTCCCTTATATGTAAAGATTTGGTAATTTAGTGCTCTTGCTTTTTATCCCTGGAGTCTGCAAATTGTTGGGTTTTAAAGGGGAGGATAATATAAACATCAAGGATTGAGGAACAGGAGGAGCTGAAAGAAAAATAGAGAGTGCCAATGTGTCTGCAGATGACAGAGCTTTTGTAAGCCTCTCTCTTATCTCTTTTCTGTGGTTTATTTCACATTAAACTTTCGCTCAGTGTTTTGGCATGGATAAACCTTGGCAATGTCTCTTTGAAAAACATCATTATCATATATCTTTTTCTTATTAAAACCAACCACATTAAAAAAAAATGATTACAGCTCTGGAGTGTTCATTAGTAAAGCCTACTGGGCATTTAGTAACTGTGTATCATCAGACTTCTGAAATGTGGCTAATTTCACTTCACTGACCTCGCCTTGTAGCTACCTTTTTATTGTTCTTTATTCCTGTAGTTTTAATTACCACAAATAGAAGAGCAATATACATTTCCTCATGTATTTTTAGAAGTTTTATTCAGCCCCCACCATGCTGTGCTGCTGTGTCCTTACAAACACACCCATTAGCCTTCTTGCTCTGGGATTTTTTGTTTGAGAGGAAGAAGGCGGCTCATGACTAACTAGGGACAAGTCTCTCTGACCCGTAAGCTTCCTCCTCTATTTTCCCTAAAATAGGTTGTGTTTACATCATCCCAAGCCATGTTCATTCTAGGGCTTTTTATTTATGCCAAATGAAATTCATAAGGAAATTTGAGCTCAGTTGAGAAGAATCATAAGGAAGAAATGCTTTTAATTAAAGGGCAACCTCATCTCTGGTTCTGCCCATCTCTCATACCCCTCACATGTACACACACACACACACACACACACACACACATACACACACCCGTCACTATTCTCTGGCCACCCTGGATCAGTCATCATTCACAGGAAGAAGATCTCAGATTCTACACCTTAGCTCGTTATGTTCCCCTTGTGCAGAAGTGCAGAAGGACCATTCCTCTGCCTGGTTGTTCCACTTTATTCTTCAAGGCCTTGTTCAAAAGTAATCTTAGAGTATGACCTTTTTAAACTCCACTTCCATCCTCTTCTCTATGTTCCCATAATATTTTGCAAATAGCTTTAGTCTTATGCTTATAATGTCTCAGTGTCTGTCTGTCCCAGCCCTGCCCACTGTTAGCTGGAGTCAGTCTTCATCCTTAGAGACCTCTTCTTAGAACCAGGACACTGCCCACCATGCCCCTCCAATTAAGCCCTGATGCTGCTTGGAGAAGCCAAGCCTGATACTGCAGTGCACTCAGCCATCAGCTTGAGCCTTTGGGTCCCAGCATCAGGTATCGTTGGTCAAGTGTTTCCTGCCTCTCTGGACATTCTCATTGGAATGGCTAGATATTCTTTTTTTATGTTTATTTTTTTATTTTGAGAGAGAGAGAGAGAGAAAGCAGAAGCTGGGGGAGGGGCAGAGAGCGAGGGTAAGAGAGAACCCAAGAAGACTCTGTGCTGAAAGCACCAAGCCCAACACAGGCTCAATCTCATGACTGTGAGATCATGACCTGAGTCAGGATCAAGAGTGGGACCCTTAACCCACTGACCCATCCAGGTGCTCCTGGAACAGCTGCATATTCTTTAGCCTGATTTACTCCCTTCTCTCCACCGTCTTCCTTTATTGCTAGACAGTGAAGTTGCCGAGTGTGGGGACCAGACTTTGCAAGTCGGAGACGTTAGAAACTGCAGAATCTCATGTAGTGATATGAGAGTTGTGTTAAAGTCCTCACTTTAATTTAGTTTGAGTCTGGTGCACAGGGTTTTAAAAATAGAGATGCCCAAGATTGTTTCCTTGGTGAAGACTTCTTCACAAACAAATAGTTCACAGAAAAGGAAAAACAAATGGCTGGTGAACATCTAAAATATATTTAACCTCACTTATAATAAGAGAGGTACAATTTAATTATATGTTAAGATATCATTTTTCACTAACCAAATAGACAAAAAGCAAAAACTTCAACACACTGTTATTAAAGACATGTAATATGCAAATACAATTTGACCTACAAATCTCATTTCTAGAAAGTTAGCCTTATAGATATGCAATATACATGCAAAACAATTTACATGTAATGGTATTTATGTCTGTATTCTTTGTGATACAATCAGAGTGAAAGAATCTAAAGTTCATCCATAGTCCAATGAGTAAGTAAATTATGGCACATCTACATACTAGAAAACTATGCAGCCAAAATTTTGTGGTAGTTTTTAATTTACTGATTGAAATGCTATTTCCAACATCTATTATTGGAAAGGAAACAGGTACAAAAGACATGATGTACCAGGCACATGTGTGTGGGAAGGATTTTTTTGCTGTTTACCCTCTTGTGGCTTTACTTTTTTGAGCCATGTGAATGCATTTGCCTATTAAAAAAAAATGTAAAAAGAGCATTTGTAACTATAGAATTCTATCTTTTCCCTAACACCAAGCACAGGGTTTGGCATTTGTCAGATGTTCAGCTTCCCTAGAAAATAGAGCCTGGGCTAAGAGTTTACATATCTACCATTTAGAGAGGGGTGCAACCATGGGGAGCTAAGTCTGGAAGGAAGGAGAGTAAATATTGGAGGTGTTATTGAGCTGGCCACTCACAACAAAACACTGCTCAGTGTTTGGTGTCCAGAGAGGCCACAGGAAAACAGGAAGTCCATGGATGAGATTAGGGACAATTTATCTGTTGGGTTTCCCCCGCCCCCTGTCTCCCACTGGTTAAAGTCTACTCCACAAGGGCATTAACTCCATTTGCCCCTCTGTGATTTCCAGCCAGTACGGGCAGCCTCATAAAAGCAGCACCTCCAGGGGTCCAACTACTGTACACATACAGGGTCCCTTCTTGTCACATGACACAGTACAACAGGGGACTCCTCCTTTTTTTTTAATGTTTATTTATTTTTGAGAGAGAGAAAGACAGAGAGGGAGACAGAGTGCCAGGAGTGGGGGAGGTGCAGGGAGAAACAGAGACACAGAATCCCAAGAAGGTTCCAGGCTCTGAGTTGTCAGCACAGTCCCCGACACGGGGATTGAACCCATGAGCCCTGAGATCATGACCTGAGCTGAAGTCTGATGCCCAACTGACTAAGCCAACCAGGTGTCCCAGGGACTCCTTTTTTTATCGCAGTGATGATGAAAGTGTGTCTAGTGGCTGAGGTTTGGGAGTGGAGACCAGATATTGCTGAGTGATCTGGTGTGGTATATAAACAGGTTTAGTACACTAGATGCTCAGAAGATTTTTTTTTTCCCTCAAGTAGACTTTATTTTTAGAGCAGTTTTACGTTTACAGCAAAATTGATCAGAAAGCAGAGAGACTTCCTGTACATTCCCCGCCCCTTCCCATACACAGACTCCTCCACCATCAACATCCCACACTGGCATGGTACATTTGCAACAATTGACAAAACTGTATCATTATTACCCAAACTCAGAAGAGCTTTTGGTTTGCTTTTGTTTATTTAATAGGTTGGTTGGTTGATGAAAATAGTCAAGGTATTTCCTCTCAAATTATAAATCTGGGGGTATATAAGAACCTAATTATTTAAATTCCCCACACCCATGATCATCTTATTGTAATGCTAGATTATTCTACTCAAGTTTATACATGGTTGTGTCTGTTCCTGTTTAATACCATGTGCTTTCAATAAATTAATCTAAAATATGTATTGCTGAATTGAAGACCCTATGCTGGGTGGAGTCCAGACATCTGAAAAAGTAAAATACATCACCTTTCTTCCAGAATTATTACAAAAGCACACATTCCTTAAACGGGAATGCAAGAATTAAACCACACAACAAAACAGCACAAAATATGCTCCATTAGGGAAGTGATTTACAGCCAAGTGAGAGGTAGATGCAAGAAATACTATACAGTTTATGCAATTTCTTTGTACCTGGAGTGGTTAGGGAAGACGATAGAGAAACAGCAACTTGAACTTGAATTATGGACAAGATGTGGGGAGAATAGCAATAGTGAGATCATTTTGGATGACCTGGCCTAAAACAAAGATCAGAAGCGTGGGACAAAATATGTAGACAGCTTTGTTTTTTGTTTTTTTTTAATTACAATACTAAGACAGTTTGAAAGAAGTTCTAGAAAGTTAGGTAAGGACTATGTTGTACAAGGCTTTCAAATGATTTGCAAATAAACTAGAATTTCATTCTGTAAATTGAGGGGAAGTCATTGGCATTTTTGAGTAGTAGAGTCATGTGCCCTATTGGGAAACATTTTCTAATAAAATGTCACAAACACACCCCTACCTCTGACTAAATCAGAAGACCTTCCCCCCGCTCTCCCATTGAAATGTCTGTATGAGCTGACTGAATTCTCAAGGAGTTAATTTCCCTGGAAACCGATCTAGAGTTTGGTAGATCATCAGAGGGCTGTTTGTATAGGAAATACTTTAAACTTTGGCTCTCTATGTCTTACATAGGATAAGCATTTTATATTTCTGGGTAGTTAAGATGCACTTTTTAAAGTCTGAATCTAGATTAGGTTGGTAGAAAACTGAATCACTAGCCACTATTGGAAGGTGGCAGTGTTTATCAGCAGCATCTAGGAATCTAAGGCCAGCGCCTATAACATCACATCCTCTCTGTTCTGCTATCAGTTGGATGCAACAGGAAACTGACGAAGGTGCTAGGCAGTTTCCTTTCTGCTCTGACCTGACCAGTTTCCTCTGCAGCTTGCTCCCAGCTTATTGTAAAGGAAAATCATGAAATACCAGTCAATTTCCTCCAGTTGGATCAAGCCTAGGACAAGGAAGGAAAAACAAATTTCTAAGATTAGTCAATTTCCCTTTGCAGTTATAAAGTTGGTTCAGGGCCTCCTGCTGACCCTTCTCTTTAGACATGTATCTCTTACAGCTCAGCTTTACATCATAGGCAAGATAAGGACTTGCGGCAAAGTGAGCAACACGTATTATGTAATTCTTATAGGAAATCTTGCGTTCATTCATGGGAAAGCTGCCCATATAAAACAGCTTATTTGATAAGCTTTCCATTCTTCTTTGACTTCTATTAAACTCATTAGTTCAAGGGGGTTAAACAAAATACAGATAATTCTAATGGATACACCCTGCCAAGTTCTTGTGCTCTTTTCTCAGCCTGACAAAGTAGGAGCTGTTTCCATGGAGAATGTTTATGTAAAATTAACAAAGGAATTGAGTCAGTTTAGTGAAACAGACAGGGCTAGACTACTTCAAAGAGCAAGAAGTTATGTCTGGTGTTGTAGAAGGTTACCTGAATTTTGTTGGGTTTGAGAGGGAGAGGCTACTGCCTGCTGGGAAATGTAACTAAGAGGCTGGCATCTGAGGAATGTGACTGGCTTACTTCGTAGAAGTAGTTCAACTTGAAGATGGGAATTACCATTTAAAATATCTTTTCAGAAAACTTAACAATGTGGAGGAACAATGCTCTATTGGAGTTTACATTGAATGAGAGTATGTTCATTTAGCAGGTAGATGATTCTTTCTCGTATTTCACTTCCTGTTATTTTAACTTACCTGCTTTTAAGTTCCCTTTGAAAATTTCTCTTATTTCTGTATGCATATGATATATTATTAAAATAATATTCCCATAAATTTCCCTTTTATACTTTTGTATGATCTCTAATATTTGTACTGTAGAAATTCCTCTAGCTAAGTAAAAAACTGTGATTGCTGAAATGGATAATGTAATAACCAGAATACAAATATATTCAGCTTTGAAACATGAACAGTGGATAAACAGACTGTAAGAATAAGTAAGGTAAAAATTCAAGGTTTAACTTTAATAGCATTTGGAGCAGATGCTGTAATAGGCATCTGAGAAGTAACAGATTTGTGGGGGCTGTGGCATTCTACTCCTTTTTATCCTGGGGACTAATTATCTATTACTTTACAGACTTGCCAAAATACTGTGGAACTCTTAAAAACAACTTGGCTGATCAACTAGCAGTAGCATTATTAAACTAAAAAACAAAAGGACTTGTACAAATAAGGGGCCTACTAATCTTTACAGGGGATTTGTAGATTTTTTCCCAACACTTACAAGGACAACATAGCTTTAATTTTGAAGATAAATCATACCTCTGCAGAGGTATAAGCACCCAGAAGTTTTTACTTAATTAGCCTGAATCAGTAAAATGATTTCCATTATCATCTTTAGCAAACACCATTATATTTTAACAATGGGGTCTGGTTGAACTTTCCTAGCTAAAATCTGGGACAAAAATAGGGCATGTTATTAATTTAATGTAGTCAAAATTTTAGCCAATCTTATATGCATTCCACTGAAAATAGTTTATATTTTCAGAGTAACCTGTGAATATTCTAAGATATATACTTAGTGAATGTCTTAGGTCTGTTTTGCCCCATTGTCTGTCCTTTTCACCTTCCTCAGGTGTTGACATCATGGGGGCTCATTCATAAACATCCTGCATGCTGTGAACTCTGTGTCAGAGCCTGCTTCCCAATGAACGAAGTCTTTGACAGTGATTGTTAAAAGCAGCATTGACCAACTGGAGTGTGAGTCAAAGGAAAGGGTGAAAGGGATAAAGAATCAGATCATATGAGGAGTGGCTGAAGGAGGAGCAAGAAATAGGGAGGAAAAGCTTATGTAACATAGTGATTGATTGAATGGACTCAAATCCTTGCTTGAACAGTGACTGTGAGAGCAGGGCAAGTATCTTTAACCTCTCTCTGGCTCAGTTTTCCATGGTACCAGTGATAATAGTACTTTGGGTTGTTGAGAAAGTTAAATAAATTAATATTAAGTAAAACACTTTGAAAACTGCCTGGCACATAGCATTACATGTAAGTGTTTGCTGTTATTATTACTTGATTCATCAGATATGTGAAGTATTATTATGGAGAGGAGGGTTTGACCTGTTCAAATGGCCTCAAGGGGAGTTAGTGGGACCAGAAGCTGAGAACTGTGGCTAGCTTGACTTTGGCTCAAAGATGAGATTTGTCCAGGCAGGTGTTGGGCTCCTTGTCACCAGAGCTGGGGCCTCCTCTTGATGGAGTGTGAAGGATTGGGAGTAGATTGGTCTGGAAACTGGGTAAGATGAGTTCTCTGGCTCTATTACAGCAGGCTCTCCTCCCATTACTGAATCTCCCTTTCTTTCCTCCTCAAATCAGCTGTGGTTATCTTGAAGGAAGAAAGAAACCGAAATCAGAGCTCCAGCTCTCATGATTTGAACAGCTTTTTTTTTCCCCAAACAGGCAGAATGCTCTTGGCACCCACCCAGCCATCTCCTTACATGCTCTGCCTTTTTCCCTTCCTCCCATCCAAAATCAGATGAAGTCAGTTGGTGGATGTGTAGGCTTGTGCTGGTTAAGATTATGAATTGGGCCAAATATTTCTTTCTTTTCCTCATTATTTTCTGCTTTTTGGCATTTTTCTCCTCAAATTTTGACAGAGAAATAATCTTGGAGATAAAAGGTTTATGATTTAGTGATAACATAGTTAAAACCTACTTACATGGCTGTGAACAAATGGAGGAATTTCTCTGAGCAAAGCTTCCGCTTTTGTAAAGGGTATATTTCCATGGTATGGTAATGAAAGAGATTGTGACGGGTAATATCCAAGATTTCTCCAAGCTACAACATTCCATTTCAGGTTGAGAGAGCAAATCCACAGGGTAGACAGAACTTTTACGGCATTATTTCACTGCCCAGGTCCCTCTGTTACAGCTTTTTCTCTCAAAACAACTTGATCCTTAAAAGACATTTGTATTATCCATGAAAGTGTAAATGAAAGGTATTTCATTGCGTTGGGAATCTAGTTTTAGTAGCTTGTTGTTAAATTGTAGTTTAACGTATTAAATTAATCTATGGATTTGTCAATGGATTTGTCCCACAGGGGAGGCAAACTTTACTAATATACTGGGGCACATTACTTAGCCACAAAAGTGACATAAATGGTAACAACATTGCAGAGTGTGGAGAAAATGTTTGGGGATGGGTAAACCTGTCAATGGCCTGTGCATAATGCAACCCCTATTCTAACTGCACAATGTAATCAACTATTTAGTTTACCCGTACACATGACCAACCTCTGACAGTAAATACTGTTAGCGGTGGTAAATGGATTAGCACAATAGTCCAGAATATAGACTTTGAATTTAGATAGCTCATTGAACAGAATATAGGTTCAACCCTTTTCTATTTATGTGATGACAAGCTTTTGCTTATTCTCAGGTTTTAAATTTATTATATAGCGGTTATATATATATATATATATATTATATATATATAGTATTTGTTTTAAATAAACAAATACATAGTATTCGACAAATGGTGTTTTTCTTCTCATCATTATTAGAAACTTGAAAATGGCAAACTGGTTGATTTTCTTTTCTTTTCATTTCTTTTTTAAGATCAGATTTCCTCCACAGAAAAAAATTATGCAGTCAGCTCTGGTTTCAGTCACACTAATTTACAGGGTAAATATTCCTAACCCTAACTCAGTATATACTCAGGAAAGAGTTGGTGAATATGAATAAATTATCGTTAATCCACAGTGGCCAATTAACCAAGGCCACTTTTGCTATAGGTTTATTGAAACTTGGCAGGATATTCTTTTTGGCTTGGTTTTCACAGTGTCACATCCGAGAAACAGCTTGCTGCACCTCTCATCATTCAGGTGTGGCTCAACTACTGAAGACAGGGCTATATTTCAGTGGCAGTGATTTACAAGGGAAAGCTGGACACATTAGCCTTGAAAACTCTTGAGGAGACAAACTGAGTGGCTTTTAATTGGTTTGGCTTTGACCATCCTGGCTAAGATAATCAATAATGTAGCTGGTTAATCAATGTAGTATCAGGAAAATCCCTGTTCAAAGGATATCACTATCTTGATATCATGAAGTGATTATTATCATGAATAATTTTTATATATGTTGTTAACATGTATAAATTTATAAACAATATATATGTTATCATGTATTTTTATCTTATTTTTTTAAATGTTTATTTATTTTGAGAGAGAGAGAGAGAGAGCAAAGCAAGGGAGGGGCAGAGAAAGGAGAGAGAATCCCAAGCAGGCTCCACACTGTCAGTACAAAGCCTGATGTGGGACTTGAACTCATAAACTGTGAGATCATGACCTGAGCTGAAATTAAGAAAGGGACACTTAACTAACTGAACCACCCAGGTACCCCTGTTATCATGCATTTTTAACTTTAAGTAAATAGTATTATTTTATATATCTTATTCTGCAATATTTATGTTTCCGAGATTTATCCACATTGATAGAAACAAGATTTCTCTTGTTTATTTATGGCTATAGACTGAAGTCAGTTTAATGAATATATTGTTTTGATTGTTAAGATTAAGTTTGGCTAAAGATACTGCTAGGAATTTACCCAAGGGATACAGAAATGCTGAGGCATAGGAGCACATGTACCCCAATGTTCATAGCAGCACTCTCCACAATAGCTAAAACATGGAAAGAGCCTAAGTGTCCATCAACAGATGAATGGATCAAGAAGATGTGGTTTATCTATACCATGGAATACCACATGGCAATGAGAAACAATGAAATCTGGCCATGTGTAGCAACATGGATGGACCTTGAGGGTGTTATGCTGAGGGAAATAAGTCAGGCAGAAAAGGACAAATATCATATGTTTGCACGTATAGGAGGATTAGGAGGAACTTGACGGAGGAACAAGGGGGAGAAGAAGGTGGGAAATGGTGGGGGAAAGGGAGAGAGGCAAACCATGAGAGACTCTTGAATGCTGACAAAAACTGAGGACTGATGGATGTGGGGGGGAGGGGGGATGGGCATGGAGGAGGACACTTGTGGGGATGAGCACTGAGTGTTATGTGGAAACTAATTTGACAATAAACTATTTGTAAAAAAAAAAAAAAAAAAAGTTTGGCTAAAGATGGTCAGCAAAAAAACCCAAAATAACAAGAGTGTTAAACAAGATAAAAAAAAGTTTTCTCTCCCTTGTATTTAAGTTGAAGGGTAGGTTTCCAGGAATGATATGGAGTGCCACAGGTTCAGAACCCAGGCTCCCTTTCTCTTGTTACTCCTCTACATATGGGCCTTCACTTATAGGTCATCCCAGATGAAAGGACTGCCTCAGCTCTAGAGGACATATTTGCATTCATACAGTATAAGGAGGAAAAGGAGGATGTTTCATTCCTAATTTTGTCTACATCCCATTATCTAAAACTTAATCACATGATTACATCTGTAAAATAGTGTAGGAAAAACAATCTTTCTTCTAAGTGACCATATGTCTAAAATTTGGTTGTTTAGTTTACCAATAAAGAGGGGAAAGTGTTACTTGTACCAAGTACAAGTATATACCAAAATGGACATTTAGGTGATTTCCAAATTTTTGCTATGACAACACTGTAACAACAAACATTCATTTATATGTCTTCTTGTGCTCATGTGAGAGAGGTTTTCTAGGGGAATATGTTGTTGGCGATTCATGTTTTTAACTTTACCAGTTGCTCTCCAAAATAGTTGTTCCATTTTTACTCTACCTGCAAGAAAGTTCCTTTTCTTCCACATATTCCTAATATTTGGCAATAGATTTCTGTTTTGAAAATGGTTTTACAGTCTGATGGGATTGTAGGGTGGTGACATTTTCAAAGGCGGTTTTGATAGAGTGGTGCGAACAGAAACCAGAATACCTGGGTTGAGGCAGAGTAGGAGATAGTACAATCAAGCTAGTGGGTGTAAACTACTCTTTCACTAAGCTCATTTGGAGAAGGAATGAGAAGTAAAGCTTTAAATATTAACTAGAATTGGTGGAACATTTGTGTTACAATTGAAAAGTCCATAGCTTTTGGAAATAATGCTATAGAGAATGTACCAGAGAAAGAAGGGGTAGCAACTAGAGCAAATTTCCACGAGGGTTTACATTTCAGAGGTGGAACATTTCAAGTGATGATTGAAGTGGGCAAGGTGTGTGAGTTGATAGCCGTTCTTTGATATCCTAGGGCCCAAGGTGCTCTCTGAAGCTGCAAGGGAGCCAAATAAATTATTCACTCCACAAATATTTTTAAGCACCTCCTAAGTGTGAGGCATTGTTCTAGAAACTGGTGTTGTATGTTGAGTAAAATAGACAAAATCTTTTCTAAAAAGAGCTGACAGAGAACAAATATATAAGCATGAGATAATTTGTGATAGCAAACAGAGCTATAAAGAAACTTAAATGGGAAAAGATACTATTTTAGGTACGATTAACAGGAGTGTACGTGGGATGTTCTCCCAAGAGGAGGAACTGGAGGCATCAGTATCAAGAGGCGAATGGCTGACTAGGTGACTGTGGGTGTGATGGAATGGGAGGCTTTGCTGAATCCAAGGAAACGCATCTGCTGAGGGTGTTATGGGTCACTTGGTTGTCCTGGACGCTGGGGATAGCGTTAGCACATTTTCGAGCTCTGTTGCTTTCTTAGCTGTAGACCCTCAAGGAGAGATTCATTGACAAGAATTGTTGCTTTTTATCTTCAACTTATGACTTATGAACAATAGGCATTTTAGCATTAAGTTCCCAATATGCTTCCATATTAGTTCCCACTATGCAAACAGTGAGTATTGGTAGCTATCTCTTCCCCATAACAAATAATAAAAACTTAGCAGCTTACTTTTACTTTTCTTTTTTCTTTCTGTAACATTTCCTTTTAGTCCTGGACAAGAAGACCATTTTGTTTCTTTTAGAATGTGAAATATTCATCTCTTGATAAGTTAGGAAATATTTTGTAATTCTCCTCCTTTTCCTTTACAGAAAGTCCTCTCCCCTCTTTGAACCTTTTCAATGCTGTGATTTCTAGAACATATCTGTAGCCCAAAAAGCCAATTGCTATCAGAAAAAAAACAAAAAAACCAAGAAAAAGAAAAGACTTTCACTTTTCAAAGTTCATTAGCCTCAGAGTAGAATAATATTTCTTTATTTTATCCAGCAGAGGGGTGACATGGATTATGCTGGAAACTGGCATAAAAGCCCGTTTCTCCTGGCAAGGGAGTCAGTTCAAATGAAAATGTTAACATATTTGAACCAATATGAGTCAATGCTATTTTGGAGGTGAAAAGAAGTGTGGTTTACTGTACCAGCATGTGTATCACAGAAAAACCTGAAAAATATTATAGGGAACCGTGACAGATACAGCGATCAAACCTTAAAAGCAGACAGTAATTATTTAAAAAAGTTTTTTTAATGTTTTATTTATTTCTGAGAAAGAGAGACAGCATGATCAGGGGAGGGTCAGAGAGAGAGGGATACAGAATCTGAAGCAGGCTCCAGGCTCTGAGCTAGCTGTCAGCACAGAGCCCATCGCGGGGCTCAAACCCACAAACTGTGAGATCATGACCTGAGCTAAAGTTGGACGCTTAACCGACTGAGCCACCCAGGTGCCCCAAACAGATAGTAATTTTTACAAAAGTAGGGGGTCTGGAAAGAACATCAAGATCAAATCTACACAAAACAATCATTTCTAAATATACAACAACATGATTTTAATGATTTTCTTTTTCTGTTCCCAAAGCAACCAAATAGAGCAGCAGTGAGACAGAATGAAAACACACACACACACACACACACACACACACCAAAAAAACTCTTAGGACACAGGGTGTAATTCTGGCCCTATCACTAATTATACTAATTAGCTGGGAGATGATGGGTAAATCACTTGATCTCTTTGCAATTAGTTTTCTTATTTGCAAAATAATGGGATCAGCCTCGGTTGTCACTGTGTCTTATTAAAATAATATGACTTAGGTCTATATACTATAAAGGGAGGTCCTATTATAACCCTGAGATGGCCCATAATGTGGCCAACTCCAGAGGAGTTTCCAGGTGCTGTGTGGAAATTTCCATGGCACATTTCCTTCTTTTATGCCAGATCTTCATCCAGCTTTCTAGATAAAGCAGTGGGAAGTGGTATGTGAATATTTGTGCACATTAGCAAGGGCAGACTAATAGAAGGTTTAGACTGACTGCAAGAAAACAATCATTTAGCCCAGAAGCCCTTCTTTAATATGACAGAATATCAGGGTTTGATTAAAACAGTTTGATAAGCTAAGTTTCTGGTTTAAAATAATTAATTGACCATCAGTTAATCTCTTCTTCCTCTCAAAACCCTCAGAAATGACAGAATTATAACAAATGCTAAACTCCAAGCAGCTCTAGAAAGCCAAGGAAAAGGCTATTGTCTGATATGAGGAATTTAGGTAGTGGTTAGGAATGGAGCCCTGGGGGCACCTGGGTGGCTTAGTGGGTTTAGCATTGGACTCGTGATTTTGGCTCAGGTCATGATCTTACAGTTCATGACTGTGATCTCTGTCCCTCTCCGATCTCCCTCCACTCCTCCTTGCGTGCGTGTGCATGAGCATTCTCTCCCTCTCTCTCAAAGTAAATACACAAACATTAAAAAAAAAAAAAAAAAAAAGAATGTGAGCTCTGGATCCAACTGCTGGGTTCTTGGTAGATTGCTTACTCTCTTTTGGTCTTCCAGATCTTGGGTAAATTACTTTCCCTCTCTTATGCCTCAGTTTCCATATCTAGAAAATGGACATAAAAGTACCTACATCATAGCGTGCTGTGAGGATTAATACACGTAAAATGCTTTGACCAGCACCTGACACATAAGTGAACTCACATAGGTGAGTTCTCCTATCTCACCTATAACTATTGTTATTACAGGTGCCATTATAGATTTAATATTGAATATTAAAGCAGATGGGGTTAGTCATAGATAACACCCACCAGGATTAAAACCAAACCAAACCAAACCAAACCAAACCAAACCTATAATCCTATTTAGATGAAAGATAGCAGTTCTGATGACCCTGAAAGAGAAACCTAAGATGCTAAGTAACAAAGGCAGAGAAGGGCAGCCTGTAGGGTAATTAATTACAATGCTGTGGAGTACTGTATCAGTCTTTTATTCTCCAAGTGGCTGCTATAGCATTTGCTCCCCGGGTAAGGCTTTGAATTCTGCTCTCTAAATTTACGGGGATATTTGCCACCAGACATTCCCAAGGTGGGTGCTGGGGCCAGAGAGAGAAATAGGACAATATCCCAGCTAGCTTCCATTTGTCATAAGAAAGATGAAAGTATAATTTGTTGACTAAACTGGGACACTTTTGAGTAAAAGCAAGCACTATTAGTAACTGTGTCAGGATAAGAAGTATAACCTGTGACTGTCCCAGGCAAACGAGGACATTATTTCCCTCAATCATAAGGCATGGAGAACACTGGCATCCAGAAACCAAGCTCTGTATTTCCTAAAGGAAAGACTACTGGGCCACACTGTCTCTCTTTCCCACTCAATAATTGCATAGATTGCCACAGAAACAAGAATTTCATGAGCTCAAACACTCCAGCTACCTAACTGGGTCAATCTAAACCTGAAATTATTAAGTATGAGTAACAAAGAATTCCTAAACACTTGAGGAAAACCAGTAGTATGAAAGAATGATACCACAACATTGATTCTACAATGTAGAAACAAAAGAAATTCCTATGAGGAAACAGAATTAATGCAGCAAACAGAGAGATCCATATGAATTTCTTATATCCATAAAAAAGAACAGGCTGCTATTTTTAAAAGAAGTAGTCTAAGTTCTGGGAAATTAAAAAAAAAGAATTTTCCCTCCCTTTGGGTTGCCAGAATAAGCAAATAAAAATAAAAAACACTCAGCTAAAGTTTAATTATTTCTAATTGGCATATGTTCATTAAGAAAATATTGCATGGGGCATAGTTATGCTAAAAATTACTTATGTAGGGGAGCTTCTGTGGCTCACTCAGTTGAGCCACTGATTCTTGATTTTGGCTCAGGTTTTGATCTCCCCAGTTGTGAGATCAAGCCCCCACATGGAGCCTGCTGGTGATTCTCTCTCTCCCTGTCTCTCTTCCCCTCCCCTGCTTGCACTCTCTCTCTCTCTCAAAATAAATAAATAAATAAATAAATAAATATTAAAAAAAAAGATATTCCTTGGATTGTGGTTGCATAACTTCAACCTTTAAAAAATTACTTATTCATCCCAAATAAATTCTAAATATCTAAATTTCATACCACTTTTTAAAATTATATTTCATTTGTTTCTCCTTAATAATTATTTGTTAGGGAAAATATGCTTATAAAATTTCTTGCATTTGCAGCCTATATTCCATTCACATAGCATAGTTTCCACAGTGGTTGACTTATTTCATTCTTTTGTCTGTTGAACATTTATTAATAAAAAATATGCGCAACATTAATAATATGAATCAGTATACTAAACACGTAATGGTATAAAGTTAACAACTTGGAGAATTGGTCCTCAAATTTGACTTATTGAAGCACATTATCCCATATTTCAGGTCTAACTTGCTTTTTATTCTTCAGGATTATTCTGTGATCTCCTGATCAATAACTTTTTTGTTTGTTTGTTTTTGAGAGCATTAGCAGGGGAGGGTCAAACAGAAAGGGAGAGAGAAAGAGAGAGAGAGAGAGAGAGAGAGAGAGAGAGAATCCCAAGTAGGCTCCACACTGTCACTGCAGAGCCTGATGTGGGGCCCAATCTTACTGACCCATGAGATTGTGACCTGAACCAAAATCAAGAGTCCCATGCTCAGCCAACTGAGCCACCCAGGCTCAGTAACTCACCATCAATAACTTTTAGAAACATTGTCCATTGCCAGGAAAAAGTATTGTCATCCAATTTTCTTCCCTCTTCTACAACACTACATATAATGATTCCATTTGTTGCCATAATGGAAGAGTATTTAGTAACATCGATATGTAACAATAGAATTCTGAAATTGTCCTGGCAAGTGCCATTATAATTATCCATTTTAAGCTGGAATTTCTTTTCCTGTCTGTAGTGTTATTCTTTTAATGATAACATTTACACTTAAAGGGGTATATATTTAATACATTTTCCCCCCTAACAAATACATTAAACAAGTTCTTTTAAGCAGTGAGGTCTTTCAGCTAGATCATTTGAGCTGAAAGACATGCGGATTTATGGTGTGGAAGGCCATTACAATGGCTTGTGATTATTTTATCTTCTGCATTTGATTTTCTCTTAATAAAAAGTTGTTATTTTGGTTGTTATTTTATCACTTTCTTTGGTACTAGTTAAGTAAACGCAGTATCTGGTGTGCTTAGCTGTTACATACTATTATTTTATATCTGACTTTCCACCATTTCTGATATTAAGTAAACAATTGCACACTGAGAGCTTCAAAATGACTTTTTCCTTATTTAATAAAAATCCACTGATTGGAAAATTTATCACAAAATTTACACGTGGGTATTGGTATTTGGAGTTCAATTACACACACACAAACAAAAAAAGGTAATGGCAACTACAGCCAGTATTGAAGACTGAATTTGATAATCTCACAGAAGCATCAGTATGTCTGTCACTCACAAGTCCAGCTCATATAAACAGAGGTTGGACCGCTGAAAAGGTTGGGAATTAATGCACCAATGATAAATCGAACTCTATTATCTAATGCAAAAAAAGTGAAACTCGGTTTGCTTGCAATGGAGGGAGATGTGCTTGTAAGGCACAGTCTCCCCAAACAAAGCCAAATCTGATCCTATGTGAGGTTTTGGCAAGTCTGGACTTCATGGTTTGGTTTTTAGAGGTCTATAGTGTTTAAAGATTGCCTGATTTTCAGGGACATTCCTTCAGGGCTCCGGAGCTAGGCAGCTGGTGACAGGCTGACTTTGAGGCATTTGCCTCAATGGGCATAGCTGTCACAGATTGGCTGCCTTTAAGGACCGTGGGTTTTGTCACACCGATTGGCTGGTTTCTAGATGTCTGGTGCTATCTTTGATTTGCCAATATTCAGATACAGCGAGGCTGTTAGCTGATGTTCAGACCATGTGTGTTAATGGTTCTTGCTTATTCACAATTTGGGTCTTTGACCAAAGAAGAGTCTTTTCCTTTCTTGAATATGAAAACATAAGTACTTTTTAAAAAATATTTTTTAATGTTTATTTATTTCTGAGAGAGAGAGAGAGAGGGAGAGAGAGAGAGAGAGAGAGAGAGAGACAGTGTGAGCAGGGGAGGGTCAGAGAGAGAGGGAGACACAGAATCTGAAGCAGGCTCCAGGCTCTGAGCTGTCAGCACAGAGCCTGATGCGGGCCTCCAACTCACAAACCGTGAGATCATGACCTGAGACACCGTCGGGCACTTAACCGATTGAGTCACCCAGGCGCCCCGAAAACATACTTTTAATGCTCAGTTCCCCTTTTGGTCTTCCTCCAGCTAAATTTTCACGAAATATAAGAGATTGTTTAGATCCTTGTGGAGAAATGTTGTCCTTTAAGCGATTTAAGAGCTGATTAATGTTTTGGGGAAAAAAATAGCTCTAACTGCCGTTGTTTATAATTTATTGGGGGGATAAATGAGAATAAACAACATGTAGCGTGTCTTGAGAACACTAACGTAGGACGTGGGACAAAATCATTAAATAGAAGACATGTGCTGTAAATACAGAACACCTGGCCATCTTCTCCTCCCCCACAAAACAACAGAAACAATTGCTCAGTAGCTCAAAAGCTGGGCTGAATAACAGAATGGATGTGGCTGAAAAGTTGAATAATAAAACATATGTCATTGATTATAGATAGGTCTGAAACCATAAACAATTCATATTTTTCAAAAAGGCTGAAAATCTGTCATTTAACAAAGGAACATAATGCTATTTTAGTACCTAGCTAGAGCAAGGTAGACTGGACCGCCAGCATTACTGAAAACTGGTAATCAGTTCGGCCCAGGTCAAAGCCCTTGAAGTCACTAACTTCTCCCTGTCTCTCCCACCTCAAATTCCCACCAACGGATCCTCTACTTTTAAAATGTATCCAGAGGGGCGCCTGGGTGGCTTAGTCGGTTAAGCGATCTCGCGGTTCGTGGGTTCGAGCCCCGCGTCGGGCTCTGTGCTGACTGCCAGCTCAGAGCCTGGAGCCTGTTTCAGTCTGTGACTCCCTCTCTCTCCGATCCTCCCCTGCTCACGCTGTCTCTCTTTCTCTCTCTCCTAGAAATAAATAAATAAAAATATAAAAAAATAAAAAATAAAATGTATCCAGAGTCAAGCCATAGCCTCCATCCAATTTCTATTCAGCCACAAACCTACATCAATTTCACTTTAGATTCAATAGCTCCTGCTACTCCTGGAGCCTCCAATTGGCATCCCTGCTTCTGCTATCTGCAGTCTATTATTTCCTCTTCAGTAGCCAAAGCAATCCATTAACAGGTAATCAGATCTTGTCCCTACCCTCCAAAAGCTTCCTATTCCAAGATTCTTATCAAGGTTTACAAGCCCCTGCAGGAGCTTTGCCCCTGGCTACCACTCAACCCTCTTGTTCTCCATCTTCCCACCCCCAAGTCAGTTCCAGCCTTGCTGATATCCTGGCCATTCCTTGAAAATGCTAAAAAGACTTTGAATGTAGGGTGGGCCTGGGTGGCTCAGGCAGTTAAGGGTTGGGCTCTTAATTTCAGCTCAGGTCATCGTATCACAGTTTTGGCACTGAGCCTTGTGTGGGACTCTGTGCTGACAGGGTGGAGTTGCTTGAGATTCTCTTTCTGCCTCTGGCCCTCTCCTACCCACATGGTTTCTCTCAAAGTAAACAAATAAACATTAAAAAAAAACAGTACCTTGAATGCTTCCGGGCCTCTCCCTTGCTCTTCCTTCTTACTGTAATGCTCATCCCCCCAGATATCCAGGCTTTACTCTGTCTTCTTTCAGGCTTCCCCAACCACTTATCTTTTTTTTTTAATGTTATATTTATTTCTGAGAGAGAGAGAGAGAGTGTGAGCAGGGGAGGGTCAGAGAGAGAGGGAGACACTAAATCCAAAACAGGCTCCAGGCTCTGAGCTAGCTGTCAGCACAGAGCCTGATGCGGGGCTCGAACCCATGAACCATGAGATCATGACCTGAGCCGAAGTCGGCTACTTATGCTGTCTGTGCTTTACATATTACAGCTTCCACCGCTGGTAAGTTTCATGACCCAAAGGAATAATTTTCAGAATGTCTGGGTGGCTCAGTTGGTTAAGCGTCTGACTTCAGCTCAGGTCATGATCTCATGGTTCATGGGTTCGAGCCCCACGTCAGGCTCTGTGCTGACAGCTCAGAGCCAGGAGCCTGTCTTCAGATTCTGTGTCTCCCTCTCTCTCTGACCCTCCCCAGTTCATGTTGTCTCTCTCTTTCGAAAATAAATAAAACATTAAAAAAATTAAAAAAACAAAAAACCCAAAGGAGTGATTTTCAGGAGGAAATCGTGGGCCCAATCAGTAAAGTACCTATCCTAGACCTATCCACTGGAAAACATTGAGGTTACATTTTAACATGGCTCCTCTGAATGCAAAAAGTGTTCATGAAACAAAAAAACTTTATAATGATAAAAATAAAATCCATTAAAAAGATACGATCAGGAGGAACGGTATCATTTCAACAATATAGTGTTAAAATCTGTGAAACAAAAACTGTTAGAAACTATTGACAAGAAGAATTTGAAGAAACTATAATCATAGGAAAACTTTAAATAATATGTCTCAGAAACTGGCTGATAAAGCAGACCGAAAATAAGTAAGCACTTGGAAGACTAGAATAAAGATTCATAAACTTGAATATATAGAGTACTCAAGCAGTCGGGCATCTAGGCTAAACAGGCAAATAGGATCAGCTTCAACCAATGTGTTCAATATGCTTTTCAGCCTCCTGATACCTTTTTAGGTAAACACCACTAAATTTAAAGTGATATATAAAAATTTTAATCTGCCTGAGAAAAAAAATAAATACATAATTTTTCCAACAGTATTTTCATACTTTTTAGACTTGTGGAATAAAAGCTGATTTTTTTGAAATGATCAATTCAAGTAGAGAAGACTTAGCCTATCCCATATGAAAAAAGAGAAGATTCAGGTAAGCAATACTGAAAATGTAAAAGGGGACATGGCTGCAGAGGTGGAAGAAAGTTTTAAAAATTAAGAGAGAATATGATGTACAAATGTAGAAAAAAAGCTCTGGAAAAATGAAATATACTTTTCTAGGGAAGTAAAAATGATTTAAAAATTCAAGAGGAGGTAAAGAAACTTGCATAGTTCAATAATTGTAGAAAAAGGTGGAAAATGAACAAGAATCTTTCTTCACCAAAAGACATTCCCCTTAGTGGATTTGACAAATGAGTTTTTCAAATATTCAGAAGAGATATCTAACTTTATAGAACACAGAAAAAAAAGAAAGTTTTGAACTTCATTCTAGGGAGTGGAATATTCCTGATGAGAAAACTAGACAAAGGTTGTAAACACACACACACACACACACACACACTCTTATTAGCCAATCTCTGATATGAAAGTGTGCACAAAGAGGGGCACTTAGGTGGCTCAGTTGGTTAAGCTTCTGACTCTTGATTTTGGCTCAGGTACGATTTCACGGTTGGTAAGATCAAGCCTGTGTTGGGCTCTGTGCTGACAGCACAGAGCCTGTTTGGGATTCTCTCTCTCTCCCTCTCTTTCTGCCCCTCCCCTGCTCTATCTCTCTTGAAGTAAATAAATAAAATTAAAAAAAAAGAAAGTGTGCACAAAGATATTACATAAATAGCTGAATACATCAAGGGTATATACAATGACCAAGAAGGAGTTACATAAAACTAAATTAATATATTTAGGAAATATATTAATGTAATATATTGTATTAAAGAAAGAAAACAATAAATTATCTAAACAGAGGGAGGAAAGGCATTTGGATAAAATTTAAGATCCATATAACAACAACAGCAGCAACAACAAAAATACCTTTTTTTAATGTTTTTATTTATTTTTGAGAGAAAGAGAGGGACAGAGTGTGAGCAGGGGAGGAACAGAGAGAAAGAGACACAGAACCAGAGGCAGGCTCCAGGCTCTGAGCTGTCAGCATAGAGCCTGATACAGGGCTCAAACCCACGAACTGTGAGATCATATCCTGAGCTGAAGTTGGATGCTTAGCTGACTGAGCCACCCAGGAGCCCCAAAGATACCTTTTCAAGGGTAGTAATTAATGGAAATTTCCATAACTTGATAAATGACATTTATCAAATCACTATGAAACATTATATTTAATGAATAACTACTAAAGAAATTTTATTTAAAATGAAAAGCAGACAAAAAAGCTATCACTGCTATTGTTCAATATTATTTTCAAGAACTGAACTAATGCACACACTCAAAAAGACGTGTCAATGTAGGGAAGGAGGAGATAAAACCGTTTGCTAAAAATAATGCAAGAAATAAAACCAATGAGCCAATGACACAAACAAGATTCTGTGTGATTAAGATAATCCTATTAAAGCAAACATTCTGCTTATGTACAAGCAATAGTCAAACAAAAAATGTAATGGAAAAGGATTGCAGCCACACTACAAAAAAAATAAAAATATATAGAAATAAACTTAGTAAGGAATATTTAGGATCTGCATAAAGAAATAACAAAGCTTTATTGAAGGCTACAAAAGAAGACTGGAATGAATGCAAAGATATGATTTCTCCTAGATGTGAAAAATTGATATTGAGTTGTCAATTCTCTTTAATCTATAAATAAAATGTGCTCCCAATTAAAATCCTAATTGAATTTTTTTAAAAATTCTGTTTATAATCCATCATCTGTATATTAGCTGAGGTAATAAAAAACCCTAAACTTTATTGACTTATTATAATAAATAGTTTATTTCTTACTTTCGGTCAGAGCAGGTGTTCCTGATCAGGCTGACTTCCCTAAGATCATTCTGGAAGCCAGGCATCTTTTATTCTATGGTTCTAGCCTCCTGTTAGGTCCTTGGAGTCCTTGGATAGGGACAATGACATTGAAGAAGGTATACCTGCTTCCCATCACTTTGACGTCAAAACGACACTCATTGTATTTGCTCACATTCCATTGGTGAAAATTAGTCACAGGGCCCTACCTAGATGCAAAGAGCTGGTAGGCAGCTGCTCTTCAGCAACAATGCTACACTATGAAAGAGAAACACGAGTGTTTAGTGGTCAGCTGGCTATCTCTACCATAATCTGGGCGACAGTAAGAGTACAGGAATAAGTTTTAAAAAGGATATAAAGTTAACGAATAATGAAATATACTACATTATAGTAACAACTGAAGTAATATGGCACTGTCAGAGAAAGACAAATGTTTGTTTTCTTTTTAAGCTTCTTCATTATGAGAAAGGGAGAGAGAGAGAGAGAGAGAGCACAAGTGGGGGAGGGACAGAGAGAGAGGGAGAGAGAGAGAGAACCCCAGGCAAGCTCAATGTTAATAGCACTGAGCCTGACATGGGGCTTGATCCCACAAGCCATGAAATCATGATCTGAGCTGAAATCAAGAGTGAGGCACTTAACTGACTGAACCATCCAGGGGACCCAAGACAATTGTTTTATTTATTTATTTATTTATTTTTACAAATAGTTTATTGTCAAATTAGTTTCCACATAACACTCAGTGCTCATCCCCAAAGTGCCCTCCTTCATGCCCATCCCCCCCCCCCCCCCCACATCCATCAGTCCTCAGTTTTTGTCAGCATTCAAGAGTCTCTCATGGTTTGCCTCTCTCCCTTTCCCCCACCATTTCCGCCCTTCTTCTCCCCCTTTTTCCTCCGTCAAGTTCCTCCTAATCCTCCTATACGTGCAAACATATGATATTTCCAAGACAATTGTTTTAATAGAAAAAAATAGTGAATAGAAACTGAACTATGTCCATATGGAAATTATGTAATAAGAATGCCATTTTAAATAAATTGGGAACGGATATACTACTCAGTAAATGGTAATGGAACAATTGTCCACCCAGCAAAAATAAAGTTAGAGTTCTATCTTGTATCATACAAAAAATCTGGGTTATTAAAAACTCAAACATGAAACACAAAACAAATCTGGGTTATTAAAAGCCCAAATATGAAACACACACACTTTATTTAGAGAAAAGATCACCTTTGTATGTTATGGTGTGAATGTAAGTTACTGTATTTTGGAAGGATATTCAGAAATATCTCAAATACACTTTGAAATATTTCTCCCTTCTGATTCATCCATTTATTTTCTAGGTATTTATTTTTCAGGCTTATTTAAGTACAGGCACAAAGATACTATTTGCAGCATTCTTTGTGAGTATATAGGAGCAATCTGTACATATAATAACAAGAGAATGTATTACATGGATTATAATAAATCCATACCATGGTACTGTTTGGTCCTTCAAAAATAATGAGGTAGAGAAAGGAGGTCCACAATATAATCCTGAGTAAGATCACAAATCGCATAATAATAACTAACATTGGTTGGGTTCTTAGAACGTGCCACGCTCTGTTTTAGGTGATTATAAGTATTCATTTTTGACATTATATACTAATATTATTTCCATTTTAAAGATTAGAAAATTTTGGCTTGAGACATATAGTAACTTGCAAAAATTAACTCAGTGGTAGAGCTGGAATTTGAATTGAGGTGATATTGCTTAAAGCCCATGCTCTCAAACAGTATGTGATACTGACCCTGTGCATAGTATACCATTTTTGTCTTTAAAAGAGGCATGTGTATGTATTTGTGTGTGCCTATTTCAAGAAGAGAAAATATACCCTATAATGTAATAGTGGTTACCCCACCTAGTGGTGGTAGTTATGGAAAGTCACTTTTTGTTTCTATAATTTAATCTTAAATAAAAACAACACAAGTATTCCTTATAACATAATAAAATCTTAAAGTAAAAGTTTAATGACGTATGTTGAGTGATCCAAAGCTACAGTGCAATCATTAAGATTTACTACCCAGAGAAACACTTTGATAAAAGCTTGTTTCATGGGGGCATCTGGGTGGTTCAGTTGGTTAAGTGTCTGACTGTTGCTTGGTCATGATCTCACAGTTCGTGAGTTCTAGCCCTGAATTGGGCTGTCAGCACAGAGCCCACTTCAGATCCTCTGTCCTTCTCTCTTTCTGCCTGTCCCCCACTTATTCTCTCTCTCTCTCAAATAAATGAAGAAAAACTTAAAAAATTAAAACAAAACTTGTTGAATTAATGAATGACTAACCTTTTCTATGAGTCTTTAAACTCTTCAGGTCTACAGATTGTATTTTATATCCAATTGCCCCCTACTTTGTTATTGTGTTCTCATTCAATAAATACTTCTTAAACATATATATACCCACATATAGCTATTAAATTTAAGTGTTCTTCTTTATTTCTTGCTGTAGGCTTTTCTCCTTCATTTCATCATAGTCTTAAAGTTTTGCCTAAATTTTGTTTATATGATTGACTTAGAAAAGTTAGTCTCTTGTAATACCTCTCTTCAATAGTGATTATCAATGCATATTAGAAATAAATATCTTCAGTAGCATGTCACATTTTTATTCCTAATGAAATGAAGCTACTAATGCAAACTAATCTATAAATCATCTTTGAGTTCCAAGTTGTAAAATAATATTATTAAATTTTAGAGCTCATAAGCTTTCCCTTGCTTTGGGAGATTAGTTTTAATATGAACTGACTGAAATCTAAGGGTACTGTTTCTTCATTTTAGAGAATATTGTATTTGAAAGACAAGGATTTTGCTTCCAATTAGAAGCACATCTTTTGCATTTGAGAGAGAGAAATCTGGAGCCCCTGGAACATACTGTGACAATCCAGTGCACTTAGCAACTGAAAGAGCGTGGGCTGTAAATGTGTGGAGCTTAGTGACATTAAATCAATTTGCAAAGAGGTGGTTTGAGATTTGCAGACTTTTTTCAAGGTGTTGTGAAGAGGTGTTGAAGGCACCAAATGATTAGAAAATGACATTCATTTCACTGCTTGTATAATATTCTGTAGCTCAAATTTCCCTGCTCTGTGTGTCTGTTCATTCATTCATTCACTCATTCATTCATTCAAGAAGTGTTTGTAGAGTGACTGCTAAGTATCAGGCGCTGTTCTAAGTGCCTAGGATATAACAATCAACACACCAACAAAACCAAAGCAAATCAAAACAAAAAAAAATCCCAGAAAACCCAACCCTGGCCCGACTATCAAATTTTATTAATTCTTCTCTGATTATAGCTTCACTTTACAGTTCATCCAACCACGGACTTGATTTAGGCCATTGTGATTGATTCTTATGGTTTAATGGAGTCATAATTAAGGAGTTAGAGATTCATATATAATTGATTAACTTGAAAGTATCTGTTAACTTTGGAAGTAGAATCAGAAGACCAAAGGGGCTGAAAATGTTGGGAAAACATTCTTGCAACACACATAGTTTTTGTTTAATCCTGAAATATGGACATATGTAAAGAGGAATTCTAGGGAAGATAATGAGGATTCACTGGTGGATCCTGGGAATAATAATGTATTTGGTTAAGTGAGATGACGATGTTATTTGGGGCATGGAGTTTTATGAATTGCACCAGTGATGTGTGTGTCTCTGACTGGGTAATTGAGAGTTGAGACATATATACATAAAATATGTTTATATTTGTGTTTATATATTATATACATATATATTATGTATTTATACAGATAAGTATATCAAGGCAGAAAATAAAACTTGTGCTTGTTTTAATCTGTGTTTCCTGCTGACCTGTAACCTTGGGGAATTGAAATATCCTCTGTTTCTTACCTGTAGAAACTTTTCATCTGTTTCTCTTCTACTTTATATTTACCTATATACTACTTCACATGCCATTTTGTGTAGCTTATTGCTTTCCAAACGGAGTTTCTTCTTTCACCTTGGGTATGTTTGCCAGTCGTATTCTAAGAAATTAAATTACTTGAAGGTATTTGGGGGAAAAGATGTTTTGAAGTTTGAGGCTTTTAAAAGTTTTGCCATACTTTGGGGCGCCTGGGTGGCTTAGTTGGTTAAGTGTCCGACTTTCGCTTAGGTCATGATCTCACGGTTCATGGGGTCGAGCCCCGCGTCGGGCTCTGTGCTGACTGCCAGCTCAAAGCCTGGAGCCTATTTCAGAGTCTGTGTCTCCCTCTCTCTCTGACCCTCCCCTGCTCATGCTGTCTCTCTCTCTCCTAGAAATAAATAAAAATATTTAAAAAAATTAAAAAAAAAGTTTTGCCATACTTAAGTGTAAGTAAAATCAGCAGAATCTCACTTCCTTTTGTTTATGTGCCTGTGTGTGTGTGTGTGTGTGTGTGTGTGTGTGTATAAAACTTAGAGAGTTGAAAAAAATTTATATGTGGTGAGGAACTGGAAAAAAACTGGAACTTTTGTTGACAGGGAACCTGCTGATCTTAGCATTGTACTCATGATACTGTTAAGAGGGTTTGTTATTGAGATGAAAATTCAAAATGTACTTCAGTGGATAAACAATAATCCAAGATTTCTCTAGGAATTTTGCAGAGTTCTACAAACAAGTCTTTTGAAAAAGTGAGCTTGTCCCCTTACCAATTGCTTTTTTGCATTATTATCCCCCAAATCCAATGACTTACGCTAAGGCTCTTCACTAGTTTTAATTCATTTAATTCTTTTTTTTTTTTTTTAATGTTTTATTCATTTCTGGGAGAGAGAGAGACAGCATGAGCCGGGGAGGGTCAGAAAGAGAGGGAGATACAGAATCTGAAACAGGTTCCAGGCTCTGAGCTGGCTGTCAGCACAGAGCTGGACGTGGGGCTTGAACCCACAAACTGTGAGACCATGACCTGAGCCGAAGTCGAACGCTTAACCAACTGAGCCACCCAGGCGCCCCTTAATTCATTTAATTCTTAGAACAACCATATGAAAGAGTTGCTATTCCTATTACTCCATTTTACAGATGAGGAAACTGGTGCACAGAGAGGTGAAGTTCATTTTACAAGGTCACACAGCTAACAGGTGGTTGAGCCAGGCAGTCTGACTCTGGAGCCCATGTCTCTTATTACTCTCTTATACTCCCTATAACCATTCACACAATGACCTTGACGGTGAATTTGGTGACAACACTATGGCAACCAAAATTAAGGAATCAATACCATGCAGCAGCTGTCAATTTAAACAGTATAGGATATGCATACATGTTTACTTATTATACGAATTCAATAATTAAACTTTGATATTTTTTGTTTAAAAAGTAAGACACCCAGGGGTGCCTGGGCGGCTCAGTTTGTTAAGAGCCTAGCTTCGGCTCAGGTCACAGTCTCACGGTTTGTGGGTTCCAGCCCCCAGTCCTGCTCTCTGCTGTCAGCACAGAGCCTGCTTTGGATCCTCTGCCCCTCCCTCTCTCTCTCTGCCCCTCCCTCTCTCTCTCTGCCCCTCCCCAACTCGTGCCCTCTTTTTCCAAAAATAAACATTAAAAATAATTTAAAAAATTAAGACACTCAAGTATTAACTCAGCAGAATCTCACTTCTTCGCTTGAAACTACTCTTTTAGCAGGAGTTAAAAATAATCAACCAAACTGGGGAGGAAAAAACAACCTTTATAACTAATGAAAGGAAAGACTACTCTTGGTAAAGAGTATTATAACGGAAATAAAAATTTCACAGAAAAAACTGCTTGCATCTTGCTTCAAGTTTATTTTATAAAATGCAATGAAAGTCAAAGCTCATGTAATAGAAGAAAATTAGGTAAAGCTCCTGTATAGCAAAACTGAAAAGTAAATTTACTTATGATACCATCAAGTAAGCAGGAGTTGTAGTGAGTAATTAACTGGAGGAAGAGAGTAAAGGAGAACATTCTGAGGAACCCCAAAGCTGGTAACAGCTGGATAAGCTGAGCCTTGAGTAAAGCTAGGAAGATGTGTATTGTATTGGAGCTAGGAAGGTGTGTGTGTGTGTGTGTGTGTGTGTGTGTGTGTGTATGTGTGTATGTGTGTATGTGTGGTGTATTGGGGAAAGTGCTGGTGCTGGTGGGGATCTGAGTAGGGTATCATGAGAAATGGGCTAGTTAGTGGTCTTCAAATTTTCTTATTTCATAAAATAATTTTCAAAAGTTCTGTATTTCTTGCATATTCAAAAATACATGTTGTGAATATTGTATTGGCAAGAAGTCTTAAATGAGTAAGGATGTGGTTATGGTGCCTTGCTTAAATTAAACAATTGTTTAATTGTTCCATCAATGCTTCATGGTAAGATTCTAGATACCTTTCTTTTGTCCAGAAGATAATAACAATAGTGAAAAGGGAACAGGGGAGAGAACTTTGTAAGTGCTTTGAAAGCATATAAATATGTGGAAAATATGAAACTGGAAAATATGAAACTGGAAACTGACTTAAAACCAGGGGTGTGGATCATCAGGAAAGGCTTTATACACGGAGCTACAGAATTAAAGTCCATGGAGACCCATGGAACAATATCAAGCCGTCTGAGTTAGCATGATTGGAGTTATGTTTTAAAAGATCTTTCTGGGGGTGCCTGGGTGGCTCAGTTGGTTAAGCGTCATGATCTCAGGTCATGATCTCACGGTTTGTGGGTTCGAGCCCCCGTCGGGCTCTGTGCTGACAGCTAGCTCAGAGCCTGGAGCCTGCTTCGGATTTTGTGACTCCCTCTCTCTCTGACCCTCCCCTGCTCACGCTATCTCTTTCTCTTTCAGAAATAAATAAAACATTTAAATAAAGAGATCTTTCTGGACGCTTTGAAAACTCAGTTGGAGAAACGCCATACTGGAGACAGAAAGACTAGTTAGGAGGCTTTCAAAGAGACCTCACTGAAAGAAGATGAAGGCCTCACATAGGGTTGGAACTCTGGAGATGAAGAGGAAAAGACAGCTTAGAGTAGTGTCATCTAATAGAATTATAGTGCAAGCCACAAATGAGAGCCACATATGTAATTTTCAATTGTCTAGCAGCTACATTAAAAAAGTTTAAAAAGACACAAGTCAAATTAACTTTAATAATATATTTTATTTAATCCAATATTTTAAAATGTTGAAATTTCAAAATGCCACCAATATAAAAATGGCATATTTTATATATGTTTATATGTATTCTGTCATTTATATATATATTCCTTTTATATATATTCAGTCATTTATATATATATTCTTTATAAAGTCATTGAAATCTGTTGTGTATCTTACATTTAGAGCACATCTTAATTCAGACTAGCTGCCTTTAAGTGCTCAAAAGCCACATGTAGCTAGTGGCTGCCATATTGGACAGTGCAGATCTAGAAATTGGGACTGGAAGACATTGGGACTGGAAGAAGATTTGGGAGACTCAAAGATATCATTGTTTCTTGTTTGGGTAGCTACAATGGTAATATCCAGTAAAAGGATTAACTGGTTGAATCATGGGGACTTTAGCCAATTCATAATTTCAACCAACTCCATCAAGCCGACTTAAATGATCATACAATCTATATGATAACCGTGTGCTTGCTTAGAAGATGCAGCTTCAAAACTAGTCATTTAACTCATTTTTGTGACCTAATTGTCACACCAACCCTCTTCTAGTATGAAAATTCTGGAGCCTTCACGAATACTATCTGTTATTTACTGAGAGAAACCAGGAGAGCAGTAGATTGGGAGAAAGATGTGTATTTAGTTTGAATTATATTAAACTTGAGGTACTCCTATAGATTGAATTATTGTTCAAAATATTACCTGTTCCTCTCTATAGAAGGATTATACTTCCTGACATCACTGAGAACAGCCTTGACCATCTGAGTTGTTTTAGAAAATGAAATGTGAGTGGAAGTGATTGGTACCACTTCAGAGAAGCAGATTTAAGAGCCATTTAATGGTTCTTCCACCATTTCTCATCCTCTAACCAGAGACTTGCAGTGTTCCAGATATGGTTTGTTCTTTCAGCCTTAGTCCCAAAGTGGAGTTAGTGTATGGAGCAGAGACCCAGCTGATCCACGTTATTCAGAGACGTGAATAAGGAATAAAACTTTGTTCTTCTATGCGATGGGGCTGTGCAATTGCTTTTTACCTTAGCATAAGTTAGTCTAAAGAGACTGATGTAATGTTTTGTACTGGTTTTGGGGTATTGCTGCAATAAAAACTTAAAATGTGTAGCCCTGGCTACAAAGCTGAAGAGTGGACAGCAAAGAAACTGTGACTGGAGCCTAGAAATAGGGAGATTCATGTTATTTAATGATGAAATATTTGATAAAACTTATTTGCAATAACTTTATAATTAATAAACTTGAGGTTATAGGTGAAGGGATTGGGGAAAAAAGCATGGGCTGATTGCTACTGATTGTATTTGGCAAGATACTACAAGAAAGATATGAACTCAGAAAAAAATTGGCTAATTTTCAAGTAGGGAGAAAGGAAACAGTCCAAAAACTCTAGGACTTTGCAGGGTTGAGTTTTTATCTCAATCTGGCAACAGATACAGCTAAAGGAATTTAAAATTCAGCCTCCTGATAGGAACAAAATTAAAAGTATGACCATCATGCTCTTTGTATTTGTTACCATGTATTATGGTAACAAAGTTTGGAAACCATTAGTCTGCAGTTTTATGACCAGTCCAAAAAGTCAGATAAAATTTCGTTTTTAGTTTGTACAGTGTATTATATGACAGACCTGATCCCAAGGAAGACCTCCTCACAGTGCTCTTCCAATCTCCATTCTTCTTAAGCTTTTCCTTAGAGTAGCCAACTTTTGAGGTCATGCTGTATTTTTGCATATTCCCCTTTACTTCCCACCTTGTAGTAAGCTAGGAGTCCTAGTGTTCAAATTTGTGTTTAATGAAGAAATTTGGTGGTGGGCAGAATGGTAAAGAGAGATAGGAGAGGTAGGATATGGAGTAAGGAAAATATGTCTATTTAGATGGTCCATGTGGACCCTAAGTCTTGGAGTTCAGTCTTAGAAATGCATGACCGAATGAAAAACATCTGCCTTTTTTGAGATTCAGTATATGAAGCAAATAGTATTTAGTCTAGGGCACCTGGGTCAGTTGGTTAAGCATCCAACTTTGGCTTGGGTCATGATCTTGTGGTTTGTGAGTTTGAGCCCTGCATCAGGCTCCGTGCTGGCAGTGTGGAGCCTGCTTGTGATTCTCTCTCTCTCTCTCTCTCTCTCTCTCTCTCTCTGCCCCTCTCCCACTAGCACTCTCTCTCTCTCTCTCTCAAAAGAAAAATAGTATATAGTCCAAGAAGGTGCTTCTAGATACTTCCCCCAAAATGATGCAGTTAGTGGAAATTCTGTCTAGTTAGGGAGTATGGAATTTCTATTTTTAATTTGTGGTACTGTTACTGTAAATATGTATCTTCATGCTTTAGTTTAAAAAATATTAGTTTTTTACAAAGCAAATAATATATATTCACTGTAGAACAGTTGGGATGTATAGGAAAGAATACAAAACAGAGATTCATGTAATCCTATCTTTCTAGGATAACAAATGATTCCTAGTTTTACATTAAAATGTTTTCAATGTTTATTTAATTTTGAGAGAAAGAGACAAAATGTGAACTGGGGAGGGGTAGAGAGAGAAGGAGACACAGAATCTTAAGTAGGCTCCAGGCTCTGAGCTGTCAGCACAGAGCCCGCTGCAGGGCTCATACTCAAGCCATGAGATCATGACCTGAGCTGGAGTTGGAGGCTCAGCCGAATGAACTACCTCCTTAGTTTTACATTTTTAAAAGAACTTCTAGCTGCATAAATAATACAGGAAGGTCTTTTCTTCGTTAAAAAAGTAAAACCTGTATAGAGAAGTCTAAAATCTCATTTGATTCCCTAATTTCCATTTCAGTCCTCTCACATATGTAACCACTATGAACAATTTATTGAGTATTCTTTCAGAACTTCTTTCTCCTCACTCTCTCATAATATATACAGACATACAGGGGCGCCTGGGTGGCTTAGTTGGTTAAGCCTCTGACTTTCGCTTAGGTCATGATCTCGCGGTTCGTGGGTTCGAGCCCCGCGTCGGGCTCTGTGCTGACTGCCAGTTCAGAGCCTGGAGCCTGTTTCAGTCTGTGACTCCCTCTCTCTCTGACCCTCCCCTGCTCATGCTGTCTCTCTCTCTCTCTCTCCTAGAAATAAATAAAACATTTAAAAAAAAAAAGAGCTTAAATTTGGACTCATAAGCCATAGAATTTAAAAAATATATATATATATATACAGACATACATATAAATACAAATGTTACAGTATCATTTTAGGGTACTTTCTTTGAGATAAATGTTAGTGTACTCTTCATGTCATTCTATATATTTTTAAAAATAAAATATATAAAATATATTTTCATGTCAAAATGTACAATATATTTTTAGGATGCTGATTGGTATTTGATACTATAGATAAATTATGATTTATCCAACTCAATTAATGCTTTGCTATTACAAGCATTTAATGAATGAATGTCTGCTGTGCATTCTGTATATGTCTGTATGTGCATCTTTATACATCCTGTACATGATTATCTAAGCTGATTTCAAGACATGAATTTTTTGAGACATATGGTATATTATAGTTTTGGCTACTCCTACAAAGACCCTCAATACTAGTCCTTTAGGAGTTTACAGATATATCACATAATCTGGGATGGCCCAGGACTGGTACTGTGTCTTCCCAGCACTGGAGGCCCAGGCTCCTTCCATGTTGCTACTCTGCCTTCCTTAGGGTATTGCTGGCATTGGCAATCAGGAGAATTTGTGTTTTGGACATACTGTATGCTCTGCCTTGGATTTCTTTGTCTTCACAAACACTTGCTGTATTCCAGCAGCTGCTGTGGTGACCAACTCCATGCTGGCTTGCCTGGTTCCATCACATGAAGCTACCACCTGAAGTTTCTGACTCCTTTTACCAGGTTTGAAGTAGGATGACACACTATATCACCAAGTATGAGATTCAGCATCCCCAGTAGCTGCTTATGGGGCCAGGTGATTCAACCTGGAAGTACACAGATGAGTTTTGACCAATGGGTACAGAAGACAGGAAGAAAAGAGCAAGTACATTTTCTCTCTACCTCTCTTTCTTATAGACTATTCCAAGATACAAAATATACAAATTTATATAGCCTGTTGGGAGATAACCCACATGGCTGAGCAACTGGCTATGTGTTTATGATTCATTGGCCAGCATTGTGTTTCTTTTCCATCTGTCCTTGTCTTAGTCTTTTTGGGCTGCTATAACAAAAATACCATAAATTGCATGTCTTAAACAGCAGAATTTTATTTCTCACAGTTCTAGAGCCTGGAAATCTATGATCAAATCACTGGCAGATTCAGTGTCTGGTGAGAGTCCATTTCCTATTTCATAGATAGTGGTCTTCTTGCTGTTTCTTCACATAGCAGATGGTTAGAGGGAGCTCTCTGGGTTCTCTTTTATAAGGGGATAAATTTCATTCATGAGGGTTCCACTCTCAGGACCTCATCAATTGCCAAAGTCCCTACATCCAAATACCATCACATTAGATTTTAGGATTTAACATGTAAACTTTTTTGGGTGGGGGAATCAGATTCAGGCTACAGCATTCCATTCCTACCCCCACCCAATTCTTATCATATGCAAAATACGTTCATTCCCTCTCAATAGCCCCCCAAACCTTAACTTGTTCCAGCACCAACTTCAAAGCCTATGTGTAAAGTCTCATCTAAATATCATCTAAATCAGATATGAGTGAAACCAAAGGTAAGATTCATCCCCAGGCAAATTCCTCTCTTGCTCTGAAACTGGGAAACCAAACATGTAATATGTTTCAAAATACAATGATAGGAAAGGCATAGGATAGATAGTTTCTTTCCAAAAGGGAAAAATAGGCAAGAACATAGGAGTGACAGGTCTTAGGTAAGTCCAGAAGCTTATGGGGCCAATAACATTAAACCTTAAGCCTATAGAATAATGGTAGTCTGCCTACCAAGCCCCCTGAGAAGGCAACATTGGCCCAACAGCCCAGTGCTACAGGTCCACAGTGGCTCTCCCAAGGTGGTTCTCTGCCCTGGGCTGGCATCTCTTCTGGGCTGGGGTCCCAAGGCTGTGGCTCTTTCAGAATTTCCATTCTTTGAAATCTGTGTGGAGGCATCTATATGTCCTGGACCTGTGCATTCTCGTGCTGGCAGAGCGGGTGCTGCACAGATATCACCAATGTTTGCTGTTTGCCTGCTGGAGCTGGCCCCGAGGCTTTTAAGGAGCCTGTGATGTGGTGGGGTTATGGGTACCACTCTGCCCTCTGGCCCTTGCACTCTGGGTCTGTGATAGTAGTGCCAGCCCTGATGGTCTATGAATTGCCTTTGGAGTCATTCTTTCATTGTCTTGACAATAGCTCCTGGCTATTGTTGAGATGGCTGGTTCATACTAATTTTACCAAATGGTCACTTGGCTGCACTCTTAGTGTTCTCCTTCCAAACAGAATTATCTTTTTTTTGCAATATGAATAGGCTGAGAATTTTCCAAATCTTTAAGTTTTGTTTCCTTTTTGCTTGACAATTTCATCCTTAAGTCATTTCTCTCTTCTCACATTTTATTATAAGCAGTCAAGAGGAGCCAAGCTGCACCTTCAACACTTTGCTTAGAAATAGCTTCAGTTAAATATCCAATTTCATCGTTCACAAATTTTATCTTTCACAAAACATTAGAATGTGAACGCAATTCATCCAAGTTCTTTGCCACTTTATAACAAGATGGCAATTCCTCCACTGTCCAATAACATGTTCCTCATTTCTATCTCAGGCCTCATCAAATGGACTTTACCACCCATATTTCCATAAAAATTCTGTTCAGGACTACTTAGGTATTCTCTGAAAAAACTGAGGATTTCTCTATAGCTCTCCTTTTTTCTTTCTGAGTGCTCACTAGAATTTTTCCTAACAGTCCATTCACAGTGATATAGACTTTTCCTAGAATGCACTTTGAAGGTTTTCCAGCCTTTACCCATCACTCAGATACAAGGCCACCTCCACAGTTTAAGGTATTTATACAGCAGTAACATATCTTAGTACTTTAGTGGTATCTTAATACTTGTATTAATCAGGGTTCTCCAGAGAAATAGGACCGATAGGACGTATATTGGTATCACATGATTATGGAGGCTGAGATGTTCCATGATCTGCCATCTGCAAATGAGAGAACCGGGGAAGCCAGTGGTATAATTCAGTCCAGGTCTAAAGGCCTGAGAACCAGAGTTGCCAGTGCCTTAAATTCCAGCACAAGACCAGGTCTGAGAACCAGGAGTGCTGATGTCCAAGGCAGGAGAACTTGGATGTCGCAGCTCCAGCAGAGAAAGCAAAGTGACCCTTTGTTTTTTTGGTCTTATTTGGACCTTCAGTGGACTAGTGGCTGCCCATCCACATTGGGGAGATGATCTTCTTTACTTAGTCTATCAAATATATTCCAGAAGCACCCTGACAGACACCCAGAAATAATATTTTGCTAGATATCTGGACATCCTTTAGCCCAGTCAAGTGGATACAGAAAATTAATGATTAGAGTCCCTGTCTGACCTCCCATTTCCTTCATTCTTGCCTCAGGGAATTGCACTACCAAATAAAGTACAGCACTTAAGCTTTAGCCTCAAACTCTGTTTTCTAGGAAAGCCAGGTTAACACAGAGGGAGTGAGCTATGAAAAGTGGACCTTTAGGATAGGATTTCAGAGTGGAATTGCCCACTGTCTGAAAGCAATAGGGAGCCAATTGCAGGGGTAGGTGGTATGGTAATACTCCTCAGCATGCAGTGATTTCACCCATAGTTTTATTGTGATGAGGTGCAGATACAACAAGGTTTTGGGAGATCAAATAGCTATAGTGTTTTGGTCAGTATGGAAGCAATATTAATGAAAAGGATTGTGCTATGGCTCCTTTTATAGGCATTAAAAGTCTTGCAAAAACTTTATACACACACACACACACACACACGCATGCATACATGCATGCACACTCTTTCTCTCTGCTCTTAGGGCAGTTATTTGACAACTTAGGTCATGCACTGAAAGTCAGAGTGCCTTTATCAACAGCTCACGGCAATGGCAGGTAAACTTTGCTTAAAATCAGGCCAAGGATTTGATCATATAGCAAAAATTCCAAGAAAAGAATGGGGCCCAGAGACTTGAAATGAAGATATTTAGGGAGATAAGCATAAGAATTTTGAGCTCCTAGATTACTCTGAGCTTTCCAGGCTGGCAGATATAGCCCCTAACCACTTGCCACAGAAAAACAGTGTCTGCTTGCCTGGGGGAACATGCAATAATCTAATCTGAAGCAGGTGCCTTTCAAGATGTTTCTTGTTTTCTTCAAGATATGCCTCAACACCCTTCATTACCTTTTGGCTAAAAAACAAAGTCAGGTTTCAGCATAGCCTGAGCAGGAAAGTACAAGTTCTGGTCTGGGAAAAAATAGCCCACATGCCAAACAAATTGCAGGATCTGGCTAATAGATGTTAGCTGGAACTGATGAATGTGTATAGGAGTGTATCTTGAGTATGTTAGACCAGGGGGCCAAAATACAAAGCTGAATGGAGTAGAATTTATTTTATTTTATTTTTTTTAAATGTTTTATTTATTTCTAGGAGAGAGAGAGAGAGAGAGAGAGCGCGAGCAGGGGAGGGTCAGAGAGAGAGGGAGTCACAGACTGAAACAGGCTCCAGGCTCTGAGCTGGCAGTCAGCACAGAGCCCGACGCGGGGCTCGAACCCGCGAACCGCGAGATCATGACCTAAGCGAAAGTCGGACGCTCAACCGACTAAGCCACCCAGGAGCCCCTGGAGTAGAATTTATTAATATGGGGGTACTTAGCCACAGTTCAGGGTTCCCAGTGATTTAACAGGATGGCTTCTTTTTTTTTTTTTTTTTTTAAAGTTTACTTATTTCTTTTGACAGAGAGAGAGAGAGAGAGCAAGTGTGAATGGGGAGGAACAGAGAGAGAGGGGGAGAGAAAATCTCAAGCAGGCTCCCCAGCATCAGCACAGAGTCCACATGGGGCTCTACATGGGACTTGATCCCACAAACCACGAGCTCATGATCTGAGCTGAAACCAAGAGTTGGACCCTCAGTTGACTGAGTCACCTGGTAACCCCAACAAGATACTTCTTAAAATGTGGATGTATAGTGTTATACTATATGCTATATAGTATATATACTATACGCTATAGCATTAATTTCACAGCATAGTGAAATTAAGCAACTTGGAAGAAATGGGATCCTGGTTCCAGAATCTGGGCTTTTAATCCCTATTGGTTTTATTTTTTTTAAGTGCTTCTTTATTTACTTTTGGTAGAGAGAGACAGAGAGAGAGAGAGGGAGAGGGAGGGAGAGAGAGAGAAAGAGAGAGAGAGAAAGAGAGAGAGAGAGAGAATCCCATGCTGTCAGCGAAGAGCCCAACACAGGGCTCAAAATCATGAATCCTGAGATCATGACCTCATGAGTTGGATGGTCAACTGACTGAGCTGCTCAGGTGCCCCTAATTCCTACTGTTTTTCTAACCAAGGCTTCCCACTGAACACAGAACTAAGTCTAAATTTCTTAGCACATCTTCCAACTACTCACTGTTTGATCATGCTTCTCTTTCTGTTTTACCTTTGCCCCTGGATCTATTGTTCACTACATTAGATGATTTATTTAACTTGCCGTATATGTTTATAACTTTGTACCTTACTCAGGCTTTTCTCTCAATCAGTGATATCCTTTTAAATGTTCTTTATCTTATTTTCTTCCATTTTTTTTCATTTACTCATTCCAACAAAGATTTATTAAGCTATACTCTGTGCCAGCCTCCAGACTCAGATGCTGGGTTATCACAGTAAATAGGCAAATCCCCATTGCAAGGGGCTTTTTGTTAATAAGGAGCAGTGACAGTCCTGGGGCTAAAATATCACCTTCTCTGGAATCCTCTGTTCTTTCTCCAGTTCCAAACTTCATCTTGTGACTCCTAAAGCATGTGTTAAACCTTTATCACAGCACAGTTTAGAGCATGCCTCTTCATCATGGTTAGTTGTGTGTCATCTGCTTCTTATAAGGAATGTGTGGGTTCACCTATGCATTGTATGACACACGAAAGAAATTGTTGAGTTTGACTAAACAAAATGATGGGAAAGTTTTTTAAAAAAAGATTAAATATTAGGTGGTGAGATGGGAAAAGGAGATCTTTGTGCCCTTTTTTTTTTTTTTTAAAAGACCATATACATGTACCTATTTGGGACAGTCCAAATGATTAACAACTAAATTAGGAATAGAAAGAGTACTAACTTTATTTATTCCTTCTCTAACAGTAACTTTGAGTGATAAAGACTTTGGAATGAGCAAAAAGAATCCCTGCAGCCTACAAAGACACTAATTATAAGGAAACAGCAATTTACATTATTTATAAGGAAGCTATTTACATTATTTGGCCCTGCCAGACACAGTAGTTGCAGAGCTCCATTCTTTGACTAGAGTGGAAAGAATAAAGGAGAAGTGACAAGGGAATAGAAAAGATATTCTAATAGCTGCATCTCATTACAAGAAAGATAACACCTCGAATATGTTAAAAAATGCTTCAAATATAATTTAAACTGAACAAAATAGAAACTTCCATCTTAGCGTGATGATGATTCAGAGTACATCAGCCATTTAAATATTCCGACAAGCTTTTAAAAACTACTGAAAGTTAAGCATTGTCAACTTGGTGTTTGCAAGGAGGAAAATGACTAAAATGTAATGCTATGACTAAGATATATAATTCAAGTATTTGAATTTAATAAGTCACATTTTCTTTTACCAGTGACTGAAATGTAAGTGCTTGCACTGCTCATAATGTTGTTTGTGAGAGCAGACAGATGGGGGGGGGAAGCCCACTTGATCTGTTTTATTTTTCTTTTCCTTGCTCCTCTCTGACCATTCTAATTTAATTTTATCCTGTGGTTTCACTTTCATGAATATAATAGGTAGTGCTCAGTGGCAAATTACATCAGCTTTTGATCTCAAGTGGACAAGTCTGTTATGTGAGAACAAGGAGAAGATGAGAAGAGAAAGAATTTTTCACGCTGATTTTTTAAAATAAAAGATCTATGAATACTTTTTGTAAATGCTCCAAGAGTGAATTACTTCATTAAGCTTAAATTCTTTAAAGTCCTAACATTTTTACTGCTCACTTAGAGACAAGATAGAATCTTAATCAGAGAATGATTTCTAGATTTTGACTGGCGAACTGAACTCCTACAGTGAGGTGTCAGGGCAACTGTCTGCCAAGGAGGTTCGTGGGTCATAATTACCTGTCTTGAGGAGCAAAATCACCATCATTTTCCTTCAAAGAATATTAGAGTACAGTACACATGACATATTAGGCCAACCTCATAAATTAGCACAGGCCCACAGAGCCTGCAAGAAATTAGGTCAGACCTGAAAGAAATCAGGCTGTGGTCCAATAAGCATCTTAATCTTAAGTGGGAAATTGGGCTCACAGGGTGTTAGGGTAACTGTCTTTATTTATTTTATGTGTGACAGAACCAGTAACACTATTCAGTGTTAAAGACCTATTTTTATAAGACATCAAATATTTCTGGTTCTTCTCTTAGATAATTTTTGGCATTGCATAATTTATAAAGCAAGTGTGTGTGTTCCCTATTGGTTAGAAACCTATACTTTAAGTAAGTAAATAAATAAATAGACTTACTGTTGCCCATAATATTCAGGGAAAGAAGAACTTCCCTTGCTCCCGAATATTTTCCTTAAGGCCTATAGTTTCCCCATCAAAGGCAGGTCTCCTCTGTTTAAAAGGGTTCCGCGGTGGCTCAGGTGGTTAAGAGTCTGATTTTGGCTCAGATGATGATCTCGTGGTTCATGAATTCTGGTGGTCTGTGAGTTCTTGTGGTCCGTGAGTTCAAGACCCACGTTGGGCTCTGTGCTGACAGCTCAGAGCCTGGAGCCTGCTTTGGATTTTGTGTCTCCTTCTCTCTCTCTGCCCCTCCCCCATTCACACTCTGTCTCTGTCTCTCTCAAAGATAAACATTAAAAAAAAATTTGAAAATCCCAGTTTAAAATGCCGAAGTATTTTGAGAATTAACACTTCAAACTGCTAGTATGCATTAATGCTGAGTGAAATGCTTATTAATTTAGAATATAGTGATAATTAGAATAAGGATGAAATACAAATGAATAATATAATGTAATACTAACTGTTAGGCACAGACATCATTTCCACAATTACCTCAGGGTACAAATAGAGGCAAGGGAATAGATCGTTTGTATGTACTTGATTCTTAAACTGGTTGTCAGATATTTCCGTGATTTTGATATGATTGATAAGCTTAGTTGTTTTGAGGATGGCTAGTAAAGCTTATTTATTTTGATCACAGGCTTCGGAGTCAGAAGTCTGGATCTGGTCCCTGACACTACAGTCTACTGTGACCAAAGTCGGTAAACTTTGGTTTCTTAAACTATGACATGGAAGTACACATAATATCCTAAGTGGTAAAACTGTTATCATGACTAAATGAGATTAAGGTTCAAACGCTTAGAATGACGCCTGGCATATTATTATTATCATCGTTAAGAGGTCGAAATGAAAAATGAGTATAGTCTGAATTTGTTATCGTTTTTTTTTTTTAAATTTTTAAATATTTTATTTATTTCTAGGAGAGAGAGAGAGAGAGACAGCGTGAGCAGGGGAGGGTCAGAGAGAGAGGGAGTCATAGACTCTGAAACAGGCTCCGGGCTCTGAGCTGGCAGTCAGCACAGAGCCAGACGCGGAGCTAGAACCCACGAACAGCGAGATCATGACCTGAGCGAAAGTCGGACGCTTAACCGACTAAGCCACCCAGGCGCCCCTGAATTTGTTATCGTTTAGTTGGCTCTCTGTCCAAAACCTCTTCTCTATTCTTGCCTCATACAGCAATTCCAGTGAACAAGTGGGCAAGAAAGCTTCCAGGAGCATCCTTTCTTTCTGGACTCGGTTCTCTCTTCCTTCCTTCGCCCTCCAGCGGTGCTGCGTTTTCCCGAAAGCGCGCGGGAGGCCTGGTTGCCGCGAGACCGTCGCCAGGCAACCGCGTGTACACACACGCCTGGCCGGCCAGGGTCTCGCCAATATGGCGGCGCTAGGCACCCCCTCGACCTCTCTCCTCGACCTGTCTCTCGCATCCCTTTCCCCGCCGGGACCGCCGCCGACCCCGCCCCCGACCTCGAACGCACTCTCGAAGTCGCCCCTGGAGTCGAAGGCGAGTTCGCAGAGCCCACTGCCTCGCTCGACCTGCCACGAGAACTCGTTGCCTCTCGCTGTGTTTTACGGGCCCCTGGAAGCTAAAAACCCGCTCCTGGTCTCCTGCGAGAGGGAGATCCGGGAATTACTCGGCTTCATGAGGACAAAGAAGGCGTTAGCGACAACAGAGGAACAGAAGCATGAATTCCACCGGCTTTGGTAAGCGGAGGCAGGGCGCCGGGGAGGGCACCGGCCCAAGAAGGGCCACTCGTGGGGGACATGCCCTTGAGGATGCCGACGGTGGTCCCTAAACTGGGTCAGCCTTGCGAACCTGGAGATAAAAGCAAACTTTAAGAAGTGTAGACTCCTCGCGATTACGGTCCTTAATTCCTGGTAAATGTTATACTTTGGCTTCCTGCTCCAATCAAAATAAAAATCAACACAGAAGTGTTTCGTAACTCACCGTTCCTTCTGAGCGTTCCCCAATCGCTATCCCATGAAAATTGGCCCGCTCAGGGACTCAGGGGGTTCACAACTTTCCATGCTGTGGGTACAATTTTATATACAAAGAAAAAGGAATACCTTTGAGTGGCTTACATTCTTGAAAAGTTAGTTTTTGATGCCATTAAGTATGTGAGCCTGTGAACATGTGCACTTTAATTCACTTTTATACTTTAATTCCTTTTTATATTGCTGTTAGGATCACAATGACTTTTTATTGATCTTGTGACTCATTTTGCATATATGTTTGCCTTGGGGGGGTTCTATCCCCATGTTATTACTAAACTTCAAAGTACCCATTTTTAAGGTTCTTTCCTCTTTATGTTACCATCTTTCTTTCCTACTCAAAATACCTTGCAAACCAAAAAGTTAAAAATGTAGACAAAAGTCAAAGAGTACCAGAATACTGAATAATTTCAACTTTTATTTTTCATTCATGCAGTTAATATTGAAGAAATTGTTTTAACTTATATTTTTTCTTCATTATTGTATTTAACTATTCATTGAACACCTACTGTATATCACATACCATTCTAGGAACTAGGTAAGCATCAAATTAACAAAAAAAAATGACACTTTGTATCCTCATAGAGCTTAAATCGTTGTTACTACAGACAGCTGCTAAACGAATATGTAAAGAAATCATTTTACAGGGAAAGAAGTGCTAGAGAGAAAATTAGAGCAGAGAGTGGGGATGGAAGATACAGCATGGTTGGTGTTGAAATTTAAAATGGGGATGGCTGGGAGCATGATCAGGGAAAGTCAGGAAAAGTAGCCTTAGAGAAAAATGAGGAAGAGCAAGTGATGAAGATTTCTGTAGGAAGAGTTGGCAGCAAGGGAGAATGACAAGTGTGAAGTTGCTGGGATGGATAGTGACTGTGGGAAGAAAAGGCTTCTGGTAGGAAAGGAGCAGGTCAAGAGTTCAGTTTTATTTTCTATTTATTTATTTAAAGATTAAAAAAAATTTTTTAAAGTAATCTCTATACCCAATGTGGGTCTTAAACCCACAACCCAAAGATCAAGAGTCGCATACACCACTGACTGAGCCAGCTAAGTGGCCTCAGTCTAGTTTTAGATATTTTGCGCTTGAGATGTAATTCAATGTGTAAGCAGAACTATTATGTAGGCGGTTGGTCATTCAGGTCAGAAGATCAGAGAAGATATACATTTGGGATTTGTCAGTGTACTAATGATATTTAAATCATGACACCTGATGGAATAGCTAAGGGAGTGAGTGTAGATGGAGAAAAGGAGAGTCCAAGGACTGAATCCTGGGACCTGCTCCAAGTTGAGGGGATAAGATGTTGGCAGGGACTAAGAAGGAGTGGCTAAGGAGGTAGGAAGAAATGTGCGTGGTGTACTGGAAGCCAGGTAGACAAACTGTTTTCAAAGTAGGAAGTAATGATGGATTAACAGTGGCAAATCCTGCTGATGAGCCAAATATGATGAGAACCAAGAATTGACCAATGAAAGCACATACTTAAGCTACATTTATATTTCAAACATTTCTGTGCTTGTGCCTTAGGTAGCACTTTATCTTCCCATCCCCATGACCAGTATTCTAGTTAAAGCCACCACCATGTTGTGCTTTCCCCATAGCCTCTTGAGTCTGAAATCTATCTTTCATTGAGCAGTCAGGGTAATCTTTGTAAATAAATCACCCAGTCTCTTGTTTAAAGACTTTCTGTTGCTTCCCATTGCTTTTAGAATAAATTTAAGACTTCTTCTGCCATCCTCCAGGGTCTGAGCATCTGACCCTGCCTACCTGTTCCATCTCAGCCCGTCCCTCACTTCTCTCTTAGGACTTTCCAGGGAGACAGATCCATTTTTTTTTCATCCTTGGGCCTTTATATTTGCTGCCTCCTTTGTCTGAAATTGTCTTTCCTCGGCTTTTTAAATATCTGGCTCCTTCTTTTCTTTCAGGTCTTACCTCAGTTGTTACCTCCATAGAGTGCCTTTCCAATTTAATGTGGGTTTGGCCATCAATTTATATTTTTTATTTATTTGTTTTCTTGTGTGCTGTTTCCCCCATCAGAATGAAAGCTCCCTGCTGACTTTGGATAATGTACTTATTTTTCATTTTTCTATCTCTAGCAGCTGGTCTGGTGGTTGGGATAGAGCAAACTTTCAATGAATATTTGGTATTGAAAGAATTCAAGGGTTATTATCCTTATATTTTCAGTAAGTGTTAATGGTATATATGGGAAAGTAGACCTGGGCCGGTTGGTAAGTATAGTATCTGTCCCATCTTTAAAGAGACTGTATGAGAATCATAAACATTAATGGTTGACATGGACCTTAGCAATATAATCTCTCACACAATTTAGGTATTTATTCATTTACACAACAACTTTCATTGAATGCCTACTATGTGCCCAGCATTGTACTAGTTATGGGTTAAATAGTGGTGAACAAAATAGATAGGAAGTCGGTACTCATGGAGTTTAGAGAGAGAGGGAGAGAGAGAGAGAGAGGCTTTCATTGAATTATTAAGTCAGTATACAAACAACAAGTGCTATGAAGGAAGAAGCTACTGAATGCTTACATGTACCAGGCATTATACTAGGTGCTGGGGATACAGCCATGAACCAAACAAAGATCCCTGCCATCTTGGTGCTTATATTCTAGAGGAAGAAATAGTCAATAAACATTTTAAATAAGCTCATTTTATGGTGACTTAGAAAGTGATAAGTGCTTGGGAGAAAACTGAAATGAGGAAGGGTTGTAGAGGGGAGATAGGAGACTGCAGTTTTCAACAATGTGGTCAAGTAGGTAACACTTGAGTGGAAGCTTAAGAAGACACATCTGGGACCTACTTTCAAATGAATGGTGAGGGAGGTGACATTAAGCTGAGATTAGAAAGATATCAGGCAAGAAGAGTGGATAAACAGAGGGAAGAGGCATGTGAGAAGATCTTGGCAGGAAAGAGCCATAGACTTGGGAGGAATGGACAGAAGTCTGCTAAGCATGGCTTGGTGAGGGTGGGTGCAGTGGTATGAGGTTAAATTAGAGGCATAGGTAGGGCTATGGAAGGTTTTGGAGGTCTTTTATAGTTTGCCTTTATTCCAAATGCAATGGGAGACCATGGAGTAGTTTTGGGTAAGGGATTAATCTTAATTAATTTATATGTATATATAAATTGGATATATCTGTATGGTCTTACCCAAATGGAGCAAGAATGACAATGTGGAGGCCAGTTAGGAATACAGTTAGGTAATAGTCACTTCTATAACATATTTGACAGATGGTTATTTTTTAAAATAAGAAAATTATAATTATAGGAACTCCCATAAACCAAAAAATTCAGGATATCTAAAATATAGATTTTGATCATAACAGCAATGTCATTAAATTCAGAGTATGATAGATTTTTTTTAAAGGTATGCTTTTGTTATAATCACATGAGATTTAGACATTCTGTTTATATAGTTACGATTTTCTATTTTAGAAAATTCTAAATACCCAGCAGCAGCTATAATAAATCAGAAATTCAAAGGACATTAACGTTTTCTTAGATGATGCACATTATAGTATACATTATATTTTCCTTGTTTTTCATTATGTAAGCCATTCCCAGTGAATAGTCTTAACTTGAACTTAGAAGTTCACTTTAAAAATTTCTCTTATATAACCTTGATTGATTTAACAAAGCTGGTATTTTTCTTTTATGAGTAATAAACATAGTCATCATTTCTCATCTTTAAGGTTTGGAAGAATTAAGTCTTTCATCTACGTAATTTAAGAATTCTAGCAAGACTTGCTGATTTTTTGAGATTCATTATATTTATTCTAATACTATGGCATTTCATGAAGCAGCAAGAAGTAAAAAACGTTAAAAAAAGAAAAAACAATCCAAGCCAAAAAGCCTCTTCCTTTTAAAATTTCTGTGGCTTCATTTCTCACACAATTTTGGGGGTGTGGTTATTTACTACTTGGTACATGTATATATTTTCCTACTCCAAAATATTATTAATCAGTCCAAGAAGGTAAGAATATCCTCTCCCCCATACTTCCCTTGTCACTAAATCTATATCTTTTAATTACTTGAATGATTTAATCGACATATTTCTGTTGAGGTTGTTCTGATAATATCCCAACATATAAATCGTAAGTATTAGAGCCATCTTTAGTCCCTAAGTTTACGTTCCTACCTATATTAGTCAGTTTGGGCCATTAATGATTAATTATTAATTACAAATTAGTTAGTTTGAGCTCCCATGACAAAATACCATAGTCTGGGTGGCTTAAACAACAGAAATTTATTTGCTCCCAGCTCTGGAGGCTGGAAGTCCCAGATCAAGTTCTGGCAGGGTCAGTTTCTGGTGAAAGCACACTTCTCAGCTTGCAGAAGACCACTTTGTCTTCACATAGCCTTTCCTCTGAGCAAGTGCAAAGAAAGATATATTTCTTTGGTGTTCTTCATAGACTGACATTCATGCCATCAGACCAGGGCCCCACCTTTATGATCTTATTTAACCTTCATTTACTTCCTTAGAGTACTCCTTTCCAAATGCAGCCACACTGTGGGTTAGGACTTCAACTTATGAATTGCAAGGGGTCACACACATCCAGCACATAACATTGTCCTCAGCTAAAAATTTATGAGATAGGATTGGACAACTGTTAAAGGAAATTTGGAGTTTTCCTAGAGGCATTTATAATTTCTGAGAGAGAAGAAAGGAGTAAATATTAACTAAATGAATGAACAAAATGAACAGTGATCTGCTACCCTTTGAAACTAATTAGGAATCATTTTGAGAATATTGTATGTTTTGTTCTTGTTTACTTGGTGGAAGGAAGCAGGACCCTACTGGACTGACTAGATAGTGGAATCCTTGAACTCTTTATAGAAAAAAAAATAAGAACAAGGGATTTTTTCCCTAGTCATTTATTTATTCATTCATTCTTTCAACAAATAATTATTGACTATGTATATGTACTAGATATTCACTACTCTTGAGGCTGGGCAATGGATAACATAGTCAAGGTCTTTGCCTTCGGGTAGTTTACATTCCAGAGGACAGGCAGGCACAGTAAATATACTTGTTAGGATCATGGATACACTGACCCTTAAGTCAATCAATATATCAACTACATATTTGGAATATTGGTACCACCTATCTCAGGTCTGTTGTGGAAATGAAATGAAAAGAAAAAAAAAGATGCATGTGGCAAAATATCCAGAATAGCTAATGATGCAATATTGGAGAACAAATTTGGAGGGCTGACACTACTTGACTTCAAGTCTTCCTCTAAAGCTACAGTAATCAATACAGTGTGGTATCAGTGAAAGAATGAACAAATGTGTCATTGGGACAGAATAGAGAGTCCAGAGATAGACCCACATACATGCAATCAACTGACCTTTGACTGAGGAGCAAAGGCAATACAATGGAGCAAAGAGAGTCTTCTGAACAAATGGTGCTGGAACACCTGGACATCTGCATGCAAAAACTGAATCTCAGCACAGACTTCACACCCTTCACAAAAATTACCTCGAAAGGGATCACTAACCTAAATGTAAATTGCAATATTATGAAACTCTTAAAAGATATCATAGGATAAATCTAGATGACTTTGGGTTTGACAATGACTTTTTAGGTAAAACACCAAAGTCACAGTTCATGAAAGAAAGAGTTAATAAACAGGACTTCATTAAAAGGAAAACTATCTGTTCTGTGAAAGACACCATGAAGAAGATGAAAAGCCACAGACTGAGAGAAAATATTTGCCAAAGACATATCTGGACAACATATTTGTTGTCCAAAATATACAAAAAACTCTTAAAACTAAACAATAAGAAAACAACCTGATTTAAAAAATGGATCAAAGACTTTAACAGACACCTCACCAAAGAAGATGATACAAATGCAAATAAACCAGTGGAAAGGTGCTCCACACCACGTATGATCAGGAAGATGAAAATTAAAATAATGAGATACCACTACATACCTATTAGAATTGCCAAAATCCAGAACGCTGACATCACCAAATGCTGGGGAGGATGTGGAGCAACAGGGACTTCTCATTTATTGCTGGTGGGAATGCCAAATGGGACAGCCACTTTGGAAGACAGGCGGTTTCCTACAAAACTAAGCCCACCCTTACCATACAATACATGCTTTGTTTTGGTATTGACCCAAAGAAGTTGAAAACTTATACCCATACAAAAATCTGCACATGAATTTTAAAAATATTTATATTTATTTTATTATTTTAGTTTTTAATTTTTCTTAAATTTAAATCCAAGTGAGTTAACATATAGTGTAATAATGATTTCAGAAATAGAATTTAGTGATTCATCACTTACATATAATACCCAGTGCTCATCCCAACAAGTGCCCTCCTTAATGCCCATCACCCACTTAGCTCATCCCCCCACCCAACACCCCTCCAGCAACCCTCAGAGTGCTCTTTGTAGTTATGAGTCTTATGGCTTATCTTCCTTTCTGTTTTTATCTTATTTTTGCTTCCCTTCCCCTATGTTCATCTGTTTTTTATCTTCAGTTCCACATATGAGTGAAGTCATATGGTATTTGTTTTTCTCTGACTTACTTCACTTAGCATAATATGCTCTAGTGCCATCCATGTTGTTGCAAATGGCAAGATTTCATTCTTTTTGATCGCCGAGTAATGCACGTGGATGTTTATAGCAGCTTTGTTCCAATCGCCGCAACTTGGAAGCAAACAAGATACCTTTCAGTAAGTGAATGGATGGACAAAGTGTGGTGTATCTAGACAATGGAATATTATTCAGCATTAAAAGGAAATGAGCTATCAAGCCATGAAAAAACACTGGGGAATCTTAAATGCATATTACTAAGTGAAAGAAGCCAGTGTGAAAAAGCTACATACTGTATGATTCCAACTATATGGCATTTCGAAAAGGCAAAACTATGGAGAGAATAAAAAGCTCAGTGGTTGCCTGGGGTTAAGAGAGAGGAAGGGAAGCACAGGCAGAGCACAGAAGGTTTTTAGGGCAGCGAAGCTACTCTTCGTGGTAGCATAATCATGGCTAAATGTCATTGTACACTGGTCCAAACCCATAGAATGTATAATACTAAAAGTACACCCTAATATAAACTGTGTAGACAGTGGGTGATAATGATGTGTTCATGAATTGTAACAAATACGCCACTCTGGTGGGGCGTGTTTATGACAGGGGAGGCTGTGCATGTATGTGGGCCGTGCGTTATATGGGGAATCTCCATACCTTTTGCTCAGTTTTTCTGTGAATCTAAAACTACTTTAAAAAATAAAATCTGTTTTTAAAAATGCATATACAGAGCTTTGATCAGTGCTTGGCATAAAGGAAGCAATAATTTTAACTATATTTAGTAATAATTAGACATTAACAGTAAGGCACATTGGAAAGACAGCACAAAAGAAGTTTTTAGGGATTGTTTGCTAATTAATTGAGGTTTCCTGCTGACTTTGAAGATATTTTATTTTACAATTTTTACAGCGCCACCTCTTTGTTTAATATCTGGACGAAATATGCCCCACGGCTGCCAGCTGCCTATTACAATGAAAAGCTTCTGAAGGTTGGAGATAGCCTTTGTGAAATGAAAGTAAGTGCCTCAGGAGTAAAAAGAAAAAAAAAAAAAAGAGCCTAAATGAAACTTACTTGACTAACTGTTATTATTATTTGGTTTGATACTATTCCTATTTTACACGATTTGATTTTTTTTCTTAGAAAAAATATGACTGAGTACTACAAATTTTAATGAGGCACAGTAACCAAAAAAGTGTTTGTTTTTTAATTTTGTAGTCTGAGATTCTCCAGAGGTAAGAGATTCCTGAACGGAAGGACAGCAGGCTGGGGTGAGGCAGGAGCACAGTCCCTTGTTAAAGAGGGTGTGGTAGGTGCCCAACAGGAAATGCTGAGTCATCATGTTCCTACCTTATACAAAGGAGCTCAGACACCACTTCCTGTTGTTTTTCATGTGACTGACCTTGTCCAGTGACCACTTTCATGGTTCCTGGCCCTGCTGCTATGTTGTCTGGTTCCTAGTGCCCTGTTTTAATGACTTTCAATTCCTTAATGTTTTGCTATATGTAATTGTAGCAGTCATTCCCTCCATGTCCTGTTTCTTGCTTAGTATAATATTACAAACTGATCTTGTGCCCTATTTCTGGTTCCATAGTCAATGCCTAGGTCTTGGATTGCTGTGAACTCAGGGGCTTGGTTTGGTAAGACCGTACTCTGGCTGGGTTTCAGTTAACAATAATGTAAGTTTTCCCCTTAAGCTCTGGCATAGGCCCAAATTATTCCAAGTTAAATATGAATGTTTGGCACATCTAGAATTCTTGGACCAAGAGTTATTTTATCTAAAGTGATTTTAGGACTTTTTAAATTTTTTCTTGATCTTCAGTTTTTGAGCTTCATTTTCTTCCTCCATTTCTATTTTCTGGACATGAATTTTTGTTTTGTTTTGTTTGCTTTTTGTTTTTTGTTTTGTTTGGGAGGGAAATTTGCCAAATGGAGGATAAGATGTGGAGGAAATTTCCTAATGAAGATCTATTTTCTGCTGCCCAAATGAGAGCATCAGCTTAGCTTCATATCATTGGACCACATCATATCATATTATTTTCAGATTTCATTAGAAACTTGAAAATAAAGGAAAACTGTAGAAAAACTATAGAAAAAAAGTTTTTCTGTAGGAAAACTATAGAAAACAAACAAACTAATGGGCAAGATCCAACTTGTGAGCTATATTCATGTGAAATGGAATAACTTTGACAAGCATTAGAAGAGTGTCCCCTCTCATTTTTATGCTTCTCAGTATAAGAAACCAGTAATACATAGCACAGTTTGGGGTTGTTTGTGGAGTATTCAGGTGGGTGGAGTGGATATTGGTGGAGAGAGGATGGAAGAACATGTTAGAAGTTGATAAAGTAAGTTCATGCTGTGTAGTGGCTAAGGATTCAGAATATTTTGGATAGAAAGGCCCAGATAGGATATTTTAAAATTTAATTAAAGGAACAAAGAAAACATTTTTATCTACTTTCACTGATGAGAAAGTGGGGTGATAAAGGTATTTAGAGTACTGAAAATGAACTTGAGTTGTTACTTCCATTCTACAATCTATTTTTATTGTACTTACAGTAAAGATCATTTTGTTGGAATGGTCTTTCTTTTTAATGTTTATTTATTTATTATTTGAGAGAGGGAGAAAGAGAGAGAGAGAGTGCAAGAGAGCATGAGAGTGAGCACAGGAGACAGGCAGAGGGAGGAGAGAAAGAATCCAAAGCAGGCTTCATGCTGTCAGCACAGAGTCTGACGCTGGACTCGAACTCAGGAATTGTGAGATCATGACCTGAGCAGAATTCAAGAGTCAGACACGTAACCAACCAACTGAGATACCCAGGCACCCCTGGAATAGTCTTGTTTTGAACCTAGATTTGAATTCATTATATGAACCAAGTTAAAAAGGAAAAGATTCAGAATTAATTAATGAACAAGTAACAAATAAGTCAATAGAAACAGAAACAAAAGTTTGACTGAGGATGCCTCCCAAGGGGCTAGGTAACCCTACAGGCAGTTGACACATAGAGTAGTTGCTTTTCCTGAAGACAGTTGGGAGGAAGCTGACTCATATGCATAGCCTGGCTTACCTCCCCGGCCCCGAAACTCCAGGTCACCTGTGCCCTGTGTGCTGCAGAAATGAGCACTGATTTTGTAATGAGAACATCAGCATGAATTAGAACTAACAAGATTCCTAGCTAACAATAGCTCAGACTTTTTAAAAAAAAGATTTTATTTATTTTCTTTTCAAGCAATCTCTACACCCAACACAGGGCTTGAACTCACAACCCTGAGATCAAGAATCACATGCTCTGCCGACTGAGCCAGACAGGCACCTCAACTCAGACTTGTCTTGTTTTTTCCTGATGCAGCTTCAAAGACCACTGGCAGATGAGAGAAAGAGGGGGTGGGGGGGGGAGAGAGAGAGAGACTTTCTTCTCTGTTCTCTTCTCCTCTCTCCTCTCTTCTCCCTTACTTCATTTTTAAAATTTTTGTCTTCCCCTCTTTCCTCCTTTTCTCCCTCCTTTTATCTTCTCCCTCCCTCTCTCTTCTCCCTCCCTCCCCCCTCCATCATCCTACCCCTTCCCCGCCTTTCTTGCTTTTTTGGAACTTAGGAGGTATCAGAAAAGGAAGGCTAGTTATGCAACTCATCTTCCTCTCTGAGTGGGTGGATTACCAGGATAGGGTGATGTTGAATTTTTGGATTTTGAGTATATATAGGTATTACCACACACTCCCTGGTGAATATGCTCATTGTTATATCATCATTATTCACACCCTGGTGAATATTCTCATCTTGGAGATCGTGATGGTCTTATTTCACAATAGGCTTGTTGGGAGGAGAATTCATGAAATAATGTACCTAGTGCAGTGTCTGTCACATAATATATGTTTAGGAAATGGTAGTAGTGGTAATGGTAGTAGTAATGTGATGGTGGTAGTAAAAGTAGTAATAGTAATAATCAATATCGATACTATTAAGAATAATGTGAATGTTACCAAATTTTAATAATGATAAGCAAAATGGTATTTTGAAACTTTCATCAAGTCCTCTTTTTCTTTCAGGAATATAAATTGGCCCTCTTACAGTGCTATGGAAGGTACCTTCAACAGTTCCATGTCCACTTTGATGAGAATAAAGCAGATGTGAATCAATTCAAAACTGCCTTTTTTCCAAAAGGCCTTGGAGACAGAACTGCTGCTCATACAGTAAGATGAAAGCAGTAGCTATTTTAGCTACAATTTATGATTAGCCATGCAATGTATTCTTTAGTTGACAGCTTCTAAATGTCTTTCATTTGCTTAGCATGGCGTTTGCTTGTGTGCTGTAAGTTGCTTAATAAATGTTTTCAGTGGCAGATAAGAAAGTGCACATATTAAACTTTGTGAAGATGTTTTGGAGATTGTGTCACTATAATAACTCATTCTTCCAGCAGACAGTTGTTATTATTATAATATTTGTAGAATGCTCTTAGTTTACAAAGTGCTTTGGAAAACATATTTGATCCTCAACAACTTTATGAATTAGAAACTGTTATTATCCCTATTTTACAAAGGAGAAAAAGAAAACTAATCACACAGTTAACTAGTGGCTCAGGAGATCAACATAGATCTTTTGATACAAAAAATGTTAATGCTTTATTTCTAGTATACCAGTATTATTATTATGTTGATTGCTACCATTGATTCACTGGTTGAGCAGTTAGCAGGTGTAGGTACTCTTCTATGTGCATTATAGTCCTAGAAGGTGGGCACTATTTTACAGAGGAGGACACAGAGACCAAGAAACCCAGCCCACTTGAAGCAATGGGCAGAGTTTGTGTTTGAACCCTAATCAGTATAACTCCAAAGCTATGTTATTCCAAACTTGATGATTATTCAAGGCTTTGGAAACAGAATATGGTTTAATAGGCAGAAAATCTCAGGGCATGTTTGGAGGTACATTGAGCAGTTCAGTTTGGCTGTACCGTAGGTATGTGATTGAGAATACTGAGCATTATGAATTGGCATCCCATTAGAAAGAGTACTGAATGAAAAGCTTAGGAGTTTGGACTTTTATGTCCTCTCCTACGTTACCCTGGTCCAGGGCCCCATGTTTCTCTCTTGTACTGTTATTGCGTGATCCTGCTTCCACCCAGCCTCTCTGGCTTAGCACCAGTGCACTGGTGAGCTCCTTCTAGAAAGCTTGTATCCTAGATGTCTGTGTGGGTCATCCCTCCCTTCCTTCATGTCTCTTGCTCTTCATGCTTTATTTTTCTTTATGTCATTTATTATCACCAGATACATTTTTATTTGTTTGCATTGTAATTGCCTGTCTCTCCTTCTAGAATATGAGCTTCATTAGGATGGTGACTGCTCTAATCTCTAATCTGTAGTGCCTGGAACAATACTAGATATGTAAGAGATGCACAAGAAAGCTTTACTCAATGAATGAATAAATGAAGTGATATATTCTAGAATATAATCTATTAATCTAGAACCACTACACTGAATAGATGAGAAGGACAAAGACTGGAGGCAGATGGTAAAGCAATGAAGCAAACGTAAGAGTATGTCAGCAGGACTATTGTGAAGGGCCCGAAAAAATATGAATAATTTGTTTTTTTTCCATCTGGCACTCTGTGTTTCTCAATAAATATCTATAAAATAAGGAAGAGAATGAATGGATTGAATATAGTCTAGTAGGAACTTGACAGTGCAGAACTAGAGGTCTTGAGAAGTTTTGTTTGAGAAATAGATTTTGGAGTTCAGTGTCTAAAGATCATAGATGAAGCAGTAATAACTCAGAATTTACTGTCCGAATATTTTTGTGCAGAGATACTCATGTTATCTAATGAGCCCCGTTATGTGTACTATAGAGAGGCGTTATGGCAGAGTTGGTAAGAATTTGGTCCGTAGAGCCAGCCTGCCTGGGTTCGAAGAGCTTCTGTGCCTCTTCCTAATGATGGGACCCTGGAGAAGTTATGTAATTTCTTTGTATCTCAGTTTCCTCATCTGTAAAGCAGAAATAACAATAAGACTTATCTCAAAGGATTGCTTTAGGATTGATGAGATAATAAAAGACTTAAAAGAGACTCAAAAAATATTACGTATCACTATAGGTTTCTCAAAGAGAGAACATTAAAAAAAATTTTTTTTAGTGTTTATTCATTTTTGAAAGAGAGAGACAGAGCATGAGCAGGGGAAGGACAGAGAGAGAGAGAGGGAGACACAGAATCCAGAGCAGGCTCCAGGTGTTAGCACAGACCCCGACGCACAAACTGTGAGATCATGACCTGAGCAAAAGTTGGATGCTTAACCAACTGAGCTACCTAGGCACCCTGAGAGAACATTTTTTAAATGCTTATTTATTTATTTTTTGAGGGAGGGAGAGAGAGAGAGAGAGAGAGAGAATCCCAAGCAGTCTCTGCACTGTCATTGTAGGGTCTGAGGCAGGGCTCAAACTCATGAACTGTAAGATCATGATCTGAGCTGAAATGAAGAGTTGGACATTTAACTGACTAAGCAGCCCAGGTGCCCCTAAAAAAGATAACTATTCCAGCATGTACATAAATCTATAAATCCTTTTTCTGTGATACCAGTTATATAGTGGCTAGAAATAGTGCACATGGATCCAAGTGGGAAGTCTTATGTGTTAGAGGAAGGCCCTTTTGTACTATTAAGGGTTCACTCCCACAGCTTTAGCAATACTGATTCTCTAGCCAAAATCTCTCATCTGAGATATATGTCATAATCATTTCACACTTGACATATCCTAAGTTGAACTTATCATCTTTTCTTTCATAATTGGCAAGAGCCACTCACCCAAGCAGGAAATCACTGTAGATCACTTTCTGTCTCTTACCCTCCACATCTAAATCCCATGAATTCAGATAAGACTTAAATCTTTTCATCCCTGATTCCAGCACCCATTTCAGGACCCTGGTATCTCTGGACTACTTCAAAGGCCTTTGATCTCTCCTAGTCTCCATGCTTATAGCTTTGTGCCCCACCCTCTGCTTTTCATTTTCCATACTTTTGTCAGAATTAACTTCTAACCTTTAAATCAAATCATTTTATTCCACTGCCCCTTGATATTGCCTTTGGCTAAAGTCTAATTGGAATGATATGGAATGCACTTCATGTTCTGACTACCTCAATAGCCTAATCTCTCACTTTTTTAAAGATTTTATTTTTAGGTAATCTCTATACCCAATGTGGGGCTCGAACTCAAAACCCTGATGTCAAGAGTTGCATGCTGTACTGACTTGAGCTAGCCAGCCACCCCAAAGTTTATTTATTTTTTGTAGTAATCTCTACATCCAGTGTGAGGCTTGAACCCACAACCCTGAGGTCAAGAGTTGAATGCTCTTTGGACTAAGCCAGCCAGGTGCCCCTAATCTCTTTATTTTAAGCCTTCTTACCCAGCCATATAAAAGACTTTCAGTTCAGTGACCACAGCAACCACTTCAAACATTCCTAACACTTCATGTGCCTGGAATGCTTTTCCTTCTGCGAAGAGCAGGGGCCACATCTTCATCATCCTTAAGTCCCTGTTGCTTAGCAGAGTGTGGCAAACAGAGGTGCCTAACAAACATTTGGTGAATGAATTGTAATGGTAATAATTGCATCCACATTAATAAGGTAAAATGCTATGAGGAAGGTTTATAAAATGTGATTCAATTCCATATACTTGGAAATAGCGTTTTGTACTTTTTTTTTGCTTTTGAGTGTTTCTTTTTTTGACTAAAGACAAATAATCTTAACTAAATAGATGCTTTGAAGAAACCATTTTTACCACATTTCTTTCCATATGTCTTAGTCCTTGAGGGCTGCTAGAACAAAAATCCATAGACTAAAGGTTTTTTAAAAATTTATTTATTTAAATTTAAGTTAGTTAACATAAAGTGTAGTATTGGCTTCAGGAGTAGAACTCAGTGATTCATCACTTGCACATAACACCCAATGTTCATCCCAACAAGTGCCCTCCTTAATGCCTGTCACCCATTTAGCCCAACCCCCACCCACCTCCCCTCTAGCAACCCTCAGTTTGTTCTCTTTATTAAAGAGTCTCTTATGGTTTGCCTTCCTCTCTGTTTTTATCTTATTATATTTTTATAGACTGGATACCTTAAACAATGTTTATTTCTCTCAATTCTGGAGGTTGGGAAGCACAAGTTTAAGGAGGTTGGGTGATGGAAGATTTGGTGTCTGGTGAGGGCTCACTTTCTGGTTCATAGATGGCTGTCTTCTCTCTGTGTCCTCACATGGCAGAAGGCAGTAGGGAGCTCTTTCAGGGTCTCTTTCATAAGGACACTAATTCCATTCATGAAAGTTCTACCTTCATGACCTAGTCACTTCCCAAAGACCCCCATATCCAAATACTGTCACAGTGGGGGCTAAGTTTCAATATATAAATTGGAGGGGGGGCACACACATTCAGTCTGTAGCCCTACACAATCTGTTTAAGCAGAATCATTTCTATTTTAATTTTTTACACTTTAAGAAAATGCTTTTTTTAAGTTGTATAAACCTTATTTATATTCTTATTTATATTTTCCCTGCATTTCAGTTTCACGCTTTAAACGGCAAAAATATTTGCAACTATGAGCTGGTCTGTGACAATGATGTGAACCTGCAGAATAAAGAATCTGTGACCCAGTGTCTGCAGATTTTGTCCTCCTTAAGACTCATCATGCAGGTCGCTTTGCCCCAGGAGCACCTTTGCTGGATTATCTTCAATGGTATATACTAATGTCTTTTATTTTTCATCATGTCTTTTGGAAAGTTATTTAAATGCCAAGTTTGATGGTAATTTTATTGACTGTCTTGTTATTTAAAACATTCATTGCGTAATAAGATGATTATGGGGATTTTATTTCTGTCTTTTTAATATTTTTGTTGCATTTTAGTTTGTTCTAATAAGTAGGGACTTGTCTTTGGGTTTTCTACTCAAGGGAGGGTCAGAGGCAGTGGGGATAGTCAGTTTCAGGTATAAAGAAGTAGGGGCCATGGTTAATAAGTAAATATAAGTGGAGAAAGATCAAAGGACCATTGCACATTCGGTTGGTTCTAAGCATCATCCATTTATTAGTCCTCTCCTCAGATACTTTGGCTAGCGACTGTTGCTTTCCACCTACCAATCTTCTCTTCCTACTTGCTTCTGAGTGAGGGGCTCTGAGAATGTATGTGCGTGTATATAGTGTATTATATGTATTTATGCATTGCATAGATACATACATATATATATATATATATATATTTGTCTTCTGAAATGAATTTTATTTGTCAAAATTTAGCAGGGAGTTACAATTTCAGTTTAATTTAAATTCTCTTTAATGTTGCAATCAGTCACCTACGATACTTATCTCTAGATAATTTCTTAAAAGGAAAATGTCAGTATGTTCTCTGTGTGTTAAGACCAGGACAAAATAACTTGATAGAAAACATATTGGATTCTCCCTGATCCATGGCAACTGGAAGTACATTTCCTAGCCTTTTCCTTCATCTCCCTCCCCAAATAATTTTTTTGACATTTTGATTGAAATGAGAGCTTATATTTGCTGCCAGAGATGAGCCTGATTTTGGAAGAAATTTTCAGTCCAGTGACTATGAAGCTTTTGTGTCTGATCATCCTCAAGAAGATGAAGAATCTGTGATTCCCTGAGTAGCCATTGCCGACTTTCCACCTGAGTTGCTCACATATCTGGGCAGAGACTGAGCAGGACCAGAGGTTCTATGCTGGAGAAGGAGTGGTAGGCCTGAGGGTTGGGTCCCGTGCGTGGATCTTGCTTAAGAGATAGGTGGAAATGATGCAGCATAATTCCCTGGCTGCAGTCTTTTTAAGATCACAGACCAAAAAAAAAAAAAAAAAAAAAAAAAAAAAATCCTAGTATTCTAAAACGAAAACAAAACAAAAACAATTTCTGTATCTTTTACATACCTTTACTAGGTGTGTGCTTTTCTTTATGCATACGGTATCATGCTCTAGATTTTATTTTGCTTCCTAAATATATTTTTTACTCAGTCCTATGGTTTTAGAACCTAACCAGGTTCCTATATGTAGAACTAGGCAGAATTCCTAGTTTGTTACTTCTGCTTATTGAATTGTTTTCCATATATCCATACACCTCTCAGGATGGGCACCTTGTTTGCTCTACCTCTGTAATTACATAAAGTATTCTACAATGAAATATCCTTACACATGTCATTTTAGAAACCTAAGTTAGAGTTTTCTGGGATTTATGTATAGGAGTAGGATTGCTGGGTTGCAGGAGATACATATAGTTAGTTTTGTTGACTACTGTCCCTGTTTTAATTAACTCATCTCAAAGTTATTAGGTGCTGTGCATTGTTCTAAGTGCTAGGGACACAGGAGTGGACAACAACCAACAGACAAAACCCCTGTTCTTTTACTTATGTAATGCTTCAGGGAGATGATAAATCAAAATTAAATGGTATGTCAGATGGTGATGAGTACGATGGAGACAAATAAAGCCAAGAAAGGGATAGGGAGGAAAGAGGCTGGGCAACTGTTTTATTTTTTTATTCTTTTTTTTAATGCTTATTTATTTATTTATTTGCTTTTTTTCCATAGTTTATTGTCAAGTTGGTTTCCATATAACACCCAGTGCTCATCCCAACAAGTGCCTTCCTCCATGCCCATCACCCCCCTTCCCCTCTCCCCCACCCCTATCAGCTCTCAGTTTGTACTCAGTTTTCAAGAGTCTCTCATGGTTTGCCTCCCTCTCCCCAACTGTTTTTCCCCTTCTCCTCCCCCATGGTCCTCCGTTAAGTTTCTCCTAATCCACCTATATGTGAAAACATATGGTATCTGTCTTTCTCTGCCTGACTTATTTCGCTCAGCATAACACCCTCAAGGTCCATCCACCTTGCTACACATGGCCTGATATCATTCTTTCTCATTGCCATGTAGTATTCCATTGTATAGATAAACCATATCTTCTTGATCCATTCATCTGTTGGTGGACTTTTAGGCTCTTTCCATGTTTTGGCTATTGTTGTAAGTGCTGCTGTGAACATTGGGGTACATGTGCCCCTATGTATCAGCACTCCTGTATCCCTTAGGTAAACTCCTAGCAGTGCTATTGCTGGGTCATAAGGTAGTTCTATTGTTAATTTTTTGAAGAACCTCCACACTGTTTTCCAGAGGGGCTTTACCAGTTTACATTCCCACCAACAGTGTAGGAGGGTGCCCATTTTTCCACATCCTCACCAGCGTCTATAGTCTCCTGATTTGTTCATTTTAGCCACTCTGACCAGCGTGAAGTGGTATCTCAATGTGGTTTTGATCTGCATTTCCCTGATGATGAGGGATGCTGAGCATTGTTTCATGTGTCTGTTGGTCGTCAGGATGTCCTCTTTGGAGAAGTGTCTGTTCATATCTTCAGGGCAGTTGTTTTAAACAGGGTTAGGGAAGGCCTCACTGAGATGATGTTTGAGTAAACACCTGATTGAGACGTCTGGATATTTGGGGAAAAGGCATTCCTGCTGGGAGACTAACAAGTGCTAAGACCTTGTAGTTTTAGGAGTTTGGAGTTTAAATAACAAAAATACATTTCACCTTTTCTGTTAGACATTAACACAGATTCTGTTTACCTTTAATTGACTATTACACATACATACTCTTGGTTTCTTAAGATAGTTAACCAATTTTGGTTCTTTCACAAACTCTATCTGGGTGTGTGACTGTTGCATAATACCTTACTTCACAACCAACCTGAACCCAGCTCATTCAACTCTCACATAGTAAGATTATTTTGGTGGTGGTTGTCTTTGATGAAAAGGAGTCACATGACAAGGCAGTAAACTCATATTAGGGATTTAATTAAAAATAAAACAGACTTTCAGAGGTATCCCAATATTTCATCTGTGTTCCATTTTTATATCATTTACTCTCCTATTGGGCTTCTGCAGTGGGAATTTGTGAGCCATGCCAAGATCCTGAAACATTAAAGAAGGATTCAGTTATAGTCAGGACATATTAGGGCTGCAAAGGTTAAAATCACATCTTTAAAGGACAGAGGCCCTTGTCATTCTTGAGTGCAGTCTTCTGAGGTCTTCTGAAATTCCACAGTTCCCGTTACTGACATGTTTACATAGGCTCCTGGCTTCCACCTGAATCACATGTTTTGTGGAGAGGCACGAGTTTGCTGTGGTTATCCTTACTTGGTGACTTTTTTAAACTGAAGAAATATTATTTTACAGTTTCATTTTTAAAGATTAAGAGTAGAGACAATTTGAGGTAGAATGCTGGGCTTGAGCTGTTACTTGCCAACTGGTTTCTTCCCTGGTGCATCTTCTGTGAAATAACTAATACCATGTCCTGGGAGCAGTCACACTAAGAAGGCTGAGTCCTTGAATGTTAAGGGCCTACTGCATTCTCTGTAAAGTTTATGGTGCTGTAAGTGTTTAAAAGTTTATTCAACATTTTTGTTATTGACTTATATAATTAATGGTTATTATGCTGTGCTTACAAGGGTATTTTAATCAAGTGATGTGTATTTTGAAGCAGATGCTGTTTTCTCAGAAGCTCTTAAAGTTTAAGCACGAATGTGGATTCATAACTGTTGAATTTTGATGGTTATGAATTTTAGATCAGATATTTTATAGAAAATATTTAGACTACTTGTCATTATAATTACATGCCTTTTAAAGGTATGTTACCATCTTTGGGGTATGTTTATAGCACGATAATGTTCTTTGTATATAGAGAGATGTCTGGTGATGTTGCTCCCCATTCCTGCCCTAACTCTGCCAGTTTTGTAGCCTTCTGTCATCATTTAATTAATGGCCTGACCAAAAAAAAATCGTACTTTAAATAGGAGTTGGAAATGCTATTTTTCATGGGAGTGCTTATAGGACATACCTTAATAATGAGGTAAATATTATATGAGCCTGCAAATAAATAAAAAATAAATAAATTATATGTTTTGATGTTAACTTTTCATGAGTTTCCTTGTTTAGTATTGTGCTATTTTGATTAAATATGTATTCTAATCTTATTTGGAGGTAAATCTTTAGTTTTTCAATCATAGGGAAGCCATGGGAACCAACAGCATTTTGTATGAATTAAGAAAACCATGGGGTACATAAATTATACTAAAATATTGTCTGTTCGATATATTTCAAAACTTATGCTCCCTTTCAAATGAGACTAAGAAGTTCCTCTGGCAACTCACCTAAAATATGGTCAAATTAGTTCTTTTAATGATTTGGCTGCAAGTTACAAAAAACTTGTAATGATTATAAGCTCTCTAACCATTATCAGACTTTCTTATGAGATCACTTGTTTTAGGAACTACAGACTTAAACTACAGAAATCAGAATATAAAACTGCCATTATTTCACTGTAAAGCATGTTAATAGTCTTTTTCTTCATCTAGGTACCATTTACATTTACACCATTTGCAGAAAACTGATGATCATAGGTCAGTCTTCCAAGGTATGAAATTTACTGACAAAATATCTTGCCTTGTACTTCCTGTTTTTCTCAAGATGTTTGTTAGCATTGAATGCTGAACAAAGAAAATCAGTGGATTATATAATAAAACTTAATACGTATATATTATATAGTTTTACTGTTCGTACTTTAACATGACCATCTATAAAAATAAAAATTTTTAAAAAGACAATACAGTATTAATGAAAAAAAAAGAGAGAGAGAATTCCTAAAATTGATAGGTAAACTCCAGTGTTCTCAGTGTCTCAGATTAGTCATTACTTGTCAACTTGATACTGAACATCCCTCTGGTAACTATATCTTTCGGTAGGGTGACCATCCATCCTGGCTTGCCAGGGCAGTCCTGGTTTATATCTTTTGTCCTGGAATAATTATTAATAGTGCTCCCTTTCACTCTTTAAAGTGTTCTGGTTTGGATAATAAACTATGGTTACCCTGTTTATGTCTGGTGCAATGGAGTTTGGACATCGTTCTTGAACAGCTTGGACTTGACTTATGACCCATCTGCTAGTTGGGTGAATATACACCTAACCACTGGCCCAGTTATAAGGTGAGGGAAAGGAGCCTTTATTTTATAAGAAGAGTCTCAGTTGCTAGTACTTAGTGCTCAGTTTTAGTTTGAGGGAGTGGCTGACACTTCCATTGACTTCCCTTCAATGTTGGTAGCACTTTTGTGTGTAGGGAACATATTTATTCCCTGTGTCAGTGTCCGTTCACTGGAATATATAGGCCAAGAAGGAAGAATATGCTTCGTTCAGACTACGCTTGCATTGTTTTGGTGTCTGAAACATTACTACTTTAGTTTTCTTTACTGCATGTAAACCTTATGCTGAATATTCTAACACTCAGGTCAGATGCTTTTTTTTTCCCCTTATTTCTTCAAAATATAACCCAAGTATCTTATAATTTGACAATGCTTAAAAAATACAAATGGAAGCAAAGATACTTGCCTGTTCAGTGCATAACATTAATTATGTGTTCTCTCTGTTTTGTTCCTCAAGTTTAAAAGCTCTATTACTGACAGTGACTTGAACAAGCTCTGTGCCAGCATTTTGAATGTAAATTAAAATGAAGGGAGACTGTCTCATGAATAATGTAAATGTGGCCTACACACTATTCCAACAATTCTGCATTCAGTTCCAGATGATTTCCTAAAGAGAATTTGCATACTCCTGTTGCACTTGCTGTAGCAACAAATACTGCTTCACAGAACCATCATAGTTTGGTCTGCTACAGCATTCGTCTGCCAAAGCCTTGAAGGGCATAGATATCTGTGCCAAAATTTAACCGTTAGTGTTTGTGCTTGTTAATGCAGAGAGAATTTTAGTTTAATGTCATAGTCATCTTAAAATAATTTCTGATTCAAATCCAATGTAAGACATCTCCTCTCCCCATTATTGAACTCGAGCTTCTGTCTGACAAAATGAGGGCTGAAGGAAGACAGTTTTATGGTCCCGGTCTTGGTCCCCAGGGATAGGAGTGGGGGCGAGTGAGAGGTGCAAGGAGTTTGTGGCGGTGGGTAGTTGTACAGTTGGCACTCGAAGATTGGAATGAAATTCTTTCAGTGTGTTCACTATAATAAGTTTCAAGGAAATTAATAATTTTCATCTAGAAATTCCCAAGCGTTCAGCTGGTGGGTTGGTTCCTGAGCTGAGGCTATAAATGAACTGAGGATCCATTTAAAGGGAACAAGCCCTTGGAGGCCCAGCCACATCTGAGTGTTTCTGGGTATGAGGGATCTCAAGTCTGCAGAAATTTTAGAATTCAAGGCTGTTATAGCATACAACAGAAAGAGAAACAGACAAGGGATCCTCAGGCTTTTCCTGGTGTCACCCTAGAGCAATCTAAACTATTCCTGTAGGATCTAGGCATTATGGCTACCATTTGTTACTATTAGTGAATCTCTACTGTGTGTTAAGTCTATGTGAAGGGAGTATATAATGCTCAGTATTGTCTTATTGAATGAATGCCTACTGTTTATCAGATATGCTTCTAAACACTTTCTTCACATATTATCTAATTCAATCCTCACACCACTATTGTGAGAAAGACGCTATTATTATCTTCATCTTAAAGATGAGGAAGCTGAGGCTCAATGTCTCACATGTAGTTAGAGGTGTAGCTAAGGCCAATACTACACTATACTGCTTCTCAATACCATTAGAATATTGATTGCCTGTTGACTAAATTTAAGCATGTTAGGACCCATCGTATTTTGGTTCACCTACTCAAATGGAGAAGCCATGTAGGAGGGTTACTAGTTTTTGACATGACTGTATTCCTGAAGATGTCTTTCCCTAAAGACATATGACAACTCCACTTTCACTTATGTTATCATCTATAGTTTCTTCTGAGGCATTTAAAATTGTAGTACAGTATTCAACAAACATTAAAGACCACAGTAGAATCTGTTCATTCTTAAAACAGTTGATTTGTTTCATTTTATTATAAGATTGAAATAGTTTAGTAAAATTTGTGGCTTGAACAATCATTGTCAAATTATTCCACGTGCCATTACATAAACCTTAAATCCAAACTGTGAAATGCCTCTAGGTGTTGTTTTTGTCCAGTGATCCGAGCTGATATAAATGATGCTGCAGTGCCATCCCGTGGCTGAGCTGATTAATTGTGTCTCTGTATTTCCTACTCCACATCTGAACCATCCTCTTGTGAGGCTCTTCTCACTGGGTTTTTCACAATTATTTTTCCCTTATGAAGAGAACAGTTCTACTGAAATCAAGTTTTTTTTTTAAATTAATAGAAATAGTTCTTCCTAGCTTTTGAGAGCAAGAAAAAAAGCTACAAATCAAAATTTGTGTTTTTAAAACTGAATGACAGTTTTCCAGAACCCCCAGTGGAACAATGGGTTTTCAGAACCCCCCTTTGCCAAGGCTGCCCCATATGGTGTAAGGAACACTGCCATACTTGCGAGTCCAAAGACCTGAATTCTAGTCTCAGCTCTGTTACTTATAAGCAGTTTAGCCTCTTGGAGTTAGATTAGTTTACTTTCAAGTTCCCTTGGGACACTAAAATATGTGATTGGGATCTTTTCCTCTAAGTCTGAATATGAATCCAAATATAACGTGAGCAATTAGTGACTGAAGCTATTTTTATTTTGGAATGTAAAATTTCTAATATCAGGAATCTCAAGAGGGTTTTGAAAAGACATGTGAATTTAAATAATCCCATAATCCCCAAATTGCAACAGTCCAAATGCAAAAGTCCACAATGGGATTTTTGTGCTACAGACGTGAGAAAAGTCCAGTTTTGATGAGTGTTAATTCCACATCAGTTCACAAAGTTAGCAAACAACAACAGCAGCAACAAAAACAGCAATAAAGCAGCCCCAGACCCACTTAGTAGAGATGTAGTGTCCAGAACCAGGGACTGAAAGTTTCATTTAACTGTGGAGAAGTCATTGCTGTAAAGGACACTGGCAACCTGGAGCAAAGCCACAGGAGACTAACCATGATGGAGAAGGGAAATGCAGTTATGGGATATATAAAAGCACCCAGGAATGTTTATCCTGGAGACAGAGCTAGGGGAGAGGACAGGATGCATAGGTGTTTCCCAGTTCTTGGAAGGCTGTAACTTGGAAGTGAGTTTGGGGTGGTTTTGTGCTATTCCAGAAGACGTACCTAGGACCAATGCCCTGGAGTTATATCAAGATGGGTTTCATTTCATTAAGGAAGCACTTTCCATATTTAGAATTGTCTTCTGATACCATATGGCCTGTTCCTTGTTACTAGAGGTGAAGGTATAGAACATCAGGTGGTGGTGGCAGTGATGTTGGCGGGGATGAAGTTAGACTGGGTTTCAATCCTCTGATTCTGTGATTACTTGACGTAGTTCCACATTTGGCACCATTAACTGAAACTTTTTTTAAAAAAATTTTTTTAATGTTTTTTATTTATTTCTAGGAGAGAGAGAGAGAGACAGTGTGAGCAGGGGAGGGTCAGAGAGAGAGGGAGTCACAGACTCTGAAACAGACTCCAGGCTCTGAGCTGGCAGTCAGCACAGAGCCCGACGTGGGGCTCGAACCCACGAACTGCAAGATCATGACCTAAGCGAAAGTCGGACGCTTAACCGACTAAGCCACCCAGGCGCCCCATAACTGAAACTTTTTAATGACAGTCAGTCAGCAAATTATTATGTAATATTTACTATTACATGCCAGATAGTTTTAGGAGATGGGGATATGGTGGTGAACAAGACCAATGAAGTCCCTTTCCTAAGTGAATTTACATTCCAGTGGGATGAGCTTAGTGGATAGCAAAGAATATTACAATATTGTGTCAGACTCTGGTCTATGTCCAGCACCTTCTTTTCCTCTGAATCAGAACTCAGTAGGCAGTGGAGAATTCTGGCCTTTCAGATTTCTTTCTCTTAGATGAGAAAGCTGAGCTGCTTACACATGTGTTGTATGTACTGTCTTTGAAGGCTCCAGAGGTGGTAATAGGGTCTGAATGTTACCGGTGTTTTATCTATTTTTACTATTAAATACTACGTCAGTCTGGTGGATTTGCTTTATTCATATGAAGCTCCTGATCGTTCTGATGATATGCCTTTTCAAGACGGGTTTGACTATTATAGATGTATTTTTCCTTAATTACTTCTTCAATTATTGAAGGCTGAATTTGTTGCTAGAAGAAGGACTTTATTCCATTTTCCACATTTGTTATCATTATTTTCTTGAGAATCTTGAATACTTGTTAGTCTCCTGTTGTTGGTTCTGCTGACTTTAAGGTTGTCCATTGAATTCATCTAATAGCACTTGGGAATATCTGGTATTCTTCTAGGTGCTGGTGATATATAATAACGGTGCTGTTCTATTTTTAAAGAGATTACTGTCTAGCTTTGGAGTCACACACATGTAAGCATATTAATACAATTAAATGTAAAATAGATATATATGTACATAAACATTTGCAAAATTATATATACATATAGACACACACCCATAATGCAGTTACAGTATAGATGGAAATGAGGCAATAGTCATTTCTCTCTAGGGACTTTAGGAGAGTCTTCAACAACTCTTTGCTTTCCCTCCTAATCTTGTTCCTCCACCTTCTCCTGCTCCACTTTCTATTTCACTGTTGTCACCAAGGCTGACACTTACTGTGTGTATGTTGTGTTCTGAGTATTTAGCATCCATTACCTCATTTAATCCTCAAACAATCCTATAAGATAGTCATTATGCCTGTCTTGCAGATGAAGAACTTTGGCACATGGAGTTTAAGTAAATTGTTCAAGGTAACACTGCTAGTCATGGAGGTAGTGTTTCAGGTCAGTCATATGGGGTGGGTGAAGGAGGAAACAGGGTGAGCAAAGACATGTGTATTTGGGCCACTAAGATGTTTTGTGGAACGGAAAGCATTTTGGATTAGCTTTAAGTATATGATGTAGGATCAAGAGAAATGGAGGGAAGAGAAGGCAGGGACTAGGTAATGAAGGGTGTGTGTGTGTCCTAGATAGGGCTTGTACTTCACTGTATAGGCAATAGGGAGCCATGGGAGTATTCTAAGCACAATGACACAGCCCAGTTTGCATTTTAGAAAGATAATTTTGGGGCCACCTGGCTGGCTCAGTTGGAAGAACATGTGACTCTTGATCTTGGGGTCATGGGTTCGAGTCCCATATTGGGTGTAGAAATTACTTAAATAAGTACAACTTAAAAAAAAAAGAAAGAAAGATAATTTTGGTGGAGATAAGGAGGATATACAAAGAAGGGGGTATGAGAAGAACAAGGGTTGTCTCCTCACAGGGAGACAAGTGAGGAAGTATCCTGATAGCTTAGGGAGATATGTGAGGACTTGCTTGGTCAAGGCCAGTATTTCCATGGATAGAATTTAGAATTTTATATTCTGAGATATTTGGCTCAGATTCTTATTTTCATCTCAGTGGTGATTTTTACATTTACATGTGGAACATAGATGGAATTTCTTTTTATATTCAGTCAAACAAAAGGCGATATAATCAAATGAACTTTTGAGCTTTTGGAATATTTTTGAAGAAAGAAAAAGATTGAAATATCTATATATATATTTTTTAAAATTTATTTTTGAGAGAGAGAGAGAGAGAGAGACAGCGTGAGCAGGGGAGGGCCAGAGAGAGAGTAAGTCATAGAGTCCGAAGACAGGCTCCAGGCTCTGAGCTAGCTGTCAGCACAGAGCCCAACGTGGGGCTCGAACCCACGAACCACGGGATCATGACCTGAGCCGAAGCCAGATGCTTAAGTGACTGAACCACCCAGGTGCCCCAAGATTGAAATATTTTAACTGCAGGATACATATAGTCAAGTAGTGTTTCCTGGTGTAGAATTTGTGGGAGGAATATGTCCGAAAAGGGACATAAAGAATAAAAATAACTATCAATGGTTGAGGGGAAACATGTATTCCTACAATAGGCCAATGACAATGATGACCTTTCCTCACCATTTTGTTTTAAGTTGTACCTTGGGAATAATTACGCTGGTAATAGGCACCATTTGTGGGGTGCTTACAGTGCCAAATACCATCCTAGAATGTCTTGTGCATTGTCTCCTTCACCATAACAGCACTGCTACCATGTGCTAAAATGCCTATTTTACAGATGAAAAAAATGAAGTCTGAAGAGGTAAAATGACAGATACTAGGTGATAAAATTAGGACAGAAGCTCAAGTCCATTTGACTCCAATATTGGACCATTTCTACTAAGTATCACAGGCACTGGAGAGTCAACCTTTTGCTTCCCCTACCTGCTATGCTAGCTGATTTTCAGAAAAAATTCCAGGCCAGCTAATAGCAATTGCATTGTTAGAATTAGCTCTTAGACTGCTGTTGGCAATTGATAAATATTGATAAAAACAAGCTGAGTTCATAGAACTTTAGTAGCTAAGGAGGAAGATATTCTAAAATAACTTACTTGAGATTTTGAGTTCTTTAAGTTTGTTTACTTTTTAAAGGCTTGTGTTTTCTTGACTCATCATTATTGGTATTTTTGGTTTAAGTAGTCAGCAACCTGTGCTCACAACTTATAATTTGATTATCTTAGATAAAAATCATCTTTATTAGCTTAAAATGAAAATATACTCAAGTGTGCTCTTTCCTCCTCAGGCCTTAGAATACCTCCTGTGGGCCAGTATGTGTATGGAGTTCTCGGTCCCACTGCTATCTGTCAGGTACCTGACATGGAGGGCTACTCTTTACACTGCTGTCTGCCAGTGCTATTATGACTGCCAAGCCAGTGTTCATGGAGAGGTAGGCCACTTGTCATTCTCAGGATTCTAGTATTTAAACTTCCATTTAAGTCATTCAGCATTTTCTTCTTCAGATGCCCAGCGACACAAACACAAACAGTCTGACCAAACCTGAAGAACTGCAGTGGAGCAAAGACAGAAGTCCCAGGGTGTACCTGCAGAAATGTGCTTGGCTTCTCCGTTCTGTTGATCTCTTGCTCTACATTCTGCCCTCTCCTTTACTCTCTGTTCACTCCCACCTCCTTTGCCCCTTTTTGAATAAGGTTTCTGATTATCTTTCCTTCCTCGTTAGATTCTTGTATACAAGTCACTTTCCTTCCGTATTTAGTTTTGCATTCTATACCCCCTACGTAGTTCATTTGTCTTGCTTTTCTCTGCTTCTAGCTGCCGTTTGTTTCATATACTCTTTTTCTTCTTTTCCTGTATATCTTTTAGCATGAATACTTGAAATGTAACTTAACTGTTAGGGGTTTCTGTTAGCCTATATGGTACCTCTGTGTTAACGAAAAGTACCCTTTTCTACAGTACATGGTACCTGGCTTGTCAGTGGACGAGGGCTTGGTGAGACTTAGAAGTAGGCACCCCTTCCTGTGGGCCAGCACGTCCCTGCACCGGTGCACACCGTCTGGTGAGTGCAGAGGATTTGAGCCTTCGCTTAACCTCTTGGCTGGAAGTCTGCACAGGACAGAGCCTTTGCAGCTGTACAAATGTTTTTTTTTTTTGTATCTTGTTCACAGTCATCTGGCCAGTTAATGGCTCCTTTACATTTAGTTTTTCCTGCCTGAACTAATTCTGAAGGGTTGGATGGTAGTGGCCCATCCTGAATAGCCTAATACCGCCCTTGTGGGAGACATTTTCTAGCCCAGGATGCATTCTAGAAACTACTCACCATACATGTACAGATAGATATAGTGTACTTGTAGTGGCATATTTCTGTAACCATTAAAATTGTCAGGGAATGAACATATACATAATTTTGATTATTTGGTTCCTACTGGAATTCTTCCTTATTAGAAAATTTAACTGTTCATATATGCTATTATATCTGGAAGCATCTTCATGAAAAATTATAAATTATAGCTAAAATATTTCATAAATTACATAAATTGACTTATTTTGTTATTTTCTCTAGAGAATTATAATAATGGTGATCTGATTAAATGAGCAAGCCTCTTTCCTTTCTTCCTACCTTCCTTCCTTTCTTCCTTTTTTCCCTCAGATATTAATAAATCCATCCTGCATACTGGGTACGAGAGATACAAAAATAAATAAGATCCTAGGAGGGCCTCGCAATTTAGTGGACAGTGAATAGTTGAATACATAAGACAGCATGCCTTAGTAAGAAGGTTAAGATTTTGAGTAGAGCACTGAGGAGGGGCGTGTGTGTGTGTGTGTGTGTGTGTGTGTGTGTGTGTGTGTGCAATGCCAGAAGAATGATAATCTATATGAAGCTATAGAATTTGGCTTTCCTTACTTTTTTTGATTTTCTTGATTCATAAAGTTAGCATTTCTGACAGTTTATTAACTTTAGACCTGCAGAATATGAGGATGCTTGTAAGAAATGATTAATGAGATAGTTATAGTGTTGTAAGGAGTTAGCATCAACTTAGAGTTTAATTCACCAATTAAATCAAATGTCTGGTAGAATAAAACATATTGTCTTGATGCATTTTTAATCACTATACTCTCACTTACTATGAATTAATTTTTTTAATCGCATATAGGCCTTTGCTCGGCGTGCTTTAGCTAAAATTGATGAATTAAGGCAACTAGAATTAATGAGTTCCTCACAATCACAGGAAGAATCCAGAAGATATTATAGAGAGGCCACCATAAAGGTATAAAAAATTTCATGAAATAAAAGAAATTGGCTGCACTATACAGTTGATTAAGTACATAATATTAGTGGTTGGAAAGTGCATCCCATTGTTACCTCATATATAATTTTTCTTTTTGAGACAGATGGCAGTGATGATCTTCAAAAGAGGAGTATTTGAATCTAGAAGGAAAAACAAAAGTTTTTTTAGGCCAAAGATAAGAGTGAACCTAAGGGAAGCTCAAACTGTAAGTCTAAGAATGTCTTCTCTAGTTCAGACTCTTTTTGCAGTGTATTTGTGTTACACCTCTACGTTTTAGGTCTGGTCACTCAGTATTAAATTGTGCCTCCTGTTCCCTGTACCAGTGGCAAATAGCAGAATGCCTTCCCACTGTGGGCATGGCCTCACTTCACCTCTTTCTTAAAGCTTTTGTACCTCTACACAATCCCACTTTTGCAACTTTAAAGGGCATGATGCAGAAGAGCCTGGGAAAGGTTCAAATGCACACACTTTGAGTGGTGCCACAGCGGCCTTTGTCTTTGACTGCTTGGTGTTGGCTTAGGGGGTTTTGAGGTTGGAGAGAAGGTGGAGGCACCTTTGGGACTGTTTAGGAGCTAGATTATACCACAGCCAAAAACAACCCCCATATCTCAGTGGCTTAAAACAACTGTTTACTTACCACTGGCATCATAGTTATAGTTATCAGAGGGCTGTGCTCATGATTGCCACTCAGGGCCAAATTGAGGAGAAACCCTCATTTTGAAAATTGCTGGTCATTCTGCCATGGGAGATGTGAGAAAGCTCTGGAGAATCTTGTGTGGGCAATAATGCCCAGCATTGAAGGGACAGCAGTCTCTTCTCACATGTCCAAACTCATCACATGGTTCTCCTGGTCACAGACGTGTTTGACCAGCAGCATTAGGGCTGTAGGGGATGGAGACTGGGACATAGTTCTCCCTTTTGGGGCCCTCTGCCCTTTCTCCCTTTGGCCGTTTCCTTCTCCCACTGTCTTGCCCTTGCTTTTCTGAATCTCACTATCTCTTAAGGCCCAGTTCTTTTTTTTTTTTTTTTTTTTTAAGCTTTCCCTGATTGTTCTAGATGGCTGTAAATTCTTCTGTGAACTTCTTTGTGGGGACTGAAAAATGAAAGTAAGGGAGATGAGCAGTTTCTGACGGGAGAGTAGTAGACCCTCAGAACCTGAGAGGAATTTAAGAAATCATCTGGTTCAGTCCTTTCCTATTACATATGGGAAAATAAATCCCAGAGTATTTAAATTATGGCCTCAAGGTCACAAAGGCAGCTGCTGGCAGCACTGGAGAAGATTCCAGGGCTCTAGTTCAGTGCTTTTTCACTGCTCCAGTAACTACTACTCTCTTAACTCATTTCTTCTTATAACATTTAGAAACAATTATTTTTTTTCTCTTAAATCATAATATCTACATACAAATACTATTTGGGCATGGTAGCTTTCTGTTGTTATTTAGTGTGACTATGATATGTTGACTACTGAGCCCAGAAGTACGTTTCGTACATCCTTTTAAAATCATATCCTTTACCAACCAATGGTGTATAATTTGTGGAGGTGATGACTTGCCAAATTATAGATAATTCCTTGGTTGAGCTGTGGAACTGCCTGCATCTGGTATTGTTGAGTAGTAATGCTATATAGCATCTGTAAGGGAGCAGGGGATAGCTTTTTTTCTGAGTAGTAACATTTTTTTTTCTCTGAGCAAACCAAATTTAAGTATTCAAGTTATAAGGTTGTCATTAATTAGCATAATATTATGCTTTATAATCATCCTGGTATAAAAATTAAATATATTTTCAAAGAAAGATGTTTAAAATTCTAGATAACATTACATTAAAAACATCTATTTCTGGTTTTCTTTAAGATGATTATTTTATGGAAAGGTCTGGTGGTATACCTTTTTAGAAAAAATATAATGTTTAGTTGCCAGTTTCCATAGGGAATAGTCAACATACCCTTTTTATAAAGTCATCAGTGTAGTACCTTGACATATTTTGCAGAATATTCTGCTTTATATATATGAAATAGTTTTATTATGTGCTTATAAAAGAAAGTAATTTTCAATATGCTTTAAATCTGTTTTACAAAACATTTCTGAATTTTAAGTCCATTGTGAACTCATAGTTAATCATTTTTGTTTTTTTGTTTTGTTTTGCTTTGTTTTCTTTTAGAGAGAGAGAGTGTATGGGGGAGAGGGGCAGAGGGAGAGAGAGAGAGAGAGAGAACTTTAAGTGGGCTCCACACTGAATGGGGCTTGATCCCACAACCCTGGGATCATGACCAAAGCCAAAATCAAGAGTCGGATGCTCAACTGACTGAGCCACCCAGCACCCCAATCATTTTGACTTTAAAGGATTCCTTTAAAGGACCACTAATCCATACTTCTAGTGATTGTTCAATAATTCATTCAATAAATATTTTTAAAGCACCTGCTGTATGAACAAGGTAGGTAGAAGATACATTCTTACGGAGAAATTACACAATAAATAAGTATAGTAATTATAGCTTGTGACAAGTATTACGAAGGAAATAATGATAGAGATTAAATGAATTACATGTAAAACCCTTAGAATGTTTCTGGCATGTAATAGGTCCTCAGGAATATTAACTACTACTATTAGTTATTTTTTTCACTCATTCATTTAACAGAATGTATAAAATGCCTACCGTGATTACAAGGATGGTAGAATATAGAAAAGCAATGTCACAGGTCTGTCTTTTTGAATGGCCTTGGAATAAAGAGCAGGATTTGACTGGACAGGGAGAAGAGGAGAAACCATTCTAAGTTAAGGACCAGAGCATGATCATAGCTTGAAAGCAGGAGCAAACAAAGTTTGTTGGGGGACAGAGAAATTTGGCTTGACTGGGTTAAGTGTGTTATGTTGGAGAATTAACATAATACATCTCATGGAGTAGATGTCATAGAAATCATAGTATTTAGAAGTGGAACAGACAGTCTGGATCTTACCATTTAGTTTCTCATCCACTCTGATGTTTTTAAAGATGGTATAATATACTCAATGCAGTATTTGGACCATAATTTGTCAAATATTTTTATTACTATTTAAAATTTTAGTTCTTTCCAGTTCTTTGTTAGTGTCAATATTGAAGTAGTAAACATCTTCAAGTATGCTATTTTTTCTTTTATTTCCTGTGGACAAAATTCAAGGTGTAGGATTTGAATCAAAGGATACAAGCATCTTTACTTCTTTTGATATATGTTCCCAAATTGATTTCTGAAATATGTATGCAAGGTACAACCTACATGTACCAATTTCACCACAAGCTGTTATCATTTTGATATTATTCTTAATTTTTAAAATAATTCTGTTTTTATAAAATGGGTTATCATTTTAACTATTTCTTTGATCCAATTTTCCCTTATATTTGTGTTTACTCCTTTTATTTCCTTTTTCTGTGAATTATCTTCCACAGTTTTTGATCATTTATCTACTAGAGATTTTAATTTTTAAAATACAATTGAATGATTTCATTGTTTTTATGGACATTAATATCTTGCTTGTCATGCTTGGCAACCTGCTGTTTTTTATTGCCTTAAATCTTTGTTATAGATCTTTTAAATATTTATATTTTAAAGTCTTTTACTGGTATTCATCTATAGCTCTGATGAATAACCTATTTCACTTTTTGCTAGTTTTTCTATGATATTTCTAAAAAAACAATTTAACTGTAATCTTTGAGTTTTATAATTTCATTTTGAATACTTCTAATTATTAGAAAGTTTATTATGCTTTTAAGTATCATTTTTAAAAGCTCTGTTCTTAAACATTTTTAAAAAATGTTTTATTTATTTCTGGACAGCATGAGCGGGGAAGGTCAGAGAGAGAGGGAGATACAGAATCTGAAACAGGCTCCAGGCTCTGAGCTGGAAGTCACCACAGAGCCCGACATGGGGCTCGAACCCACGAACTATGAGATCATGACCTGAGCCGAAGTTGGACGCTCAACCGACTGAGCCACCCAGGCGCCCCTTAAAAGCTCTGTTTTAACCTACAACAAAAATCTTAGAGGAATCCCTTACCTCTGTTTGTAAATAAAGAGAGGCAAGGGCATGAAGTGCAAGTTTTACTGAGATTTTTAACGTATCAGTTGTCCTATGGATTGAACAGGCATAAAAGCTAATGGGTAGAGAAGTTGGTCTGGGGAAAAACAGTCCAAAGCAGTTTTAACCCTGTTTATGTTTTTCTGTCTTTCTGACTTTGCCCCCATAGAGGAGAGAAGCAGGGGAATCATGGGGAATCATGGGGAATATGATGGGTATCTTCCAACTGGACATGGATTCTAGAAAAGCTGGGTAGAGCTACCTCTCTTATTTACTGGTAATCTAAATACAAAGAATAAGTCAGTTGTTGGAGGAATAAAGTATAGACGCAAGCCATTGGCAGGAGTGGAAATCATTCTGGGATGATACAAAGAAGAGTGGCTGGGAATTCATACAGGGCTCAGTCAGTCATTAGCTTATTAGTATATAGCTGGTCAACTCTTCTTTATTTAACTGACACAGACCTGTTATTTATATTGTAAAATATTCTTTCAAATTTGGGTGTAAGACTTTCCTGCAGTGCTGATGAAAAGTGTTCCACCTAGACCCACTAAATCTGGAGATTTGGTCTGTGAATCTAAAAAGCACTCCTGAGAGATTTCTAGGCAACCAAACTTTGAGTATCAGTTCCTAAAGGCTGTAATTAAGGTGGCAGAAAGCATATAGAGATTGATATTGCCCTAATAAAAAGACAGTAATAAACAGCCTTTTAACACTGCCTTAGAAACACAAACATAAATAGCAAAGTCTTTGATGTAATGGCAGCATGACATAAACTTTAATGGAATCTGGAGAGACACCTCAAAAATGAAAACCATAAAAGCAGCTGTCTCATTCATAATCTGTCCACTCTCTCTTTTAGCACTTTTAGCACTAATGAATGAAGCATGCCTTACTTTTCTTAGCTTGTAAAATTAAGGATTGTAGACCTTAAAGAAGGTGAGTATGTATTTTGTTTGTTTGTTTTTTATTCCAGTTGCCATGGCCACGTACTGTCACAGAGCGGTTGTTGGATGAGATGTTCGATAGCACCGCATCCCGGTTTCTGGCTGTCTTAGAAGCTCTTTCTGATTCAAACAGGCGCACATTACAAACTGGACCTATTGTTACAGATGAAGTAGAAGTTCGCGATGTTGTCTCAGAACTGTTTATAGCAGGAAAAGAACTTTTAATAAGTAAATAATTTGTTAAAATGACATTTTATGGTAGAACTTGAAAACCAAAAATTTTAGTGCGGTATTCCACATTTAAGAAACTGATATCTGGTTTTTATTAATCTTAAATTCAGCAATATTGCTAAACTCAACTGATAACTTAAATAATTTATTAGATTTTCTTTTGGATTTGTTTGAGTGTATAATCATTTTATCTGTGGATAATGACAATTATATTCTTTCCAATTCTTAGTCTTTTATTTTTTCTTGCATTTCTTGACTTATTGCACTGGATAGGATCCAATAAAACATGAATTGGAAATGGCCATAGCAGATATCCTTGTCTCATTTACAATCTCACATGGAAAGCTTTCAACATTTTACCATTATTTTGATGTTTGCCAAAGGATTGTTTAGATGCCTTTTTTCAGATTAAGGAAGTGTTTCTGTAATGTAGCAGGTACTTTGAGGTCTTTCAGTCTTGGTTTACCGAGTTTTGTTTGTTTGATTTTAATCCTGAATAGTTGTTTAATTTCATCAGAAGCCTTTTCTGGACTTATTGAGTTGATTGAATGGATTTCTATTTTATTTCTGTTAATGCAGTAAATTACATTGTTTGCCTATCTAATTTTTAACCACCCTATGTTTTTGGAATAAACCTTGTATGGAGGTGAATATTATCCTTTTTAAAAAAAAATGTTTATTTATTTCTTTTGAGAGAGAGAGAGAGCATGTGCACGTACGCGTGCATGAAAGGGGAGGGGCAGAGAGAGAGGGGAAGAATCCCAAGCAGGCTCTACCCTGTCAGTGCAGGGCCTGACTCTGGGCTTGAACTCGCGAATGATGAGATCATGACCTGAGATAAAAATCAAGACTTGGATACTTAGCTGACTGAGCCACCCAGGAACCCCATGCTTTTTAAGACAATAAATATACTACTAAACTTTTTTCCTCATCCTTCCCATTTTTCACTACTTCTTTCTATATTCATTTCTTTTTGCTCGAATACAAACCCTAAGAACTTTGAAATAATTTAGCTGAATATAATATTTTGCTTAGAAGTTGGTTTCTTTTAGAATTTTAAAGACATTTCTCCATAGTTTTCCATATGGTGTTGAGAAGTCTCTCAGTTTAGATCTTGTTGTTTTATAGATTTAGCTTTTATAATGACCTCTCTCCTGTGATGTTCTTGCATTTTGCTATACTAGGTCTAGGGGTGGGTTTTGTAATACAGCAAGTACTTTGAGGTCTTAGATCTTTCTTTCATTTTTTCATGTTATTTCTTTGTTCCTTCCTCTTATGTTTACTTTTGAAAAATTCTCTGATGGTCCTAAGAGACCGGTATTATCACATTCACTCTCCATATCTTATTCATTTTATTATTATTATTATTATTATTATTATTATTATTTTCATTTTATTATTTTAATCTATTTACTCCTTTCTATTGCCTTCTGGGAAGGTTCTTCAACTTGACTTTCCAGGTCACTCATTTGATCTTTGTTTCTTGCCATTCTGTTTCATTCACCTATTGAATGAAACAGTTTATACTTAGTTTCTGTTTGATTCTTTTTCACAGTAGTTTATTCTCACTTCATGTTTCTAAAGTAATCTCATTTCCTTGAGAGGATACTTATTAAGTTTAAGTGTTCACTTCTTTTCCTTTTATCTGTTTCTTCTCGTAAAGGATGTTTTCATTTGTGGTCTTTATTTCAAGGTGTTCGTGCTTTTAACTTTATTTTTTCATGAGCTTACCTTCTGTTGCCTTGGAACAGTTAACTGACTTGTCCACAATGTCTACCTGGTAGGAGAGGTGAAAGCCTAGACCTTAACATGTGTACTTTCAAGTGAGTTTAGTGTGTCTGCATGTGTGTGCACCTGCCTCTGCATTCCCATTTGAGGGCAGGAAGTGTCCACAGTTTGGGTTTGTGTCCTCTTCCTGAGGAAAATGCAAGATATCAGATGAGAGTTCCTTCACCCAAACTTGAAAATTTACTATTACCCTACCTATCCTTTCCACAGTCTTCTAGTTAAAGTGGAAGGGATAGTCCTTCTCTTCCCTTTGAAGTTACTTATTTATTTATTTATTTAAAGTGTTTATTTATTTTGAAAGAGAGAGAGAGTTAGAACGAGCAAAGGAGGGGTAGAGGGAGAGGGAGAGAGAGAATCCCAAGCAGGTTCTGCACTGTTAGTGCGGAGGCTGATGCGGGGCTCAAACTCATGAAGCATGAGATCACGACCTGATCCAAGACCAAGGGTCAGGCACTCAACTAATAACCCCCCAGGCACCTTTTTGAAGCCTTTTAGCCTAATCTTTCCAAACTGTTCTTTTTTCCCATGTCCTCTTTCAGCTTCCTCCCTATATTTTTTCCTCTTGTTGTAGTCAGGAGTGGTCTATTTCTACTGTTCTCAATTCTTTCCTTCCTACTTATACAGCCTTCTGCCCTCTGTCCTCAGCCATCTACTGAGAATGTCATGGACAACTTCCTTTTTGTTCAATCCAAGGATCAATTCTCAGTACTTTCTTACTTTACTCTTTGTAGTGTTTGTTACTGTGTGACACTCCTTTCTAAACATTTCTTTGCAGCCTTTTTTCCCTCTGCCCTTCTCTTACATGTTGGTGTTCCTAATTCTGCCCTAGGAAGCTGTACATTGCCCATGGCTGATTCTGTTGTTCACTATGGATATATCAAGATGACTCTAATGCTGTATCCCTATTGTAGATCTCTTTCCTAAGCTTTCAGTTTGTAGTATGTAGCTTCCTATTTGACTAGTTAAAACTCTTGCTAATTCTCTGTGTTTGAGATTCCACGTTCCTTCCTCTTGGTGACTGTCTTGACCATTACTCTCCTGACCCGAACCCATGCTCGATGCTTTTCTTATTTGTCCCCATCGCATCCTATATTTATTTCCCTGCTAAGATTTCTTGTTTCCACACTAGAGTATAAGCTCTGTAAAGGCAGTGATTGTGTTTTCTTCTTTCCCATTGTTTCCCTAGTGTCTGGCAGTCTGATAGTTAATATTTAGAAGATGTTTCTTTGCATGAATGACACTCAAACCTCTCTCTTCCCCTTTCTAGTGTCAAATACTGGTGCAAATGGAATGCTCAATTTTCCACAAACATCTCTTCTGCAACTTGTTATAAAAGGAAAAAATGTTATTTCTACAGATGCTGCTTTGAAATTTATAAAATTAGCTTTTACTTATGAGGAATGGAGTTTATTTGAATCTTCAGCTGGGCAGCTTATTGATTTTCTCCAGGTGATATAGACAAAACCAATAAATTGTTTTTATTTTATTAAGATGGAGTTGAATTATTAATTAACTTGTGGGATATGATTCTCTTAGAGGCAGGATGATCCACAGTCAAAGAAAGCAACAAAGGATTTAATTCTTCTTATTGCAATAGAACCTTTAATCAATGTAAAGAGAAACAAAGGTTTGGTCTTTCCCATGGAAAACTACAAAGGACAGTCAGCTCAAACATATGTTAAAAAAATCATTTTTCACGGTGAGTATTTGTTTGCTTTTTCAAAAAATTAAAATTGTATCTGATAAGATACGCTTTCTATAAGTGAAGTGAGAGAAAGAATGTTCAAAGCAGAGGAAACAGAAGGTGCAAAGGCCCTGAAGCTAGGGTGTGTCAGTTGTTGAAGGAATGGCAAGGGCGCATGTATGGCTGGAGTGCACTGGTGGTGCTGGTGGAATTTGAGATGTGGTAGGAAATGAGATCAGAGGAATAGCCGGGTGCCCGAGCCTTGCAGGCTCTTACACCTTCTAGGGATGCTGGGTTTTATTCTTTGTGATGATTTTGAGTAGGTGAATGAGGCTCTACTTTGCTGCTACTTTGTTGGCAAATGAGAGAGCAAGCAGGGCAATAAGTCAAAAGCCATCAGTTCCCTTTGGCAAGGGAAGATTTGGTGGTTGACTATCTTTTGTCAGTAGGGGGAGTTTTTCATTCCAATAGTTAATTGTGTATAGAACTGAAAATCTGCAGCCTCTATTTTTAGACCAATGAGAATGATTTAATCTGTTTTTTAGGTTTTATGTTTCATGGTTGTTCAATCGCAGTAAATAATTTGTACCAAGTAATGATATATATATTTTTTAGTGGTTTCTGAATAGATAATTCTGTTATTTTTATTTCCACTGCCATATTTTACATGTGTTTTAATATTGTAAAACTTTTCAATTCTATTTTGGATGTAGTTGGCATACAGATTGCAGATTAATTATAATAGTCTGTTTTAATTGCATTAGAGCCCACTTAGGTTAGTTTTCATAAAGAAGCATTTAAAGAGTCTTGTTGACATGATATTTGCCCAGATACCATTGATGTCATTTTGTAGAATTTCTGAGTTTCTCTGCCTTTTCTATTTGAAAATTTTTAATTGATTTTTTGTTTCATTTTTCTCCACTTTATGAATTAGATACTAATAAGATTTATGGATATTCAGAAGACATTTTCCATTTGGCCGCAACATTGTACTCCTGCGTCTGTGCCTCTCCCCAGGTGAAATTGCTTTTTGGGATAGTTTGTAATAGTGTTGAAGGAGGCCATTATACCTAATTTAAAGCTGGATTTAAAATATCACAGGAATTGTACCTTGGCAAAACTCTATGTTGTTTAATCATTAAATAAGAGATTGAGTTAAAGCCTGACTTGTGATTAAAAAAAAAATGTTTGTTTATTTATTTTGTGAGACAGAGTATGTGCACACAGGGAAAGAGCAGGTGGGGGTGGGAGGGAGAGAATCCCAAGCAGGCTTCATGCTGTCAGTGCTCAAACTTGCGTGGCACAAACTTGTGAACCAAGAGGTCATGACCTGAGCCAAGATCAAGAGTTGGACACTTAACCAACTGAGCCACACAAGTGCCCGTGACTTGTGATTTTAAGTCTCTTTTGATAGTAAGTCCTTTTGTACCTTTTTGGGAAATTGCTAGGCTTGCTATATTTCTAATAATGAGGGAAATGAGGCAGTGGTTTTACTTAGAGTTAACATTCTTAATGAAATACAGCTATCTAGCCCTTGAATACAAGCCCTGGTTATTTGGAGTCACTTTGCATACAATGGCCAGTATTTAGAATGACAATTTGTGGGTATGTATGCTTAAGTAAAACTATAGGAATACTGGTATTAAGACTGAATTCCAGAGATCCCCAGTGTTTTTCTGAAGTTCCTCAGGAACTCAGCATTGGGTGGTAACGTCCTACCTATTTTATTAGTTTTTTGTGCAGTGTTGAGATGGAATTTCATTAGAAAATTTGATTTTACTGTTATAAAAAAGTTTGAAAACCACAATGCGAGAGCACTGTATTAACTTTTGTTGAGGTAAGTGAAACTACACAGAGGGACTTGAGAAGTTCCACTGTTTCCTATTGCTTCTGGGTATATTAAATACCTGTGACAGACATTTAATTTTTGAAAGAAAGATACAGCAAAACCTTGGTTTGTGAGCATAATTCATTCTGGAAACATGATTGTAATCCAAAGAACTTGTATATCAAAGTGAATTTCTAGCACCATTGGCTCAGTTGTGATCATGTTGCTATGCCCAGATCACGGTCTCCCCAATATTCCAAGACCACCAAGGAATCCTAGTCTTGTATGCAAAAACAAAGGGCGTTTATTCGGGCTTAAGCTCGGGCTCCCCGACCTCACCAGCGCAGTGGATCCGTGCTGAGAGCCCTGAACAAAGGAGGTGTAGGGTTTTTATTACCTCTAGGGCGGGAAAGGGTGATGGGCAGGAACTACAAAGTGATAGGACAAGGTGGCAGCAGTGATTGATAGGGCGCAGAGGGATTGGTAAGTTTAAAGCAAAGTGGGCCAGAATAGTGGCTGGAACATCTGGTACCTCCCCCCCCACCCCCCAGCCTCCAGTGATTGGTTCGGACAGGGGGAAGGGCGGATGCCCAAGCCTGCTGAGTCACGCCCCAGAAACTTGGGCCTTCTAATTCATGGGGTCTTCTGAAGCCTGTCATGGCTCTGGTTTGGTTCTTCAATATGATGTTCGCATTCACTTTCTACTCGTAGTAGAAGACATCGCTCTTTTGTCGAGTTTAAATTTATTAGATATGTTTGCTCGTCTTGCAGAACACTCACAGAACAAGTTACTCTCAGTCCAAGGTTTTACTGTACCAATCTTTTTTTTTTAAGTTTACTTATTTATTTTGAGAGAAAGAGAGAGGCAGAGAAAGAAGGAGAGAGAGAATCCCAAGCAGGCTCTGTGCTGTCAGCATGGAGCCTGATATGGGGCTCGAACTCATGAACCATGAGATCGTGACCTAAGCCAAGTCTGACGCTTAATTGACTGACCCACTCAGGCACCCCTATAGCAGCATTTTTGTTTCCTTTGGGTAAATACTTAGTAGTGCAATTGCTGGGTATTTATATTTTTAACTTTTTGAGAAGCCTCCATACTTTTTCTGGAGTGTCTGTACCAGTGTGCATTCCTACCAACAGTGTAGGAAGGTTCCCATTTCGTTGCATCTTTGCAAATGTCTGTTGTTTCCCGTGTTGTTAATTTTAGCCATTCTGACAGGTGTGAGGTGGTATCTCATCATACTTTTGATTTGTGTTTCCCTGATGAGGAGTGATATCGAGCATCTTTTCATGTGTCTATTAGCCATTTGTATGTCTTCTTTGGAAAAATGTCTGGTTCATGTTTTCTGCCCGTTTCTTAACTGGATTATCTATTTTTTGGACTAAGCCAAAAAATTCTAATCAAGGCTGACAAGGGCAAGGAATATTTACTACCGGCTTTTAAAGAAAATCACGTATGTCTTAGTTTATTCAATTCAATAGACATTTATTGATCTCTGTTATGTTCCCGTACAAGGTACTACATACACAAATTAAGTTTTAGCACTGCCCCAAAGAAGTTCATGATTTGGTGTATCTTAATTATGAACTCATTATCTTTCTAGTTCAGATATAATGAATTACATTTTTCTTTTGAAAGGAGCCAAATAACTGATTTGAGAGGAGGTATACTCAGTGTAGGTCATCTGTTGATACCCAGTGTGATGTTCTGTTGTTTTTCTTTCATGTCTCTCTTTCCTCCTTGTTTATATCCTTTCCCAGCTCCCCACTCCTTTTCCTGTTACTAGTTCATCCCACTCCCCATTCTTTATTGTTTTAATTCAGAAAATTTAAAAAGAAAGTAGTATGTAAAACTTTCTAGTTTGGCTGGAATTAATTGGCTTACATAATGTGCCTAACATGTTTGGAACATTTATTTTTAGAGTGGCGGAAATAGTCTAGAGCATTCATTAAGAGGGTGGACTCTGGGGTGCCTGGATGGCTCAGTCAGTTAAGTGACTGACTTTGGCTCAGGTCATGATCTCTCAGTTTGTGAGTTTGAGCCCCATCTCTGGCTCTGTGCTGATAGTTCAGAGCCTGGAGCCTGCTTGGGATTCTGTGTCTCCCTCTCTCTCTGCTCTTTCTCCACTCACGCTGTGTCTCTCTATCTCTCTCAAAAATAAATAAACATTAAAAAAAAAAAAAAAAGAGTGTGGACTCTGGAGCTAGACTGCTTGGGTTTGAATCCAGGCTCTGCTACTTTCTATTCATTTCATCTTGGGAAAAACTACTTAATCTTGTGCTCAGTTTGCTCATCTGGAAAGTAGGGATGATAATAATATCGATCACTTCATAGAGTTGTCATGAGGATATGAATTGGTATATGTCTTAGTCTTTTGGGGCTGCCATAACAAAAATACCATAGACAAGGTGGCTTAAACCTGGAACATTTACTTCTCACAGTTCTGGAGACTTAGAAATCCAAGATCAAGGCACCAACAGATTTGGTGGCTGGTGAGGGTCCGCTTCCGGGTTCATAGATGGCAGTCTTTGTGCTGTATCTTCGCTTGGCAGAAGGAGAGCAACAGACTTTGGTGTCCCTTTCTTGAGGGTTGTATTCTCACTCTTGAGGGCTTTTACATTCATGCCTGATTACCTCCTCATGGCCCCACCTCCCATCACATTGGGAATTCGGATTTCAGCATAGGTATTTTGGATAGGCACAAACATTCAGTCCATTGCAGTAGGTATATAAAGCTCTTAGAATGGTCCCTGGCACACATTAAATGCTAAATGCCATATAGCTATATGGGTATCTTATTATTTTACCAATATACTTTACCATTTTTGTTTTCAGAATGTTCAGCCTGATAAAGAAATCGTTGTGGACACAATAATGTTCCTATGGCAGAAATGCAAAGTAGGAATTCAGAAGATCAATATGCCCAGAAATGATTATGCAAAATACACACAGAAAATCAGCACTAATAAAGTATTCATTTTTGTTTCCTTTCGGTTGTTTTTATTATTGCTAATTTAAGTTTGGCCCACATTTCAAATCTAAATTTCCCCTATTTATTCACCTGCATAACATTCTTTAAATATGGTGCTGAGTGAGGCTTTCTTTTACGTGAATTCTCTGCACTTCTGTTGCAATTTAGTTTTGGGATGTGGGAAGGTACTTCAGGTTTTTAAGGGAGGAATAAATATAGTGCATTTAAGGTTACCTAAATGTGGATAAACTCATTAAGAAGGTTAATTATAGAAAATACAAATAAGGAAGGAGCTTTAAGTCCCCCCTCTCCACCCACAATAATATATTTAGACTATTTCAAAGAGCTCTTTCCTGGAAAGGAAAAAGTTGAGCAGTTGAGTATTATAACCCGAAGCTTAGGAGGAAACATTTTTATAGTAACATATTGGATGTGTTGCACGTCGGGTGCATGGGCATGGTTTTACCATGTGCTCTGAAAAAGTAATGATGTGGGTACATCACTGTTGTTTCTTCATTTTACCTCCCGAAGTGTGAAGGCTAATTTGATGTGCTAAGCTTTGGGGATATAGGCATGAAGCCTTCAAGGCACCTACCATGGAGCCTGAAACACCTGCTTCCTCTTCACTATTTTGGAGGGCTTTGATAGTGATCATAACAGGTACTTTTTTGAAGGGAAAATGAGAACTTTGAGAACACAGATAAGCTTTATTGATATATATATAAAAGAAATGATAAATTTTTCATTATGGCTTTAGATATGCAGATTATAAGCTTAGGTGAATCTTATTTATGAGTTTATATAAATAGATTGATTAGGATCATTGATCTTTATATTATTTGTAATTAAGTTGTACTAATAAGAGGGGGTGTCCCTGTCATATATCCGTATGTTTTGAAGATGATGATTTCAAGGAAGCCCTAAGTTTTAAAAAATGTGACTGTGCAATATAATATACTTTTAATTGATTTTACTGTTTATTTTCTCTTTTTAGTGGATTTATCTTCTGTGGCATATAAATGAAGTAATTCACTGCTGTAAAATGGAAGACATTGACATTGTGGTGGTGGCAGAGGTCACGTTACGATTAAGTGAAATGTTGGAGTCATTAGGAAACCCACGAAGAAAATTTAAAAAATCTCTAGGTAATACATGAATGAAAAAGTATGAAGTTATTAATACACTTATGAATGTATAAGTATAATTTGGAATATGAGTCTATAAATATAAATTGGAATGCAGAATAACTACGATTAATGGAAAGTAGGGATTTCAGTACTGTGCTTCCTTGATCAGATAGAAATAATACAGGTTTAACCCAGTGGGTGTTAAAAGGAGGTTACATGTTCTGTGGTTCCATGGCATATAAACATCTTTTGTCTCCTCCTTACTCATGTGTTCTGACTCTCCATTCCTCATTCCGCTTTCACCTCTCACCGTCTTCCCCATGCTTCCATTTTTCTTCTCTCTCCTCTGTTTGATCCCCTTTCCTTCTCTGCCATTGCCCTATAGAGTGTTTGCTGCTTGAAGGAAGAGAGCATGTTTTGGTTGCTGTTATATTTTTGGTACCCACCACACTGCCTGACACAGACTGGGAGCTTCAATAAATGTCTGTTGATTGGATCACTGTTCCACATTTTATCTCCCTTCTAATTCTGTCCTCTCTTCTGATTCCCTCCTTTTAAAATTTGCTTGTCTTTCTTCATTATTCTATTTTGCCTTTCCTGTTATCTTCCTCTTTTTGTTCTCATTTCCTACCCACCTCCCTACTCTCCCTGCCCCAATCCCTGTCTGCCAGCATTCTTAGCCTTCTAGAAGGTGCCTTCTCTTAAAGGACAGCCTTATGCTCTGATCTGTTTTCATCTGCCTGTGGTTGAATCCCTGAACTATTTTTTTTTATAAGGTAACTCATATGGAGAGAATAAGGTGGGGATGTCATTAGTGGGTGTTTACTTTCCTGTTTCACTCCACTTACAGAGTGTGCATGATATTTTAGGGACTTTGTAGTAATTATTGTAATACTTGTTTTCCCAGAGATTCACTAATCTGGCTCTGCCTATTTTTGGTTGTTGTATCAGTATCACTTGGGAACTTATTAAAAATATAGGCCCAAATCCTATCCTATTTCATCTAGCCTGGCCTTTCTAGTCTTTAATAGTTTACCAGGTGATTTTGATACACATCCAAGTTTGAAAACTACTGGATAAAGGTCTATGGCTGTCTAATACATTCAATGGCCTGAAGTCCTATTTTTTTTTTAAATGTACTGTCCTAAAGTGCTTTTTCCTTTTTAAAAATTTTTATTATGCAGAATTTCAAATATGGAGAGATGAAATAAGTTACCATGTGCATTTAGTACCAATAATTATGAACATTTTGCCCATCTTACTTCATTTCTTCCTGTAACACTTTTTTCCCTCTGGAGTGTTTTAAAGCAGACGTCATGTCATTTTACCAGCAAATACTTCAATATCTGTGTGTGTGTGTGTGTGTGTGTGTGTGTGTTGGTGTTTCTATCTATGTAGAAGGGTTTTATAAAACTATAATGTCACTATTACTATACTTTACAAAATTAAGGAAAAATTCCTGTTGCTAATTGTTTTAAAAAATGTCTTAAGTTGGTTTGTTCCAGTCAGGATCCAAAAAAGCCCAGACATTTTACTTTCTTACATTGTTTTTGAGTCTCTCTTTCTCTTCTGTAGTAGTTCTTTTCCTCAGCTCCTCTTCAAGCCATTTATTTTTTGAAGATGTTGATTTATAACCTTATAGGAGTTCCCACATTCTGGTTTTGGCTGTTTGTGTCCTTGTATTGATTAACTTGTTTCTCTACCTGGTAGTAGATCTAGAGGCTTGCTTAGATTCAAGTGATACCATATCAAAAAGAATTCTTGTGGCTTTCTCACACATTTGGCAAGAATACTACCCAGGCGGTGCTATTTACTCCCTGTTGCATGAAACCAGGAGGCGTATAATGCTTAGTCATCCCACATGCTGTGTTGTAAAGACTTACCAGTGAGTTTAGGTGTTGTCACCCTGACCTTTTTTCTAGGTTGATCTGGGGAGATGTAGCTTTTAAGACAAGTTGTTGAATAAAGTAATTTATTTGGGATATGATCCAGGGAAGCAGGGTGGTGGTGTGGAGAAGTGAGATGGAAAAGGAAATGAAGGTAATACAAGGTACAGTAAGTTAATGAGAAGGCTACTATTGTAGACTTAGGGCTTATTCCCATTGAGAGACCTTTAGGAGACTATATAGAACCTGCCTCAGAGAGCTGAGAGGTTGAGATATTTGTGCAACTTTTATCTGTCATTGGTTGAAGGCTACTGGAGGAGTGGGAGTGAGAAGCCAGAAGGGGGTTCTAACCTCTGTCATTCCTTCTCCACTCATTATATTGAGTTCTTAAGTGAAGAACTTACCTCATCAGCTATTTGGTTACTCTGGTTATTTTTGATTGTGTGGTAGACACAATCAAGTACTTGCTAAATATTTTATAGAAATAATTTGAAGCCTTAGGTGATGTTAATGTTCTTCCAGAGATGATTTTTGCTTGATTTTACTAGATGAATGAAGACTCTACCACTCCAGGATCCCATTATTCCAGTGTGAGAAATTGAGATAATTTGAAGCTGAGAGGGTCTCTTGTTGACTTATTATCCATTTACCCTAATTCCTGGGATGCAGCCCCTTCTGGGTTCCCACCCTTGGTGGCCCTGGATACTAATCTCTGTTGCTTGAGTTCTCAGGGGCTGTGAGTAGCATCACTCAGCTTCTCAACTTTACTCTCCAGAACTGACAAAAGTTTTCAGTGGGGACAGTAGCTCTAATGCCATTCTATATTCCCTGGGCTCTCTTCCCAAAAGCCAGGTGATACTCTTTTCCCTTTATATTTTCATTAGCTTCTTTGCTTACAGATGAAAAAAAGTATTTTTCCAGCTTTTCTTATTTATTTATTTATTTATTTATTTAGAGAAAGAGAGAGAGAAAGAGAGAGAGTGCGCACAAGTGGCACAGAGGCAGAGAGAGAGGGAGAGAGAGAGAATCCCAAGCAGGCTCCACACTGTCAGCACAAAGGCCAATATGGGGCTTAAACTTATGAACTGGGCCATGAGATCATGATCTGAGCAGAAACCAAGAGTTGGATGCTTAGCCACTGAGCCACCCAGGTGCTCCTTTTTCCAGCTTTTCTAGTGGGCTCTGGCCAGGCGAATTTTTAAAAAAAATTTTTTTTCTAATGTTTTATTTATTTCTAGGAGAGACAGAGAGAGACAGCATGAGCAGGGGAGGGCCAGAGAGAGAGGGAGTCACAGACTGAAACAGGCTCCAGGCTCTGAGCTGGCAGTCAGCACAGAGCCCGACGTGGGGCTCGAACCCACGAACCGCGAGATCATGACCCAAGCGAAAGTCGGACGCTTAACCGACCAAGCCACCCAGGCGCCCCTAGCCAGGAGAATTTTTACAGATTACCTGCTACTGAAAGCAAAAGGCCTAATGATTACTTATTTTTTAAAAATCTATTTCTTATTTAATTTTATTGTTGCATTTTCTAATTACTTTTGGGAGACTATTGTTTTATTGTAGTTTTTATACTCTGTTTAATTATAAATGAGCTAATTACAATTTACTCATTCATTGCAAAAGAAGTTTCATTTCTAAAGAACTAATCAGTGCTGGAGTATGATCCATTTATAAATAGAAAAATCTACATTTTTGTAGGGAGGGGTTGTCTCCATTTAGACAAATAAATTCTTACAACTTTTTCAACATTGTCATTATTGTCATCTCATTGTCACATAAAACACAAAGTACAAGTCATTCTTATGTATTAATTATGTTTATTGGACTGTTTATTAAATACTGCATTATTTAGTTTGTTATTAAACTAACTAATATTTTAAGATAGGAAGCTAACATTGCCGTATGTTTGACTCAAACCAGCCTTCTCTGATATTTGCCCAAATCCACAGGCTTTTACACTATTTTCTGAATGCTTTACAATGGACTTTGTAAACTATATAGAAAGACCCGTCTCTTTACCATAATATTACCTTGTTAATAATGAATATTTTTAATTGTTTGTCAGACTGCAAGATGATTTTAAATGAACTTATATAAAGGCAAAATATAATTATATGGAAGAAATAAGTTGGTATTTAGTCAACTTGTAAGTGTTGAATCATTTCTAAAATAAGGAGTAATTAAGAAGTTACCAATTCAGTGTAACTTTTTTAGGATTATGATTCACTGCTATGTTTATGTTTTTTTCCCTCCTTCTTTTCCTTTGTTTCTTCTCTCTTACTCTCTTCTCTTCTTCCACTTTACTCTTTTTTTCTCCTCCTCTTCCTTCTTGTCTTCCCTTCCTTCCTCTTCCATTCCTTCTTTTCATCTTTTCCTTTTCCTCCCCACCTCCACCCCCCAGAGGTACCTTTAAGGAAAGTGACTGGTGAATTCCTCAGGACTTCAAAAGGGAGCCTGGAAATTCTACCAATATTGAAGGTATTGCAAAAATATTTTAGAAAATATAGTTAAAACATGAATTTAAAATTTCAAATCATATTATATTTCTAAATATGTAATGGTTAACTATAGAAGTAATTTTGAATATTTAATATTTGAGAATTTATAGTTTTTACATACATTGCAAACTACAGAGGACGTATTCTACCTTTTGCATTAACTCTAGAAAAAAAAGTCCAATCAGCTTTAAAAATAACCTAGTAAGTTATCTTAAAAGGATTTGTAGTTATATTACTATTGGTATTTTGAATGTGTTGTGATTCATGGAATCATAAAGCAGAGATGTTCTGTTCAGCATATGCCTGTTGAAAATATACTTAGAACAGTCTCAGGGACATGACAGGTTCTCAGTGATTGTTGCCTTAAGAGGAGAAAAGGGTGAGGGAGATATATGGCCATTCCTCTTCTTGATTATTATTATTATTATTTTTTAGAATATTTGAATTATATCTGTACATCGATTGTGTTGTCCTATAGATCTGAATGGGAGTCTAGGAAACGGTGTGATATATACTATAAACACTTATTTATTTATAGACATGAACTAAGAATAGCATTTTGCGAAGTCTGTCCTATGTGATGCTAATACTATGCTTCAGAAAAGGATGCCAGGGTTAAGTAAGTTAGAGTGATGTTGGATTAAATGCAATAGGTCTCTTACTGTAAGACTTCTCAGAGGCATTCATTTGCTTCTGAGTATTGTGGCTTTTCCAAGAAGAAGATATAGAACATCATTTATTCCATTATTTGAAAATAAAGCCCATTTTACCCCCTATAGAATAGCTATGTAGGATACTAGTGCTCATGGACTATTATTGAAAAATACTTTTCTAGATAGGAAGCCAGTGATCTATATTTTGGTTTGCCTGATTAATTGAAAACTACAAGTTAATTTTTTTTAAATGTTTATTTATTTTTGAAGGGGAGAGACAGAGTGTGAATGGTCTAGGACAGAGAGAGAGGGAGACAAAGAATCTGAAGCAGGGTCCAGGCTCTGAGTCAGCACAGAGCCTGATGCAGGGCTTGAACCCACAAACTGAGATCATGACCTGAACCAAAGTCTGACACTTAACTGACTGAGCCACCCAGGTGCCCCAAAAACTACCATTTTAAATTACAAAAGTTGTATTAACATTGGAAGATATTTTGATGTACACAAAAGGGGAAAATCTGCAATTTTACTATGAAGACTGAAATATTATTTTTTTATTCTCTTCTAGGTGGTTTTGTTTTTTAGCATAGTGGAATTTTGATGTTTTTTTCTAACAGTAGCCCATCAACACTTTTCCTGTCGCTAGGTGTTAATACTTGTAATTACCATATTTTCTCTGAAAAAATCAACTTTAAATATATGACACCAAATTGTAAAGAATATTATAGGGAAGACTCACATTCCCATCATAGCTGAAGAAACAGTACATTATTAGCGCAGCTGGAACTCCTCTCCTCCACTGAGGAGTGAACCCCTCCTGATCACATCACCTTTCCTCCTACCTAGGAGTAACTGGTATTCTAAATAGTGATAGAAATTCCAGGCATACTTTTACTACATATGTGTGTATTCCTATGCAGTAGGGAGTATTGTTCTAAAATTTATATATATATAGTCATACTATATACTCTTCTGCAGCTTACTTTTTATCTCAGTATTATTGTGTTTGTGGGATTCACTTCAGTTGATCTTTTTCTACTGATGATTTTTGCTACTACATCCAACTTTCTTTTTTTTTTTTTTTACAGATAGTTTATTGTCAAGTTGGTTTCCATATAACACCCGGTGCTCATCCCCACAAGTGCCCTCATCCATGCCCATCTCCCCCCTTGCCCCCCACACCCATGAGTCCTCAGTTTGTTCTCAGCATTCAAGAGTCTCTCATGGTTTGCCTCTCTCCCTCTCCTCCACCATTTCCGCCCTTCTTCTCCCCCATGGTCCTCCGTTAAGTTCCTCCTAATCCTCCTATACGTGCAAACATATGGTATTTGTCCTTTTCTGCCTGACTTATTTCACTCAGCATAACACCCTCAAGGTCCATCCATGTTGCTACCCATGGCCAGATTTCATTCTTTCTCATTGCCATGTAGTATTCCATGGTATAGATAAACCACATCTTCTTGATCCATTTGTCCGTTGATGGACATTTAGGTTCTTTCTATGTTTTAGCTATTGTTGAGAGTGCTGCTATGAACATTGGGGTACATGTGCCCCTATACATCAGCATTTCTGTATCCCTTGGGTAAATTCCTAGCAGTGCTATTGCTGGGTCATAGGGGAGTTCTATTGTTAATTTTTTGAAGAACCTCCACACTGTTTTCCAGAGGGGCTGTACCAGTTTACATTCCCACCAACAGTGTAGGAGGGTGCCCGTTTCTCCACATCCTCGCCAGCATCTAGAGTTGTCTGACTTGCTCATTTTAGCCACTCTGGCTGGCGTGAGGTGGTATCTCAGTGTGGCTTTGATTTGTATTTCCCTGATGAGGAGGGATGCTGAGCATCATTTCATACTACATCCAACTTTTGCTCAAGGTTGCACAGTAAGCAGATTTGAACTCAGGTGTGCTGCCTTCCAACATTCAGGTATTTAGTCCCTATGATATGTTGCCTTTTTTTTTTTTTTTTTAACATTTATTTATTTTTGAGAGACAGGGCACAAGTCGGGGAGGGCCAGAGAGAGGAGACACAGAATTCAAAGCAGGCTCCAGGCTCCGAGCTGTCAGCAAAGAGCCGGATGTGGGGCTTGAACTCATAAACTTTGAGATCTTGACCTGAGCTGAAGTCAGATGCTTAGCCAGCTGAGCCACCCAGGTGCCTCTATTGCCTTTTGATTAAAAAAAAAAAAAAGTGTCTTCAGAACATTTGGATAAAAGATATTTTTCTAATGCATAAAATATGCATGTTCTATAACTGGGTACCAATCAAATATCATGAATGTACCAGAAGACTGGAAGATCATTCTGAGTTTACTTTCTTCTAGTTATAGGTTTTAGGGAATGCAGTTCCAAGTTCTTTACATAGCATTGTATCTTAAAAGAGCTAGAATTGAGAACTCTTTTATTTTTATTATTTATTTATTTATTAAAATTTTTAAACTGTGTATTTATTTTTGAGAGAGAGAAAGAGAGGAGAGGGAGAGAGGGGCAGAGAGAAAGGGAAACACAGAATCCAAAGCAGGCCCTGGGCTGTAAGCTGTCAGCACAGAGCCTGACCGGGGCTCGAACCCACAAGCTGTGAGATCATGACCTGAGCTGAATTCCAACACTCAATTGACTGAGCCACCTAGAGTCGAGAAATCTTAAATTCAGAAAAAGTCCACAAGAGATTGAGGAGGCATAATAGTTTGCCAATGGTTTTTCCAGGGATCACTTATAGTGCTTGCTAAATATACGGCTTCCTATTTCCCACTCTAGACATACTGAATCATAATTTCAGGTGTGGGGGTCTTAAAGGTTTGTAATTCCATATAGTTTCCTCTTAAAATTTCTCCCAGGTAGATTCTTTTTTAAATCTTTTTTTTTTTTTTAATGTTTATTTAATTTGAGGGAGAGAGACAGAGTGTGAATGGGGGCAGGGCAGAGAGAGACAGAGACAGAATCCAAATCAGACTCCAGGCTCTGAGCTATCAGCACAGAGCCCAATGTGGGGCTGGTACCCACAAACTGTGAGATCATGACCTGAGGTGAAGTCAGAAACTTAACCGACTGAGCCACCCAGATACCCCCAACAGGTAGATTCTTAAGGAAACTAGAATTTGAGAATCACTGGCTTTGTGGGCCAACACTTATTTTCTGAGGCTTCTTAAGGTAGGAATAAGAATATTAGTAGAGGGGTGCTTGGGTGGTTCAGTTAAGTGACCGACTTCAGATCGAGCTTCACATCAGGCTCCATGCTTAGCAATTTTTGTGATTCTTTTTCCGCCTCTCTCTCTACCCACCCTTCCATGTTTGCTCTTGCTGTCTATCTCAAAATAAATAAACAGTAAAAAAAGAAGGAATATTACTAGAAGTTACAAAGGGCTAGATTTTGGCTTCAGGTGGAAAATTTCTGGCAATTAAAGCCACTAAATAAAATGGGTTTTGTAGAAGATGGCAGTTTTCCCAAAAGAAGAAGCTGAAGACCGTTTATGAACTATTGCTACTATTATTTAAATTAGAAAAAGGTACCCTTTCTTTGAGATGATTTATTGCCATCAGCTGGGAAATTGACAAAATCAATATAAAATTGTGTCATAGGCAACATGCTGGGGCATAAGGTAGATATAGTAGAGGTGGTTCATGGGTATGGTCTAAGGGCACAGCAATTGGTGTTGGAGGACCCATAATTGAATCTTGACTCTAATATTGGCTGTGTGATCTTGAACAAATTATTTCATTTGTTTGAATGTAAGTGTCCTCACTTGCAAAATTATAAAAGTACTACCTATTGTACTGGTATTATTTAAGTTATATAGTTTAAATGAGATATTGATAACATTGTGCAAACCAATACCTGACAAATGATAGCTACTCAGTTTTTCTCTTATGTTTTATGTAGAGCACTGAATCTTAATTTAGGGTCTCAGATCCATCTGGACAGGAGTGAGGTGGAGAGAAGAAGTGAGAACTTATTGTAAGGAGAACCCAAAATCCTTATGTTCACCTAGAAGAGATTGTAGGTGGGATAAATTTTAGATCTTGCATATGTACATGCATCTATTTAAAAAAATATGAGGTGCTTATCATAATTACGTTGAAAGCTTATTTAAAAGTTTTACTGGGGATGTCTGGGGGGGCTCAGTCGGTTAAGCATCTGACTTTGGCTCAGGTCATGACCTCACAGTTCGTGGGTTCGAGCCCCACATCAGGCTCTGTGCTGACAGCTGAGAGCCCGCAGCCTGCTTTGGATTCTGTGTCTCCCTGTCTTTTTGCCCCTCCCCTGCTCACACTATGTCTCTCTCTGTCTCAAAATAAATAAACATTAAAAAAAAAATAAGTAAATACAGTTTTACTGAAAGGGAGCAGCTGGGGGCTCAGTCAATTAAGCATCCACCTTCAGCTCAGGTCATGATCTCGTGGTTCATGAGTTCAAGCCCCAAGTTGGGCTATGTGTTAACAGCACAGAGTCTGGAGCCTTCTTTGGATTCAGTGTCTCCCTCTCTCTCTGCCCCTCCCCTGCTTGTACTCTCTCTCTCTCAAAAATAAATAAAACATTAAAAAAAATAAAAGTTTTACTGAATACATAGCAGCTATTTCAACAAATGGTTTATAAATTATAATTAATAAGTATCTATCTCATAGGACTATAACAATTAAAAAGTTAGTCATGTAAAGTGTTTAGTCCAGTATCTGAAACATGGTTTAATTAACTGTTAGCCATGATAATGACAAAGATAACAAAGGTGATAGTGATGATGGAGATGTTGATGATAGAAATGTAGGCATGTGTGGGAGTCTTTGAAATTTTTTCATGTTAAAAAGTTATCCTTAGAGTCTTCCATTTCTGGCAAGATGACAAACTGGATGAGCTGAACTCTCTTGTTACAAAATACCTAAAAATTTTGGAAAGAATTGAACAAATATCCTCTAGCACATTGCAGAGCTCTCAAGAAAGTAAGACAAATCCCAGGGGCCAAAGTAGAAAGATGCTGCAGGTGGTTAATGGGCTCAGTTACAAAGAAGCTCAGATTAACAGCCATCCAGTGACAAGATATGAGGTGTGGGGACATGAAAGATGGGAATTTGGAACCGAGACTTACACATTAAAGTTAGAACCTACAAAGACCACATTCTAGAGAAGGGGGACCAGAAACAAAACAATCAGCCTCTTTATATAGGGAGGTATCTCAAATGGGTTCTGAGAGGTGGGTGGAGAGAAAGGCTTTCTTCCTAATGGTTTATAACCTTGGGCCTGCCTATGTGTAGGTCTGTTATTTGAATTTACATTACCTGAGTTACATGGGAACCTCCCTGAGCCTATGATTCTTGAATGGATATGTGTAATCAAATCATGTATCATCCAAGAATGCAAAGATAATTTAACATTAGAAAATCTATGATGCAGTATGCTGCATTAGCAGATGAAAGGAAGAAATACGAGTAGATTAAAAGATGCAACAACAGCATTTGAAAAAATTCAACAACCATCTTAAAAATAACTCTTAAGAATAGAGGAGAACTTCTATATCCCTTAAAACATATCATTTGAGGACCTATAACTTATGTTATACCTATAGTAAAAGATTAAAAGCAATCCCTTTATTACTGATGTAACAACATAGGGTATCTGTCATTCTTCTGTTCAACATGTCCTAGAGGTCTTAGCTGAAATGGAAAGCAGAAAAAAGGGCACAAGGACTATAAAGGAAATACCAACCATGTCTTTATTCCCAGACTAGTACAGTGCATTGCACATTTTTGGTAAGAGGAGTTTAAATGCCCATCGGCAGAAGAGTAGATAAATAAATTGTAACATATTCCTCAGCATAGCACCATTTCATTGGGGTCAGGAAGATGAATGAACTAGTATGGGCTTGGACTGGAGTCAGCTTGATATCACTGCCATTCCCTTCTTTAGTCACCTTTGTGCCACAGGGGAAAACCTGAAACTGTATTGCCAGCATCTTATGCCATTGCCATGTGATTCTTGGTTAATCTTCCAGTGAGGGGCATTTGCATGAATTTATAATTGAAGGATGACAGAGTTCTTATTCGACAGTGGCAGATGGAAGAAGTTCATTTACCAGCCCTACTGAGCAAGCTCTTGATCCGGGGTAGTAGACACCGTTGTCGTCAGCTGCCTCCTAGGTGCATGCAGAGCCTGGTGCCTGCAGACAAATGGTCACTGACAGCGCCCTTGGCCTTTGTTCCCCGCAGCCTTCCAATGGCAATAGACGTCTCTAATTCTGTGTATCAAATCCCTTTCTGCTTTGAGTATCTGGAGTCGTTCTGTGTTCCTAACCAAACTATGACACATTGAGTTACATACACCAGCATGGAAAAGTTTCAACAACATGTGTTTCAGTGTATAAAGTGAACTACAAAATTTTCTGACAGAATCAAAAATATGCAAAGCAATATTGCATACTGTTAATGGATACATACACATGTAGTACAAGTTGAAAAACACGCAAAAGAACAGTAAAAACCAAATTCAAGCACAGTGGCTTCCTTTAGGTGCAGAGAAAAGGATAGTCATTGTGGACAGTTGTACAGAGGAGTTCAGTTTCTCCATATATATATTTATGTTATTTTCTAAAAATTTTCTGGAGTAATATGGAAAATTTGAAATTTTGAACAAAGCTGCATGCTCTTTATATTATTCTTTGTATTTGTCCCTCTGTAAGAATAATTAGAATGAAAAGGTATCTAGTTTTTGAAAATCATATTTGCCATTGGATTTGATGGCCATTAAGTCTAAATTTCCAACTCTGAAATTAAAAAAAATAACTTTCAAAATGAAATGTGTGAAAGTGACAGATTATGTGAGTTATATTTTAAACATTTACCTACACATTTGGTACAATCAGAATTTTGAAACCATAAAAGGAAGATATATACATATTTGTGAAAAGTTTAATTTATATTTGGAAAAATGATTAAGTGTATTTATTATTTCACTTTTATCATTAGTAGTCCACATTTAATTGAACACAAATACACTTAGTAAAAAATACAACATTGTTGATATTGGATAAACTATTTAAATTTGTTATTTGGTTTGATTATTAAAAGATGGTTGGAAATGTTGCATATGATTTTCTCTTGTGTTATTTTTCTGTCTTATTTATAAAATTACTTTAGAAAAAACCTGTGGAACAGTTATTTTTGGCTTATGAACTTCTTGACAAAGCCATTGGTGGAATAAATTTGAATTGCAAGTTAAGTACTTTGCCAAATGGATCATCAGTGATTGACCATTGCTATGCCAAGGTAAACGGGGGAAACTCTTACATTAGATTTAAGTGTTACTTAGCTCGGCAGAGGCCTGGCCTTGCAAGTAGGTGAGTAAAGCATGATTTGTGGTGGCTTCACTCTCATAGGCGAGAAACCTATTCCCCCCTTCCCAGAAGAAATCAAGGAGAGTGAGGAGTCTTTAAATTTGTTATTGAAAAGGCCACTGGTGAACTTGAAAAGCAGGTTTATTAGCATGTAAACCAAATTTCAAAGTGTTGAGAAGTGAGCAGTGTTTAATGGCTTGGAGTAAAATGATAACTTGAGTGATAATAGGATAGAGCTATTTTTAGTATGTTTTGATAATTGCATTTCTTTTTTATTTTTACTTCAATTCTACCAAAGTATACCCAGGGTATAGATGGAGACATCTGTAAACCAGTCACACGGAATAGTTTCATGATGGATTTGCATCTTGAACTAATTCAAGCCCAGCACCGAATAGCTGTTGTACTTCTTGACCAATTGCAAGGTAGTCATCATTAAAGCAGATAATTTGTCCTGCATCAATTTTAAGATAAGTTCAAGAATAGAATCAATTTAACTTGTAAATTATGTTCTTGATGACAGAGTGTTTTTCAGATAAATTTCACTACTTTATTTTCTTTTCCCTGATTAATATCAATAGATACCTTTCATTTTCGCTTTATACACTGCATAGTAAATCCATTAATAAACTTCTAAAAAATTAAATTAATTTTGTTTGAATTAGAGTAAATTATTGATATTTTGTTAATTAAATCAAGCAAATATAATTATTGAGTGCTTACTAGGATCCAGGAACCCTATTATATTTGGTGTAAATAAGATACAGCCTGGGGAGGAAAAGGGGAAAAATAGTTGGGGAGAGGGAGGGAGGCAAGCCATGAGAGACTCTTGAATGCTGAGAACAAACTTGAGGGCTGATGGGGGTGGAGGAGAGGGGAAGGGGGGTGATGGGCATGGGGGAGGGCACTTCTTGAGATGAGCACTGGGTGTTGTATGGAAACCAACTTGACAATATACTATTTACAGAAAAAAAGTAAAACCATCATCAAGCAGTAAAAAAATAAAAAATAAGATACAGCCTCTAATTTTGAGCTTCTAGATACAAAGCCAATTGTAAAAATTGAGATTAATAAATGTAACCAAAGTGGGCTCAGAGTATTTGTTATGGGCACACAGAAGAGGAGAATCTATAGTAGACAACAGTCAGGGATGGCTTCCTAAAAGAGATGATAGTTGACCAGAAGGCTAGTAAATATCTTTATGACGAAGATCGAAAAGGGAACAGTCATTTGGAAAGAGAAAATAGCCTTTAGCAAGCTGAAAGCCAGACAGTTGTATGGTGCTGCTTGAATTGTCTTACGGTTGGAATGAAGAGCACAAGCGGGAGAATGACACAGATAAGCCTGCCAAGGTAGACCCCAGTTACATCTAAATGGCTGGGGGGGTTATATTTATCCTGGAAGCTATTGAAGACCTTAGGAAGACATCTCTGACAGCAATGTCAGAATACTCAGGACTTGGATCTAACTTCTTTTGGTCTTATTATTAGGTCAATAAGTCAAATCATTTTTTATTTTTTTAATTTTTTTAATTTTTATTTTTTTTTAAGTCAAATCATTTTTTAAAAAGATGTTTATAATAATACTAGTGTGCATACAGATAACACATTTGAATTTCAAAATAAGATTTAACATTATTATGTCTAAAAGCTGAGGTTAAATTCTGATAAAGGTAAGTAACTCTTGGCATGATTATATAGCTAAATATTCATTTAACTACTACTCCATTATAAATTACTAATTATAGAATAGAACTAAGTGTTCTAGCCTAATACAATCTCTGATTTCTGTCTAAAGCATTCAAATTTGAGGGGATACATGCATCCCTGTGTTTTTAACAACATTATCAACAGTAGCCAAATTTTGGAAAAAACCCAAATGCCCATTGACTGATGAATGGAATGGATAAAGATATGAAACACACACATACATGACACGCACGCACACACACACAGACACACCCTAGAATATTACTCAGCCATAAAAAAGAATGAACTCTTGTGATTTGCAATGATGTGGATGGAGCTAGAGAGTACTATGCCAAGCAAAATAAGTCATTTGGAGAAAGACACATACCTTATGATCTCACTCATATATGGAATTTAAGAAACAAAACAATCATGGGGGGAAAAGGCCAACCAAGAAACATACTCTTAACTACAGAGAACAAACTGATGGTTACCAGAGGGGGGAGGTGGGTAAGGATGGGTTAAGTAGGTGATGGGGATTCAGGGCTACACTTGTGATGAGCACCAGGCGTTGTATGTAAGTGTTGAATGACTAATTTGTATAACTGAAGCCAATATTACACTGTATTAACTGGAATTTAAATAAAAACTAAAAAAAAAAAATAAGGCATTCAGATGTCACATCATATATACACAACTAAATAGATTTAATCAAATGCCAGTTAATTAATTTTTGAGTACAAACTTTTTCCCCCAGATTATTACGATACAGTTGACAGATAACATTGTGTAAGTTTAAGGTGTACCGTTGTGTAGATTTGATACACTAATATATTGCAAAGGGATTACCATCATAGCATCAGCTAATGCCTCCATCATGTCACATAGTTACCATTTCTTTTTTGTGGTAAGAACACTTAAGATTTGCTTACTTAGCAACTTTCAAGTATATACTACAGTTTTATTAACTATAATCACCATGCTGTACATTAGGTCTCTAGAACTTATTTGTCTTATAACTGAAGGTTTGTAGCCTTTGACCAACATCTCTTCATCTCCTTTCAGTCTCCCTCTAGCCCCTGGTAACCACCACTCTGTTTGTGTGAATTTAGCTTTTTTAGATTCCACATATAAGTGGTATCATACAGCATTTGTCTGACTTATTTCATGTAGCATTATGCCCTCAGAGTCCATCCATGTTATTGCAAATGGCAGGATTTCCTTCTTTCTCATGGATGAATAATATTCCACAGTGTATATGTATATATATAATGGTGGTATTTTTTATACCACATATTCTTTATCCATTCATCCATTGACAGACACTTATCTTATTTCCATATCTTGGCTATTGTGAATAATGCTGCAGTGAACATGGGAGTGCAGATATCTCTTTGAGATCTTGTTTTCATCTCCTGTGGAGATACACCCAGAAGTGGGACTTCTGGATTGTGTAGTAGTTCTATTTTTAATTTTTGGATGAGCCTCCATAGTGTTTTCCACAGTGGCTGAACCAATCTACATTCCCACCAACAGTGTACAAGGGTTTCCTTTGTTCCACATCCTTGCAAACATTTGTTATCTCTTGTTTTTGTAAAAACCGTTTTGAAAAAATTAACATTTATATTTGAGAGAGAGAATGAGAGAGAGAGAGAGAGCACACGAGTGAACAGGAGAGGGGCAGAGAGAGGGAGACAGAATCTGAAGCAGGTTCCAGGCTCTGAACTGTCAGTACAGAGCATGATGTGGAGCTCAAACCCACGAACCATGAGATTGTGACTGGAGCTGAAGTTGGACTCTTAACTGACTGAGCCACCCACATGCCCCTCTTGTCTTTTTTATGATAGCTGTTCTAGCAGATATGAAGTGATACTTCATTGTGGTTTTGATTTGAATTTTCCTGATGATTAGTGATGTTGAGCATCTTTTCATATATCTGTTGGCCATTTGCATGTCTTCTTTAGAAAAATGTCTATTCAGATGCTCTGTCCATTTTTAATTGGACTATTTGGGTTTTTGTTTTTTGTTGTTGTTGTTGTTTTTTGCTATTGAGTTGTATGAGTTCTTTAAATATTTTGGATATTAATCATTATCAGATATATGATTGTAAATATTTTCTGCCATTCTGTAGGTTGCTTTTTCATTTTGTTGATTTTTATTATTATTATTATTTTTGCTGTGCAGAGCTTTTTCATGTGATATAGTCCCATTTATTAATTTTGTTGTTATTACTTGTGCTTTTGTTGGCAGATCTAAGGAAAAAAAACATTGCCAAGACTAATTTTCAGAAGTGTTTTTTTCTATATTTTCTTCTAGGAGTTTTATGGTTTCAGTTCTTAGGTTTAAATTTTTAATCCATTTCAAGTTAATTTTTGTAAGTGGTATAAAAGGTCCAATTTCATTTTTCTGCATATGGGTATCCAGTTTTCCTAACACCATTTATTAAAGAGACTTGCCTTTTTCTCACCAAATATTCTTTTCTCTGTTGTCTAGTATTAATTGGACATATTTGCATGTGTTTATTTCTGTTCTGTTGGTCTGTGTGTCTATTTTTATGCCAGTACCATACATGTTTTAATTACTATTGCTTTGCAGTATAGTTTGAAATCAGGAAGTTTGATACCTCCAGTTCTGCTCTTCTTTCTCAGGCACATTTTTATTTTTGTTCATGAATAGATGCTGAATTTTTGTTATTGAATGTGGAGGGGGAAGTGTTGTCTTATGTTGCCATGATGCTTTATCTTACCATACTAACAAAGTATTTTCAAAATTATTAAACCAATGCCATCATTAACAACAAACCTACTAAGTAAGTTTAGGATTTCTTTGCAGTTCATTTTGTCTTTAGAATATATCACATGTTAGAAAACTGTGTTCAGATTTACTTGAATTAATTTTATTTTTTCTATGGTTATGTTTCCAATTGGTATATACTTAGGACCATGTGTTTGTATTTACATTCAGTTTACATAAAATTTCCCTTTTCTTCATTCTTTTATCCCTTTATGGTTTTCATCCTCTTGCATTTTATTTTCAACATTTATACTGTTTTGAAGCCTGTTTCTTAAAAGACCTGCTGGATGGAGAGCGAAGCAAATAAAATGAAAATATTTCTGTGTCATCATATGTATTTTTTTCAGTGAGGCTACTGAGAAGAAGATCCTTGAATATTCTTTGATTTTAAAATATTTGGACTACAAGTGTATTTCAAAACGTGAATAGCATTTATGTGTCAGGTTTTCTTTAAGAAAATTAGCCTATAATTCTCATTTAGTAGCTATATTATCTTCTGTAGTGCAGTGAGATCTGCTTGCTTACAGAGTTACGAACTAGTTCATTCTCTAATTATCATCCATAAATCTTTGAAGGCTAAGTGATCCTCTGAGTTTTTATCAGAGACCATTTAACAATACTGATGGTAGACTTGAGCTCAAATTTAAATGGGCTTAGTTATTGTTCCTTTGCAATATCTCTGGGTCTTCTTGATATTTTTCTCCACTTATTTAACTGTCACCCTAGCAAAGATTTTCATTTTTTTCCCTTCTTTCTTCATTCTTGCTTGCAGCTGCCAGACTAATGTTGCCTACATACTGCTTTTGTCATTCTCATTCAACAACTTTACAGTGGTCACCTGTTGATGGCAGTGGCATTAAATATGACTTATCTGTGTTGGGCATTCAGTTTTCTTGCAATCTCATCCTTCTTATCTCCAACTGTTATAATGATGAGAGCTATTACTTACTTATCACTTATAATACACCAGGCACTGAGAGAATGATGCATTATTTTCTACTTTGTGTTGCTGTCTCCATGCAAATAATTTCTCTTATCCTTCACCATTGAAGAAACTTTATATCCTTTAATGGTATTTGTTGGCATCTTTTCATCAATCAATCATCATTGCATGGCATTAGCACAAATAATTAAACCTCAATAACAGGGGTTTATTGTCAGGTTACTACAAGTACCTTCATATACTTCCAAGAAACAAAATATTGTCTGATCTCTTGAGGACCAGACCTGGAAAATCAAAATCAGAGCAACATTTTCCATCTTCCTGGGCCAGTATACTTTTATTCTCTTCATCATCCTCTCTTTCCTAGACCATCATGATGGCTCATCCCAGCTGTACACCAGGATCTCTCACTGCCCACAGTCAGCTAGCAATAACTCATGTGTTAGTTGGAAATCTTGAGAGAGGAGGGTGGAGGTCTTAATGGGGATACTCAGAGCTCTTGCAGGGATCATGGGTGAAGCAGTTTTAAAAAGTTTATCAAAAGGAAAGTGAACAAAAGCAGGCTGGATCCTATTTATCAACTCCCAAGATGATTTTACTTAAGATGAGATAGCATTAAGTATTTTTATAATTTGAACTTTTTTGATGTCCTCGGCATACTGTGGCAAATAAAAGAGAATTTGTCAATTAAACTGCATTTGTTTGTAGGGTGTTGTAGATTTGTTTGAAATTTTATCTATTAATGAAAGAAATGACATGAGAAGAAGCAGTGATTTTATAAGTAGATAGTTACCTCTTAATGTTTAGAAAATATGCCCTTTTTTGGACACAAATCTAATCGTAATGGTAATCTTCTCCTTCAGTTTTGCAGACACCAACTGCTAGCAAGCATGTATCTACCAAAGATCCAAAAAAGTTGAAACAATCTAAAAGCACTGACTGTTTTACAGGTAATTAAAATTGGGATAAACTGTTTTTCAGAAAATTTAAAGATAGTTTTTATGTTTCCCATATGGTAAAATTATGTGTTTTTTGTTTCAGAATTAAGTGTAATGAATAAAATAAAGAAGAATAAGCTTTCCAAAGCGATTTACTTGATGCAGAAAGCTCTTCTAATATTTGAGAAAGATGCAACCTCTACATGGCCATGCAACTTTTTGATGGTAACAGCATACCATTCTTTTTTGTTTTTTTACTCCTGACATACAATAATTGTTAAATGAATGATTTAGTTTTCTTTGCTAAAAATAATGTGCTTATTAGATTATGAACTTTCAGCGTCCCTATATCTAGTCCTCTCTTTTGAGAAGTAGAATGGTTCTGAACAGGGGAAGTGATCTGTTTTGCCAGTACTGAATTCTCCTGAAATGAGAGATCCTCTCTCTGTAGAGGCAACTTACGTTGGAAGCCAAATAAAACCAGAAGAATTAAAAATAAGGAAAACTATAGAACTTAAGTGATACTATGCTAGCATAATGCATTTCTTACTATGGAATCAAAATACTTCAGGTCCATTGGCTCACATATCTCCTCTCAGGTGGTATTGCTAATTTATGGACCAATGCCTTGTTATCTTACTCTGGCCTGGAAATTGTTCTGTCTTCTTGCTATATACAATGAATATTGATTTTAAAGTTTAAATTCTTGAGGGCAATCACATTTTAAGTTAGGGGATTTTAAAAAATTTTGACCCTTTGTATTACTAATAAAAATTTGATTGTTTTGGCTGAGTGACTGGCACATGGTGAAGTAGAGAATAATGATACAAGTAGTTTAGCTGATAAGAGAAAGAAAAAGTAGGTCAAAGCTAGGGAGAGGATACAGAGTTTAAGAAGAGTTTAAGAGAAAAAGTTTAGCATATTTATATAATGAGGATGAAGAGTCAGAAGAAAAGAAATTGAGGATATGAGAGGGGTTAATAATAGAGCAGACTTCTACTAGAAGAGGGAAGGAGATGAGATTGAAAACACAGATAAAGTGATTCATCTTCAGTGGAGGGTGGGCTGTAGGACAAACTCCTCATCCTCTGATATAAAAGGGAAAGAGGAAAAGATAGATGTAGATTAGAGTAAGTCTATTGGTGTGGAGGCAGAGAATTGAGTTGATGCCTTCTTATGCCAATCATCTGATAGACTAGGAAGCAAGGGATATCTGCCAACGGTGGAGAGCAAGGGTGGACAGTTGGACTGAGGAGAGAGAAGATGATTACAGAGTAGAGAGGAATGAGTGAGAAATGGATGAGGAAGTCGACTCCAAGTTAAAGGACTGGATAGCACTAAGTTCTAGCTGAAGTTGAAGACCATGAATTTTTAAGAAGCCCCATCTGCATAGTGGTATGACATTATCCTGGTGTGTTATTTTTAGTAGCTGTGACAGCAGAATATTTGTGACAGCAGAGATGTGTACAGGGCTGGATTTCTACAAATGATAGTGTGGGTTAAAAGTTCATAATAAAAATGGGTACAGATTGTGTGGGGAGAGAAGTGACACCTTCAGGGTCTATAAAGATTAGGAAGATGTCAGGAGATTAGACGTCTCTGTGATGTCAGAGACCAGAAAATCAGAATCTGAGAGAGCTGGAAGGATAGGTGTTTGAGGCCAGAAAGTAGGATATTGGAATTTAAGATTTCTGATATTTAGAACTCTGATCATCTGTCCATTACTTCATTCATCCAAATAATGTTTTTGTGTACTTACCATCCATTCAGCAAATATTTATTGCACATTGATTGTGTGCCTGGTATTATGCTGAGTACAGGGGATAAAAACAAACTAAAATCCTTTATTCAACAAATATTGATGGATTGCCTTCTCTTTGTGGTCCCTGCCTTCAGGATAAATTGAGTCTGTGGGAACATAGATAAGTAAGTAGGTAATTATGGGTCACTGCCATAGATGGTTTCATTGCAAAGAGTGCCAGGGGAATTAGGCAGAGGAGTACCCAACCCAGCAGTGGGTAATGTTTAAGGAAACATCCAGAAAAGAAATCATGAAGTTGAATACTGACAAGCAGAGAAAGAGGAAGACAAAGGGTGGAAATGATATTACAGGAAGAGAAAACAACATGTACAAAGCTCCTGAAGCTAGAAAGGTCATAGAGTTCTTGTGGTCCTATAGGTCTCAGTGTCATAGAAGCAGATGCAGTGGCAAAGGGGAGAGGTGAGTATTGGGATAAGGTGGTAAGAAAAGACCAGAGAGGAAGTCTGAGGATTTTGGATGGATTGATGCTATTGATGTTCAAAGCTGTTAAGTCCATCCTGGCAGTATTAGGGAAGAGCCTTATTATTTTTATTATATTATTATTATTTTTAATGTTTCATTTATTTTTGAGAGAGAAAGAGAGAGACAGCATGAGCAGGGGAGGGTCAGAGAGAGAGGGAGACACAGAATCTGAAGACAGGCTTCAGGCTCTGAGCTAGCTGTCAGCACAGAGCCCGACGCAGCGCTCGAACCCACGAACCATGAGATCATGACCTGAGCTGAAGTCAGACATTTAACCGACTGAGCCACCCAGGCGCCCTTGGAAGAGCCTTATTAAATTTGAATATCTAGCATGTGAATGAAGGAGTTTGATGAGGGTTTGGATAGTCTCAGCTGACTGGTGCCTGATTTTTGTTGGAAGACTTTGGGGTATGTTCAGATTCATTTTCTTATCAGATGCTTCTGTAGCCGCTTGCTACTATCTAGTACTTGGAGGATACTAATACTTCAGTCCTATTTCTACGTCAAATAAAACTTATCTTTCTTTTAGAACTGTTTCTCTCAGGAGTAATTTTCTAGTCTTTCAGAGCCTGGAGAGAATAAAGTCTCTGAGATTTTCCCTTTTGTTTTATTATGACTCAGTCTGGTCTTCATACTGTCATAATATGCTCATTCCCTGATTATATCTCTATCTTCCTACTTTTGACACTGGAGGACACACTGGAGTTGTGAGAAGTCTGAAGTTTTCATGCTTTTTGCCTTGTGTGTCTTTTCCTTCTATTTCTTAAGTGAAACTATTTTAACTTAACAAAAATTATAAGTACAATGTCCTCTTAGGATACAATCATGAGGTGCATTTAGAGGTTCTATTTTTTTTTTTATGAGGGGCACTCCACAAGGAATTTCACCAACTAGGAGCATGTTGAATATTTATTTAGAAGTTCTGAAATCTTCTATAGCCACCTCTTCTCCTCAATGGTACTTTTTTTATCCAAGTGTTAAGGCTTAATGATCAGTCCTTAGAGTACTCTCGTAAACAATGTTATGGCTCAAATAATTGCCAAACTTTCTCTCTTTAAAGAAGACAAATAAATTTCTTTCCCTTGGCAATCATTTTCTGCTGGGGTGTATTACAGAATGGTTTGCATTATCATGATTTTGTAATAAAGTTATCCCCACATCAGTAACTGATGTGTCACCTGATACCATAAAAAGGTTTGAAAAGTTTGAGTCTTTTCAGAACTCCTAAATAATTCATACCCTGTTTTAGTTTTTCAGAATTTTCCTGACGTTGTGGTGCTGCATAATCTCATCAGTTGTCCATTCTATTTCTAATCAGAAAAGTGGACCAACTTGTTGCCAGGAGTCAGAGACAAACCTTTTTTTTTTTTTTTTTTTAATGTTTTTTATTTATTTCTAGGAGAGAGAGAGAGAAAGACAGCGTGAGCAGGGGAGGGTCAGAGAGAGAGGGAGTCACAGACTGAAACAGGCTCCAGGCTCTGAGCTGGCAGTCAGCACAGAGGCCGACGTGGGGCTCGAACCCACGAACCGTGAGATCATGACCTAAGTGAAAGTCAGACGCTCAACCGACTAAGCCACCCAGGCGCCCCGACAAACCTTTGATAATAGCTCGTTAGCTTTCTAAATGAAATGACTGGTCTATTTTTTGATTATGGGGATTTCCACCTGTCCCCCCTTTTCCCTGTCTTGGTTATTTGGCTTCTGGAAGTTCATGTTGGCTTTTTATTACATAATGCACCACAGATTTACTTTCATGGATTGCACCTGAAACTAGTCTTGGATGTCCCCGATCTACTTCTGATCAAATAGAGCACTCATTGTGTTGCTTATGGTCTTTGCTCTTAGTCCACTTCGGAGTCTGCCAGCCAAACATTCATATCTGTGCAGATGGGATTTCTCATTGGGAAGAGGCAGGAATATTCCTCAATCCAAGTGATGAGGGTTACAGTGCAGGTTGCATACTGTTTTTTGTCCAGCACCTATTTCCCCTTCCAAATATCACCTATTGAGAAATTCCTTCTTTCCTTTTAGGTGTAGTCAGATGGGACTTTTCAGAGGCTTTCTTCTCTACTAGCCAATCAGATGTCTAGTGATGTGAGTAAGGCCAATTGGTGGCTCCCTCCTTGGATTCTGAATCTTGAGTAGAGGCATAAAAAGACTAATGCCAGTTGGCATTCATTCTTTCCAATGCTTGTATGTTATAGTTGTGTTCCAGACCCTCCTAACTTTCTGGACCTGCTGTGGTCCTGGCCTCGTTTTCCTGTTGCTCCTGTTACCAGGAAACCCAACTGATGCATCTAGTTTTCTCCTAATTCTACTTGTAGGAACCTAAACAAATTGACGGTTGAGATGATGTTAGCAGTTCCCAAATTCAGTCACATTGCTTCAACTCTAAGCAAAGGAGCTTTACGGATTAGCAAATGATGATGATGATGATGATGATGATAATGATTGTAATTGACATTTTCTAATTTTATTTTCTGTCTTGGAACCAGAACTAATGAAGGAGCCCAGACCACTTGAGGTTCTAATAACTCCTAGCTTTACTATTTCTTGAATTTACACCTTCATGTCTCCTACATACCACTATTAACTATGTTAGTGGTAATTGGATTACTAAGTATAATTATTCTTCCTATTTTATAGCATTTTAGTCAAATCAATTCTTTTTGCTTTTGGGGTAAGAATATATGTAAATCGTTTTTTTCAGAGATCTTATCAGTTCTTTTTAATTGTTCCATGTTGAAGTCTTCCCCGTAGAGAGCAAATCTTTCTGATTCCGACTCCCTCCTGTGAAGTCATATTTTGACTCTCCAGACTTCAAACTATTGACAGGAGATTTTAGCTAATTTACATTTCAAGTGTTAAGGGTATTTCATGGGAAATATCATCCAGGTTGCCTTTCCATGGTTCTTTTTAACTTAGCTTTGTATTCAGACAAGATACATAGTGGTTAGGAGTATAGGGTCTTGGGTTAAAGTTTGGTTCTACCACTGACTAGCTGTATGACCAAGATCAAGTTACTTTTGCTCTCCTAAATTTTAATTTCTTCATATGTAAAATGGGGGTTCTTGGGAAGATTCAAGGAAATGATGCTTGTAAAATGCTTAGCATTTGGCACAGAAGAAGCAGTCAATAAATGTTAGACTGCTACTACTACTACTACTACTACTACTATTACTACTCCTACTCTGTTTTCCACTTTAAACATTCTGGAACATTCTATTTTATCACATCAGAACTATTTTTGGTGTTATAGATATACTTTCCTCTATCAAACTATATGTTTTCTTTTTGTGTTTTCTCTGAGATTGATATTATAAATTGTATATTTTATTCTTAGCAGTAAAAAATATTCCTTTCCTGGATTCTTGGATATAACTTAACCTACTTTTCATCTCCTTCTAAAATGTATGTAATAGTGCTGAGAATCCAGAATATACCTCAGGAGGTCTACTAGACAAGTAATAAATATGACACTTTATTATTCTAGTCTTATGATAGTTTTTTATGGATAGTTGTTAATCATGACCTTGAAGATTGCATTATATCTTTTCCTAAGTGTTTTATTGCACTGTGGATGTCAAATGTATTTAATGTCAATCTGTACTCTTAAGCATTGAGTAACTTCTAAGAAGAGGCAAGTCTGTTTCTTTAATGGGAACTATAGGCAGAGAGATTTACCTTCAGACAATAGTACTTTGAACTTCATGTTGGACATGTTATAGGCAACAGTCATGTCTCTACTGAGAACATGTTCTCTTTTTACAGTTGAATAGAGCTGGTTTTGTGGGAATTTTTCTTTCTTGAGATTTTGGGACTACTTTTCCTTTTATTTGGGGAACCCCCTTTAAAAAGTTCTAATCACTTTCTTTTTAAAAAATTGATGTGTATTTGACATATAACATTATATTAGTTTCAGATGCATAATATAATGGTTCAATATTTGTATATATTGCTAAATGATCACTGCAAAAAAATCTTATTATGTATCTGTCATTAGTTACAAAAATTGTTTTCTTGTGATGAGAACTTTACAGATTTATTCTCTTAGGAACTTTCAAATAAGGAATACAATGTTATTAGCTGTAGTCACTGGGCTGTACATTATACCCCCATGACTTACTTATTTTATAACTGGAAATTTGTACCTTTTGACCTCCTTCACCCATTTTGCCCTACTTCCCACCCCCACCCTCTGGCAACCACCAATGAGCTTTTCAGATTCCACATGTGATTGACATCATATGGTATTTGTTCTTTCTCTGAGTTATTTCACTTAACGTAATGCCCTCAGGGTCCATCTATGTTAATGTTGTCTCAGATGACAAGATTTCATTCTTTTTCTATGGCTGAATAATATTCATATATATGAACATGTTCATATATATAATGTGTCTTGGCTATTGTAAATAATGCTGCAATGAATATGGGGGTACAGATACTTTTTCTAATTAGTATACTAATCACTTTCTTATCAATGGAATGATTTTGGCTACCAGTGATTTGGCTTACTAAGTTAGGATTTTAATTTCTAGCTAGCATTAGGTTTTATCTTGAGTACTATTATAGAATTTACCTGGTATACATGAATCAAGGAGTCTGTTTTAGACTTTTGTTACCTTTCACATAAGACTTTAGTACTTTTATTAATCTATTTCAAATTGGGCCATAGAATCTGAGTTGGGGAATCTAAAGTTAAAATTGATCAAGACTCAGTCAGAACATTTTAAATATACTGTCTAAAATGCATTATAGGGGCGCCTGGGTGGCTCAGTCGGTTAAGCGTCCGACTTTGGCTCAGGTCATGATCTCACGGTTCATGGGTTCGAGCCCCGCATCAGGCTCTGTGCTGACAGCTAGCTCAGAGCCTGGGGCCTGTTTCAGATTCTGTATCTCCCTCTCTCTCTGACCTTCCCCTCCTTTTGCTGTGTCTCTGTCTCTCAGAAATAAAACATTAAAAAAAATTTTTTTAAATACATTATAGAACATCCTTGTCTGTCATAATTTCATATATCTTTCATTTAAAACACATTTACTGAACCTAAAGAGATAAATAAAGCACAGTCATTGCTACCAAGATACTAATTGTTTAGAGAATGTAGACAGTCACATACACAAATCATATTGTGTAATACCTGCTAACGTAAAGAATGGGAAATGAAGAGAGTAAGTACCTAAATGTGTGGGACTTCTCTTGGGAGGATTCAGGGTTGATGTTTGAATGAATCTTGAAGCACTTAAAAGGTGTAAAACCCTTCAGGAAGAGCAAGTTGCATGGGAAAAGCTTCAAGGCATGACAAGCATAGGTTCTCAGGGAATGAGTACCTTTTTTTAAAAAATGACTTTGGAGGTTAGGTTGGATAGGAGATAGTTATGGGAGAACAAAAGAGTAGAGAAGGAGATAAGGCTAGAAAGTATAATCATGATCAGAATACAAAGAGCTGTGGAGGAGTTTGCACTGTAACAAGTATAGGAGGGGTCATTGAAGGTCTAGATGACTAGAGGTTGAGGAGATTAGAGACAGAGAAAGGGTAGGAGGCTGATGAACTCATCTCAATTAGTGGTTCCCAGTCATTGCTGTACTTCAAAATTATCCTTGATATTTGTTAATAACACAGATGTTTGGGGCACCTGGGTGGCTCAGTTGGTTAAATGTCCGACTCTTGATTTTGGTTCAGGTTATGATCTCACAGTTTGTGGGACTGAGCTCCACATCAGGTCTGTGCTGACAGTGTGGAGCCTGCTTGGAATTCTCTCTCTCTCTCTCTCTCTCTCTCTCTCTCTCTTTCTCTTTCTCTTTCTCACTGCCCCTCCCTGCTCCCCTCCCAATAAAGAAATAAACTTAAAAAATACAGATGCTTAAGCCCCCTCCCTGGAGATTTTTATTAAATAGGTTCAGAGTGGGGATGGACTATCTTAATTTTTAAATAAGCTTCCTAGATGATATTGATCAATAGCAAGGTTTGAGAAATGACTGTGCCATGGCAGAAAGCAGGAAGTTTTAAGAAATCTCAGCTGGGTTCATGGATTTGCAGAGAGAAGCTGCTAGAGTCAAGTCAGAAGATGCTAGTGTCTGACTGGTTTCTGGAGCATGAACTGCCGAGGCAAATTTTGGAAATAAGTGTAGAAAGCCCAGGGCAGTTGGCTGGCCAGTTGAGATGAGGTCAAAAGCAGTCTGTATTAATATTAGGGCCAGTAAACCAGTGCTGCTGGTGTATTTTATAGGCTGCACGCGTAATCCAGAGAACGGAAACTTTCAGAGTGTTGGTCCCTTCCCTTGTGTTGCATAATTTTTCCTCAGGCTGATTTCACCTGTTCTTATGCAGCCTAAAATATCTTGGTCTCCACAGTCTGTGACGCAAATGAAGGCACATTAACATTTAATGTTCAAAATATAATAACTTTCATCTCCCTTCTGTTCAAGTAGGAATTTCTTTAAAAATTTCCACAGTTACCTGGGAGGAATCTACTTATCTTTTTCTGCTCAGGCTTCTTCCTCATTTCGATTCTGCTCTCTTCCTCATCAAGGTCCTACCTGTTGTTGCCTTTCAAGGGAACCCTGCTCTGTGGACATGTCTGTCCTCTCAGGGAACCAGATCTGGTCTTTTGTCTATGGTAGAGGGTGGGGAGGTCAATGAGCCTCTGTCTAGCCCCGTAGTTGTTGTGAACTGGCACTGCCAATGCCTTGACTCTCTCATAGTGTTAAGACACAGCTCCTTCAACATCTCTCTTTCCATCCCTTTTCTCCCAGTTTTTTCTCAGCTTGGTTGAATGAGTGAAAAAACAGAGATGATAAAGAATTGTAGATGCCACCCTATCCCCTTGATTGATTGATTAATTCATTCAATGATTCAAGTTATACTGAGCACCACGTATCTGTAAATTAGCTTTGAGTCTCAACAGCTAAGATCTTTGACACATTGGCCCTAGAAACATGGTTACCATTTAATACACCCCTTCTCACATGGTGGAATAATTGTCCTATGCAGATGGCTAAGATTCTTAACTATAAATGCCAAATAAACATTTCAAGTCCTTCTTGCACAGAACAAGCAGAATTAAAAAACCCATTTATTATTACAGATAAATTTTAATCACAACTAATGATTTTAGACCTTAATGTCAGCCATTTCCTATAAAAAATAAAAATGAGTTAATTCTGATTTCAATTTAGGTCAATCATTATTTTAGGAAAAAATGTATGATACTACAGTTTTATCATCTACACTCCCACAGGGAACTGGTTTACTCACTCAGCTTTAAATATCACTTTGATGCAGATGACTTGTGGATCCTATCTCCAGTCTTACCCTTTCTTTTGAGCTCAAGTCCACATCTCCAAATGGAAGCTTTGAACTTAGCATGTCTTCTGCAGGGGAAACGGCATAGGTTTTTCTATCAGAGTGAAATGTATTTGAAATTTGGTAGGCACACATTCGTCTTCTCATTTTTAGGATTTCTTTCCTTAAATTTATTAAATTGGCTGGAACTTCCAGAACAAAAAGCAATGGTGGCATTGTGTCTTCTTCTGGATTTTATTGATAATTCTTTTAGTGCTTCCCTATTAGCCATAATTTTGGCTATTGGCTAAAATTAATATTTTATTATGCTAAAATTACTATCATGCTAAGGCAAGAGCTTTCCTAGTTTATTGAGGTTTCCACTCCCCCAATCTTTATTGAGACATAACTGACAAATAAAATGAATGTACAACCTGATGATTTGATATATGTATACAGTAGTCTCCTCTTATCTGTGGTTTTGCTTTCTGAGGTATCAGTTACCTACAGACACCACAGTCCAGAAGCAGATTCTCCTTCTGATGTATCATCAGAAGTTCAGTTGTAGCCTAATGCTATGTCACAGTACCTATGTCATTCACTTCACTTCATCTCATCACATAGGCATTTTATCTTCTCCAATTCTTACGAGAAGAGGGTGAGTACAGTACAATAAGGTATTCTGAGACCACGTTCATATAACTTTAATATAATATATTGTTATAATTGTTCTATTTTATTATTAGTTATCATTAATCCTTTACTGTACCTAATTTATAAGTTAAACTTTATCATAGGTATATATGTATAAGAAAAAAAATATATATATATAGGGTTTGATACTGTCTGTGGTTTCAGGCATCCATTGAGGGTCTTGGAATGTGTTCCCGTGGATAGGCAGGGACTACTGTACATTATGAAATGATTACCACAATCAGCTTAATTAACACATTTATCACATCATATAGTTACCTTTTTTTTTTTTTTTGAGTGAGAACACTTAAGATCTGTTTCTTGCCAAATTTCAAGTATGCAACACACTATTATTAAGTGTAGTCACCATGCTCTACATTAAATTTTCAGACTTATTCATCTTATAAATGGAAGTTTGTGCCTCTTGACCAAATCCCCTCTTTCCTCTCCTCAGCCCTTTGCCCTTTGCCACCACCATTCTACTTCCTGTTTCTCTGAGTTTGACTTTTATTTTTTTCAGATTAGACATAGATATGATACCATAAAGTATTTCTCTTTCTCTGTCTAGCTCATTTCACTTAGTACAGTGCCCTCAAGATCATACATGTCACCCCAATTCCTTATTTTCTAAGGCTGAATAATGTTCCATTGTATATATGTAACACAGTTTCTTTATCTGTCAGTGGACAGTTAGGTTGTCTTCATATCTTGGTTATTGTGAATAATGCTGCAGTGAACATAGAAGTGCAGATACATCTTGAGATAATGATTTCATTTGCTTCGGATATGTACCCAGAAGTGGGATTACTGGATAATATGATAGTTCTATTTTCAATTTTTTGAGGAACCTCCATACTGTTTACTGTGTTGGTTGTACCAGTTCACATTTTTACCAGCATTGTACAAAGGTTCCCTTTTCTCCACATCCACACTAACATATGTTATCATTTGTCTTTTTGATAATAGACATTCTAACAGGTGTGAGGTACTATCTCATGGTGGTTTTTATTTGTATTTACCTGATAACAATTGATGTTTAGCATCTTTTCATGTATCTGTTGGCCATTTGAATGTCTTTCTTGGAAAAATGTCTATTCAGGTTTTTTTTTTTTTTTTGCCCATTTTTAAATCATTTGATTGGATTGATTGGTATTGAGTTTAGACTTCTTTATTAGATATCAAGCCCTATTGAATGTATAGTTTACAAATATTTTCTCCAATTCCATAAGATGCCTTTTCATTTTGTTGATTATTTCCTATGCTGTGCTGAACATTTTAACTTATTTATTTTTGTTTTTGTTGCCTATACTACTTCTGTCAGATCCAAAAAATTGTGCCTAAACCAATGTCAAAGAGCTCTTCCTTTATGTTTTCTTCTAGGAGTTTATGGTTTCAGGTCTTATGTTCAAGTCTCTAATCCATTTTGAGTTGATTTTTATGTATAATAAGGTAATGGTCCAATTTCATTCTTTTAAATATGGATACCAGTTTTCCCAACACCATTTATTGAAGAGCCTATCCTTTCTTCATTGTATATTCTTGGCAACTTTGTCAAAAATTAGTTGACCACATTTCTGGGCTCTGTATTTTATTCCATTGGTCTTTCTTCCTTCTTCCTTTCTCCTTTCCTGCTTTCTCTCTCTCTTTCTTTCTTTCTTTCTCTCTCTCTCTCTCTCTCTTTTCCTTCCTTCCTTCCTTCCTTCCTTCCTTCCTTCCTTCCTTCCTTCCTTCCTTCCTTCCTTCTTTCATTCTTTCGTTCTTTCTTTCTTTCTTTCTTTCTTTCTTTCTTTCTTTCTTTCTTCTTTCTCTGTCTATATATCTATCTATCTATACCATATTTTTTATTACTATAGCTTTGTTATATAGTTTGAAATCTGGTTTGTTCTCCTTGCTCAAGTCTGCTTTAGTTATTTGGATCTTTTGTCATTCTATATGAATTTTAGGATTACTTTTTCTATTTCTGTGGAAAATGCTATTGAATTCTCTTAAAGATTGCATTGAATTTCAACAATATTAATTCTTGCTACCCATGAACACAGGGTATTTTTCCATTTATTGTGTCATTTTCAATTTCTTTCATCAGTGTTTTATAATTTTCAGTGCACAAGCTTTTTTGCCTCCTTCGTTAAAATTTTTCCTATTTTCTTATTTTTGACACTAATATAAATGGGCCTCTTTTCTTTATTTTTATTTTTATTTTTGGATAGTTTGTTGTTAGTGTATAGAAACACAATAGATTTTTGTAGTTGATTTTAGATCTTGAAACTTTACTGAATTTGTTTATTAGTTCTAACAGTGTTTTGGTGGAGTCTTTACAGTTTTCTATCTATATAATGTCATCTGTAATCAGAGACAATTTTCTTCATTCTTTTAGATTTAGATACTTTTTATTTCTTTTTCTTTTCTGATTGCTTTGGCTAGGATGTCTAATAGCATGTTGAATAGAAGTGGTGAGAGTGGACACTCTTGTCTCATTCCTGATCTTAGTGGGAATGCTTTCAATCTGTTACCATTGAGTGTGGTGTTAGCAATAGATTTGCCATATATGGCCTTTATTATGTTCCTTCTATATCCAGTTTGTAGAGAGGTATTTTTTTAAATCATAAAATGACAAAAAAATGAATTTTGTCAAATTCTTTCTCTGAATCTATTGAAATGATCATATTATTTTTATCTTTCATTTTGTCAATGTAGTTTATCACATTTATTAATTTGTATCACACTTAATGTTGAACCATCCTTGCATCTCAGAAATAAATCCCACTAGTATATAGTCTATAGTATTGTTGGATTTGGCTTGCTAATATTTTGTTGAGGATTTTTGCATTTATATTCATTAGAGATATTGATCTGTAATTTTCTTTTCTTGTAGTGTCCTTGTCAGGCTTTGTTATGGCATCATACTGGCTTCATAAAATCAGTTTGGAAGTATCCCCTTCTCTTCCATTTTTTTTTTTTTTTTTGGAATAGTTTGAGAAATATTGACATTAAGTCTTTAAATTTTTGTTAGAATTCACCAGTGAAATAATTTGATTCTTGGCTTTTCTTTATTGGAAGGTTTTTGATTACTGACTCATGTCCTTACTTGTTATTGGCCTGTTCATATTTTGTATTTCTTCATGATTCAGTTTTGGTAAGTCATATGTTTCAAGTTATTTCTCAATTTCCTCTGGTTTATACAATTTGTTGGTGTATAATGGTCATAGTAATGTCTTATGATTCTTTGTATTTTGGTAATCAGTTATAATGTCTCCTCTTTCATTTTTGATTTTATTTATCTAAGTCTTCTCTTTCTTTTTTTTTTTTTAAATATTTTTATTTATTTCTAGGAGAGAGAGAGACAGTGTGAGTAGGGGAGAGTCAGAGAGAGAGGGAGACACAGACTCTGAAATAGGCTCCAGGCTCTGAGCTGGCAGTAAGCACAGAAACCGACGCGGGGCTCGAACCCACGAGCCACGAGATCATGACCTAAGTGAAAGTTGGATGCTTAACTGACTAAGCCACCCAGGTGCCCCTCTCTTTTTCTTAGTCTAGCTAAAAGTTTGTCAGTCCTGTTTATCTTTTCAAAAAACCTCCCCTTATTTTAGTTGACCTTTTTTCTTTATTTTTCTGGTCTCTATTTTGTTTATTTCCCTTTTCCCTTCTGATCTTTGTTATAACTTCCTTCTACTAATTTTGGGCTTAAGTTTTTGTTCTTTTTCTATTCCCTGGAAACGTAAAGTTAGATTGTTTGTTTCAGATCTTTCTTTTTTCTTAGTGGAAGCATTTTCGTCATAAACTCTCTTAGAACTGTTTCTAATGCATCCCATAGATTTTGGTATGTTGTGTTTCCATTTTCATTTGTCTTAAGATTTTTAAAAAATTTTCCTTTTGATCTCATTTATGTATGTATGTATTTATTTATTTCTACTTTTTTTTTTTTTTTTTGAGAGATACAGACAGAGTGTGAGTGGGGAAGGGGCAGAGAGAGAGAGAAGGAGACACAGGATCTGAAACAGGCTTCAAGCTCTGAGCTGTCAGCACAGAGTCCGATGTGGGGCTCGAACTTGGGAATGGCAAGGTCATGACCTAGGCTGGAGTTGGACACTTAACTGACTGAGCCACCCAGGCACCCAGACCACCTCTTTTTTAAAAAAAAAAAAATATTAGCAATGAATGTTAAAGAAGTTCAAGTACTTTTTTGGTCATTGAGCCTATAATCATATTTTTTCTCATTTGATTTATAGATAAATTGTATTCATAGACTTCCTAATATTAAATTATCCATGTATTCCTGGGAGAGAGATAATATAATTACAGTACATTATTCCTTTAATATATTGCTAGATTGGATGTATTAGTATTTTATTTAGAATGCTTACATTTATATTTGTAAGAAGATTGCTTTATATTTTTAAGTGCATTTTTCAAGTTTTGTTATCAAAGATATAATAATTTTGTAAAATTATTTGAAAACGTATCTATCTTTGTAGTTAGAAAAATTTTAAATGGTATAGAAATTATCAGTTCCTTGAGGTTTGAAATTTTTAAAGTATGAAATCAATTGAGACTGACGTTGTGGGATGAATTTTTTGGATATCTTTCTCAGCTCTATCACTATCTTGCATTCGAATTATCTGTTTCTTGAATTTAGCTTGCTGATTTTGTATTTTCATCCCTAAATGGTCAATGGTGTTTTGCATCTTTTTTGTACTTATTGGCTATTTGTAGATCTTTGGAGAACTATCTGTCAAAAACTTTGTCCATTTTGTTAAAATGTGGTTGTCTTTTTATTATTGACTTGTAACAGTTCTTTATGTATTTTGAATACAAATCACTTATCAGATACATGATTGGCAGATATTGTCTCTCTGTTGGTTGTCTTTTTACTTTCTTGATGGTATCATTTGAAATTTTTAATTTTGATGAAGCTTAATTTATCTACTTTTTGGTGTGTGTGTATGTGTTTGTATCATAGAAACCATTGCCTAACTCAAAGCAGTGAAGATTTACTCATATGTTTTAAGAATTTTATAATTTTAGCTCTTATATTTGGGTCTGTATTCATTTTGAGTTAATAACTGTATGTAGTGGATGTAGGGGCACTTTATTCTTCTGCATGTGGATACCTAATTGTTCTAGTACCATTTGTTGGAAAGACTATTTTTTCTCTATTAGCCATTTAATTTTAATCTTTACGTGGATTTTTGCTTTGGACCTCAATTAAAGAGTCTTTGCCTTTTAACTTAATTTAAAAGAAAAGTTTAACCAATTTACATGCAATATAGTTGTGAATATATTTAGAGATTCTTTAGAAATCTTCAGATCTTCAGATTTTTATGTTGTTGTTGTTTTTTATGTGTTATCTCTCAGTGTGTTACCTTTTGAAATGGTGCTTAACCTTTCTTTCAGGCTTACAGAATGGATGTTTTTATTTCTTCTTGCTGATAGTAAGAAGCTTTCAATAATATTAATTTCATAAGTCACATATACCACTAGTCTCATTACTTGAGAGTCACATTTCAAGTTGCATTAGCAGTAGGTGTACAGTTCATCAGTATATATAAATGATTGTGCTATGAATTATTTAAGGACAGTGAAATATTATGGTAGATATTCAGAGGGTTTGGTATGAAAATAAAATGTCTAATATTAATATAATGATAAGCATATTAGATGTATAAATATGCCTCTCTTGCTTTATTTAATTTATGGCTGTTTTTTACTTGTCCCTATTTAGTAGCTAAAGCATTCAATCTTGAAATATGTATAACACTGAGGCTCAAAAAGCTATGGATAGCAAGATAATGTTGTTTAACATTACCAGAATTCTACAAATATAAATGCACTTCAAATCTTGAAATGTATTTTTCTATGTTCGCACTTTATTATAGGAAGCATATTCTTTAATTGAGAAGATTGAAACAGAACAACATGCTCTATATTCATATCAAAAATATGTGGAGAGTTCGAAAAGAAAGAAAACCAGAATCCCTCCCCCACCTATCCTGCTATCCCGAACTCATTGTTCTGTAACATTGAAACCTGCTCCATTTATTTCAGATGTTAAGGTATGTTGCCCATTGTGATCTTTATTTCAGGCAAAGTGACATAAGTACTCCTATGACTATCATGATCGATACTTTTATTGCTCTTAGGACTTGAATAGTCTTATTTATAAGCACTGAGCACTGGGATTAGTATTGTTACATCTTAACTAAGTTTCTTCAAGACCTTTCCCTCTTTAGGCTATTTTCTCTTATGCTCTATACAGCCTTGCTATCCCGAAATGTATAGTAAGGAGAAACAGTAGAGAAGTGTTTCGCTCTTAAGTGTCTTTGTCACCATGGCACAGTCATATGCTGACATCCGAGTGTGTTCAAGATGGAGAAGGTCTCAGATCAACTGGAATCAGACATCTGAGGAGGATAGATGTGATTCTCAGAGCCAATGGTGGAGATAGGAAGTTTGGGGATAGCAAATTTAAAGGTTCTTCCCAGAAAATGGGGATTCTTTTAATGTAAACATATGACAATTCCAACCATATTATAAGTCATAAATCTTTATGTATTTATTGAAGAATGAACTCTTTTTCCCATCCCCAGTGCTTTGGAACTTGGCCTACATATGATTCTAGGCTGAGATTTAGTGTCCTCACAAGCATTTGGTTCCACCTGATTTCTATTTTACATATTAAATTTTTCCTTTTTTGGGATGATCAACAAGATGCTCTTTGATGTTGTATAAAAAATAAAGTTTTATCTTTGATTGTTTTTAGGATACTCTGACTGAACTTATATCAACTTGGTATAGTGGAAAGGGCACAGGCTTGAAAGTCAGACAGATACAGGTTTAAAATATAGCTCTACCACTTAGTTAGACAGATACAGTTTTAAAATATAGCTCTACCACTTACTAGCAGTATGACCTTAGGAAATTTAAATTTACTTACTGAGGTGGTGGTGGTAGTGGTGGTTTTGTTTGCAAAATATGTTTACTGTGAAAATTAAATGAGATAACATATAACATTCTTGACACATTATAGTTGATGTTCCATCATATCTTATATTAAACATGTATAGTAAAGTTTGCTTAAAACAATTAATGATGGTATGGAGTGTGATTACATTATTTGATGAATTTTTTCCCATAAATTTCATCCATTGAGCATTATTGAGTATCTCTTTTCTGTCCAGCTCTGTGCAAGATAATTGAGGTACAAAAATAATCACAACATTTGATTCCATTCTTTGAGCAGCTTCAGATTAATGGGATATGGACATCAGTGACAAGTAATATCACGTTTGTAATGCTTTATCATTAGGGAAATAGAAGTAACATTTAACACCTAACTGTGCTATAATAAACTGTTACATACTCATCAACACTAGATGGTGCTGTGGTCCTAAATAAGATTTCTGGTTCGAGACTTCAGCTATCTTCTGTTTTTTCAAAATCTCTTGTTAAAGCATTTGTTTCATTAAAATGTGTTTTAATAATTGAAAATGCTAATGTTATTAATAAACTTTTACTTCTAAAGTTAGTGGTGATTTGTTCATGGTGTCTTTACTTTTGTGTAGATTCTAATTACACATTGTTCCTTATAGTTACACAAACTAAGATGTTTTTGTTTGTGAAACAAAATAAAAATATAAATCCTGCTTGTAAAAATGCTTTTAGAATTTTACCCTTCAAATTCTAGTTTATATAGAGAGCTTAACTTAGAGGAAATAATAATCTAAGTCATATAACACAATCTTTCTGCCTTTTTTCCCTTCTGTGTAAAATGATACTCTTTTTACATGGGAAGTTAAGGAAATTTAGTTTCAAATTTTTTTCTGAGAATCATTTAATTTTTTTTTTTTTGCCCCCTCTTGGCTTCAGCTTCCAAGTTCCTTCAATGCTGTCTTTGTCCTTGGAGTTCTGCCTTTGTCTAGTGTTCCTTAATTACCTGAGCAGTTTTCTTTTAGACACAGAGGTTTGGACACCTGTAGCAGAAAGCCTAATTCATTGAGGTTAGGCAGACTTGGGTATATGTAATTTTCAAAAAATAGTTGATTCTGTGAAAACTGTATTTTAAAAAGTGATTCTGCACAGCCAGGGTTGAGAACTAGTTGTGCAGAGAAGACATCATTAGGATTTTTCTGTTGACCTGGAGGAAGAGGCTAAGCTATAAGAGGCAGTTGCTTCTTAGAGACAGTTACATTATCCCTTCTTTCCAGTTTTCCTCTCATTTAGGAGTTGAGATGTTGGGGCACAATGATGACAACCTGCCCAACCCCAGCCCCAGGACAGTGTGGCTCCTTCGTAATGCCATTCCCTAGGTATCAACTTGCTCCCTTTTTCCCTACAGTGAGAATAGTTCATTCCAATGAGCAATTCCATTATTTTGACATCTTGGCAGAAGAACCATTTCTAACCACTTAATTAAAGTTTAAGTTTGATTGTTCCTGTAGAATGTGCATTTGCTTTTGGTTTCTGCATATATTTAAGAATGATCAAATATCTTGCTACTATCTGATCTTGAGCAAATTATTGAACATTTCTGTCTCCATTTCCTGTAAAGCAAAATGACAATAGTAATCCTATGTCATACAGATGTTGCAAATATTAGAAAGTTTATGTAAATTCCCTAACAATACTTAGCATATAGGAATTGAACTGCTAAGTTGATGGTCGTTAAAATAATCAGTAATGAATAATACTTTGTAGTCTCAGGTAAACAAGCCCTATATTTATCTTTATTTTTTGAGAATAAACCTAAAATATATTTGTAAACTTAGATTCCATGATTGATAACTTGAATAGCTACATTTTTATTTGGAAAAGTATTCCCTTTGCTACATCTTTTTTCCTTTTTAAATTTTTATTTAAGTTCTAGTTAGTTAAAATACAGTATGATACTAGTTTCAGGTGTACAATTTAGTGATTCAACACTTCCACCCAACACCCAGTGGCTCATCACAAGTGCCACATCTTGATAAAAGAAATTGAATGCCTTCTTAAACAGACGGTAGATAATGGGCTCATCTTTCTCTGCAGGTCTCCTGGTACTGCATTTTGGGTTGCAAAGCAGAAGGGAGCTATGGAAAAGTAAGGCTAAACAATAATCATCTCCCAAACTCAGGAGAAGCGGTATGTCAAATTAAAAAAAAAATGCCAGGAAATCTTATCAAAAGTCTCATTAATGACAATTGAGTGTTTTCGCCACCTTATAACACACCTTATTTCAGTGAATTTCTCTAATTTCAATTTAAGTGATAACTAAAATCCAACAGTAAATGCAAAAGGTTTTATTTTTTTACATATAAGTGTTATTTAATCATATTTTTAAAGTCACATTTTCCATACATAACTTGAAATATGTTTTTGTTAACAGATACCAGCTGATGGTAAAAGCATTTTTGAAGTGAAAGGTTTAGAAACAAATGAAAAATATGTCTTTGCAATTGCTGCTTATTCTTCTAATGGGAAGCTTATTGGTGATGCTGTTGGGGAGACAACTAAACCAATTCTGGTTTATCCACCTCTTTCTGCTGTTACTGCTCGGATGTTCTTGACACAGGTAGGAGAGATTCTGCAGATTTCTTGTTTTTTTTTTTGTTTTTGTTTTTGTTTTTTTTTCTGTTGAGCTATTACTAAGTACTTTCCAATGGGGAAAAAAATCACAGCAGTTATTCTAAAGCTCTTGTAATACGTATTTTCCATTAGGGCAGTGTAGTCTTATAAAATAAGAATCATTCCTTACCTTTTTAGTGAATTTGATTTTTATGATAGCATTTTTCCCCTGGATTACAAATGTAACACATGGTAATTTTAGAAATTTAGAAAATACTGAAATTCACAAAGAAGAAAATACATGTTATCTGTTATCCTGTCACCCAGAGTAGCAGTTCTTAACCTGGGGCAATTTTGGCCCCTAGGGGACATTTGTCAATGTCTGGAGACATTTTTGGTTGTCATAACCTAGAAGGGTGCTTCTGGCATCTGGTGGATAGAGGCCAGGGATGCTGATAAACACCCTAGTGTAAAGGACAGCTCTCCATAACAGAATTATCCAGCCCAAAATGTCAGTAGTGCCAAGATTGAAAAATCCTGATCCAGAGGTATCTTTTCATTTGTGTGGTTGTGTATACTTACACGCACACACACATTTTTATACATACACATGCATACAAACACATGTATAATATATGTATGTGTATAATATATAGTTTTAATCATAGTATATTATTTTATATCCTTATATTTTCATTTAATATATCATTGACATTTTTTTATTCCATTAAGTATTCTTCCATGGCATAATTTTTAACAGTTGTATCTTATAATGGTATCGCATCTTTTTTTTGATATTGCGTCTTTTAATGGTATTTATTGCATATTATAGATAGATCATAGTTTACTTAGTAATCTTTATTGCTGGGCATTTAGATATTTTCCAATCTTTTGCTATTATAAACAAAGCTGTGATGCACATCTTGGTATGTAAATCTTTATTCGTATCCATGATTGCTTTTTTGGGATAGATTTACAGAAGTGAACTATCTGGGTTAGTAAAGACACACAGACCTGAGTTCAAGTTCCAGCCTCACACTAGTCATGTGATATTGAGCAAGTAACTTTCATCTGTGAAGTGGGAATAATAATAATAGTAGTTACCTTCCAGAGGTATTATGAGTATTAAATCGAATTATACATGTCAGGTGTTTAACCATAGCAATTATCACACAGTAGTCACTTAATAAATATTGTTATTGTTTTTAGTTATGAATATACTCATGAATTAACATATTTGCTGAAATGATTGCCCATCACCAGTGAATAAGGACACTAAAAGAGTGACTCATTGACCTAAGTCTCAAGAATCTAATTTTAAGCCTATTGTTGAATATAGAAATGGTGGCTATTTTAAATTTCATCATGTTTCTATTGTGCTATTTTTTCTCTTAATAGTTGATTAGTATTAGAAGATAAGATCTTAGTGGTATTTTATATTATCATATTTTTCAAAGAAAATTAAATTGAGGGAATTGCTAGGATTTGTCTAGCATTGGTTTAGCATATCATATTGGCTCATGGTTTTCTGATGTTTTTATTTCTTTGGAATCTAATATATTCCCTAATTTGCAGTGATGGTGTTATTTCAAAGTGAGGAACTGAGCATTTTATCAAGGCCTAATTTTTCTCCAGGGAGGTTTGACTTTTGGGTTTTATTTGGCAGAGCTTTCATTGAAAGTTAATAAAACCAAATCCCAGCTATTTTGTTGGAATAACAAGAAGTGTCATGAAGTAATGACCAATGTTTCATTATTGATTTGATATTTACAGTACTGTATTCATTTATGACAGCATATGAACATTCACTCTCATAATGTTAAGTGACTGAAGCAAAATTTTCTTACTTGGAAAACTTAGTAAAACTCTTTAATTTACAGTTCAAGTTTAAGCTTTTAAGCTCTAGCAAGAAAATGTACCTTGCCTTTGGAATTGCAATCTATTTTTCCTGAGAGTGTTTAGTTTTTAGTTTCAGAATAATTCAGTTCTTTAAAAAACATTATCATATTTATTTTATGGTAAGATATAGAGACATTTCACTAAATGCTTATGATTAACTTGGCTTGGAACTTTAGGTTGTACTTCCACTCAGCATTATTCTATAGACATTAATAAAATCAGTTGAATCTTTATTAGGTTTCCCCTCAATGCAGAAAGCTATTAATTTAGGCTATCTGGAAAATTGTTTGAGGAACCTTTATAAATGATATATTTTCTACAGATATTTTCCAATTTCCCCTTCTTTATAGCCTCATTTCTTTTTATTTTTCACTCTTAAGTCAGGAATGGCTAGATAATATGATGTAAAAAGTAGAAAATAAGAAACCTATGAGGAGGACTGTAGGATTTCAGGCAAATTGCTTGGTCTTAATTTCCCTGTCTCTAAAACGGATAGAAGACCGAATATCTGGATTGTTGAACTGGTCAATCAGATGATGAGTGGGTACAGTGGCTTTTTGAGAAAAAGAAATGGGGGATATATTTATTTAAAAAATTACTGTGTGCCAGGAATTTAAAAATTCATTATTTTGTTTATTACAGTAATGCAGTGAGGTGATACTAATTTTTTAAAGTTTATTTATTAATTTTGGGAGAGACAGAGACAGTGCAGGTAAGGAAGGGACAGAGAGAGAGAGAGAGGGAGAGAGAGAATCCCAAGCAGGCTCTGTGCTGCTAGCACAGAGCCCGACTCAGGGTTTGAACTCACGAAATGTGAGATATGAGCTGAGCCAAAACCAAGAGGCAGAAGAAGCTTAACTGACTGAGCCACCCAGATGCCCCACAGTGAGGTGACACTATTATTTCATTGTATAGTTTAGGAAACTGAGATGAATTTAATCCTTCCTCTGCTAATCCCATTTTATTTGAGAAGGGGTGTCTCAGGGAAGTCATGTAAGTAAGTAACCCAACATTACTTGGGTAGCAGATGATAAGCCTGATGCTTGAACCAGCTCATGCCTTTCTACTGTTCTGTCCAGGTTCAAGGAGTCATGTACTCAACCTCTAACATGGGCCAGGTTCTTCTAGAGCCCACATCTCTGCCATCTCTTCTCTGCTGGTTTGGTGTTGCTGGGTCTTGATGATCAGTACTGGCAGTAGAGTTCGATGTTGGGACATGAATGCTTTGTCAGTAATCTCAGTGATGGCAGGAGAATGAAATTCATGCTTTTTTTTCACTTTCTATATGAATTAATCAAAACTCTATGATAAACAGAGGTTTGCATTTTATCATTGATCAATTACAAATTAAAAACAATAAAGTTACCAGGTAAAAGATAGTCATCCCATTTTTTTTTCTTATTTTAGAGAGAGAGAGAGAGAGCATGAGCAGGGAAAAGGGGTAGAGGAAGAGAGAGAGAATCTTAAGCAGACTCCATGTGCTGTGTGGAGCTTGAGGTGGGGCTAGATCTCATGATCCTGAGATTATGATCTCATGATCCTGGGATCATGATCTGATCTGAAATCAAGAGTCAGATGCTCAACTGACTCACCCACCCAGGTGCCCCTAGATATCCCATTTTGAAAAGCTCTTTAACAAGTCTCAATTCTTCTTTTTCCTCTCATCTTCTAACAATATTTCTACTCTCTACTCATCTGTTTGTTGATGAATTATTTATTGTCTATTTTGTGCTAGGTTCTATGCTGGATGTCATCTCTTCTTCCTTTGAACTATCTCTTTTCTCATTCTCATTATGGTTTCAGTTAAGACTACAATTGCAAGTAAGGGAACCAGCCTGGCTTAAGGAATGTAGTGAGGCCCTGGGGAGGCAGTGAACCCAAGGCAGCCTTAGGTCTCATACCTTTGGTTCTCTGTATACATCTGCTTCTATTTCTCTAAAGATTGACTCTTTCTTTCTTTCTTTCTTTCTTTCTTTCTTTCTTTCTTTCTTTCTTTCTTTGTTTATTTATTTGCAGAGAGAGAGTACATGCCAAAATGGGGGAGGGGCAGAGAGAGCGAGGGAGAGAGAATCTCAAGTAGGCTTTGTGCTGACGCAGGGTATGATGCCATGAACTATGAGATAATGACCTGAATCCAAATCAAGAGTTGGACGCTTAACCAACTGAACCACCCAGATGCTCCTAAAGATTGACTTTCTTTAGTTCTTCATCCCTGAAGGAAAAAAATGGCAGCTCCTGTATTTTTATATATCCTTCAATTTCAGCTATAAAGAGAGACTGCCTGGATTCCAGATTCCTAAGAAAGAGATTCTGAGTGGCCCACCAAATATAATGAGTCTAATCTCTTTTTTGATGTTTGACTTCTGACTTGTTTTCAAATTTCATCCCTTTTTTCATTCCTTTTTTTCTCCTGTGTTTCCATACATAGGCCAGCTGATAGGAGGTCTATGAGCTTACCTTTGGTGCTGACAGGAAATGTAAATCTCCTAACTGACAGCAATTTTCCGCATTCCTATCCCTTCCCACCCCCAAGCACTAATCAAAGCCCAGCCCATTCCTTCCCAGGCCTGCTCGTGCCTGGCCAACATTCCCTGGGAGCCCCTTGTGTGAATAATAAACTTTCTTCCAAATTCTTCTGGTGCATGTAGTGCCATCAGCCTAGACAGCAGAAGCACACTTTAGGTGGGGGGTCCATTTTGCTTTGCATAAGGGGCTATAAAACACCCACCTTGGGTCAGGCACTGATCCTGGGCTAGTCAACTGTGTTGTAGTACAATTGTTGAATGTCCTCTTCTGTGGATGGAGGAAAATTACCAGGAAAAAAGGATTTTAAAATTTATTTAACATGTTATTATTGTGTGCTTACTTTGTGCTAGGCAGTGCTCCAGGCTAGTAATTCTAAACCTTGAGTGTCCAACTTGGAGTGCTCGTTAAACAGATTGTTGTGTCCTACCACCAGAAGTTTTTATTCACTAGGTCTGGGGTAGGGTCTGGAATTTTATGTTTCCAGCAAGTTCCTAGGTGATGATGATACTGATGGTCCAGGGACCATACTTTGAGAACCACTGTTCTAAGCAAAGTGAACAAAGTGCTATGATAAGGGATAGGTAATAAACAATGAACATAGTAAATATAAATAAGTAAATTATCTAGTATGTTACAAAATAGGTTCTACGGAAAGAAAAAGTGGAGTATGGTCAGAGGAATTAGAAGTGTGAGATGAGAGAATGGAAGGTAGTTCACAGTATTAAATGGGGTGATCAGGCAGTCAGTTAAGCGGCCGACTTCAGCTCAGGTCATGAGCTCACGGTTTGTGAGTTCAAGCCCTGGATTGGGCTCTGTGCTGACAGTGGAGCCTGCTTCGGATTCTGTATGCATGTGTCTCTCTCTGGCCCTCCCCTTCTCACACTCTGTCTCTCCCTCTCAAAAGTTAAACATTAAAAAATTTTTAAATAGAGTGATCAGGGAAAGTCTTATCTAGAATGTGAGATTTGAGCAGAGACTTAAAGGAGGAAAGGGAGGGACTCACAGGAGAAAGAGCATTCTGCAGAAGGAGCTAGAGCAAAAGCCCTATGGTTTCCAGAATTGCACCTGCTATGTTTGATAAATAGCGAGGAGGCCAATGTGACTGGAGCAGAGAGACCCATGGAGAGTAAAAGAATTGGTTAGAGAGGTAAAAGGCAGGTAGGTAGGTGGGTGAGCAGATTAAGAAAAGACTTCTAGGCCACTGTAAGAACTTTGACTTTTAAAGTATGGAAAGAGCCCAAATGTCCATCAACTGATTTATGGATAAAGAAGATGTGGTGTGTGTGTTTATACCTCATCTACCAATCTTAAGACTTGGCTCTACTATTTTTACTGAACATCAGGCTCTGTACAAATTATTTAACTTCTTAATCCCTCAGTTTCCTCACCTGAAAAATGCCAATGACAATAGAGCTCACTTCATAAAAATGAAATGGGGAGTCAATACAATAATGCATACAAAGTGCTTGGACCAGTACTTGACATCTTTAAGTACTTCCACCTGATTTTCAAGACCTTCTGAAACCATATATCCCATTTTACCTGTCCATCATGTTTCTCACTTTTCTTCAAATTCTGACCTGTCTTTCCATTCTCTCCTAAGTACTGTGATGATTTTCACTATTGGACCCTTTTCAGGTTCTGTCTCAACTGTGCGCATCTGAACCTTAACCCTGACTTAGGGTTCAACTCAAGCCTAGACTCCTTTTTGAAGCCTTAATTTCTCCTTTTCTAAGGCTCCACAATTATTATGTTATCCTTTGTAGGTTTTCTGATGATTTCAGGTGTTTTATGTTTGTAACTTGATTGGAGTTCAATGGCACATAAGGTCATTTTAAGCTTTGAAGAACCTATCTTTACAGTGCTAAGTACAGAGTAGAAACTTCTTAACACTTTACTGGTTGGTTGATTGTGAGTGTGGAGTTGGCACATTTAAAAAATTCTGGCGCTGTAAATTATTCCCTTGAGTGGACTATATTTTAGCAACATATCATTTACATACTTCATCTAATGAATTTGTTTGTGCTTTATATCCTACCTACTTCTGTTAAGGATTTGAAGCAGCACATAACTCATGTGGTGAGATTTCATATTGTTGTACATATTTGAATAGAATGATTTTAAGGAATATATTCTATCAAAAGAAATAGGTAAGTTGATTTTTCTTCTCTCGAGCTGCTATGTTTTACCAGTGAAATCAGTTATTTTGCCTAATGTTGAATGTGTTAAATTAAAAACATATCGTGACCTTGGGGCACCTGAGTGACCCAGTTGGTTAAAGTATCCAACTTTGGTTCAGGTCATGATCTCACCGTTCATGATTTCAAGCCCTGCGTTGGGCTCTGTGCTGACAGCTGAAGCCTGGAGCCTGCTTCAAATTCTGTGTCTCCCTCTCTCTCTGCCCTTCCCCAGCTCACACTCTGTCTCTCTCTCTCTCTCTCAAAAAAAAAAAAAAAAAACAAACATTAAAAAAACATATCATGGCCTTTTGGAAACATCTCTGTTTTATTTTTCACTCTTTTCAGCTGTGAACCCTTTGTTGCACAAAAGCTCTGAAAGTGTCAGTCAGAACCAGAAAAGAATGAAATATATTTCATATTTTGGGTTTGGGAAATCTGATTGTTTCTCTTGGAACAGATTGTTCATTATAACAGTGTCTGTAATAAATGGAGTGCACTGCCGAGATAGATGGAAATGAAATTAATTTGGCTCAGATGTGATCTTTGTTTTGCTTATGAGAATTTGAAACATCCTTACAGAGTTTCAAATTTCCATGCAATTTAGAAATAAAAGAGATTTCAAAATGTGTCTGTCTCCCTTGCCAGTGGCTATCGATACCTTACTGTGGCTCTGTAGAACAAAATAGCAAAAGTGAACAACTGTGTATGAAATTAGTGTGTGAACAGACCGTATCAGAATTCCTATCTAAACAATACATTTCACAAATAAAAATATCATGTATGATAATGTACTTTTTGTTGTAGGTTGCCTATCAGATTGGTAATTATGAGTTGGCTAAGAAGGTTTTCTCACCAGTTTGGGATTATTTTGTTGCTTCACCACATCATGATGAACAATCTGTTATTTCCTTAAGCAATATAATGACTATTACACAGAGAAGGTAATTAGAAATATTCTTTTAAAATATTAATTTACTTCTTGAAAAGTATGGATGTTGGGTACAAAGCCTATAATTAATTTTCAATTTCATGTTAAGATAGTCAATGTAAAACTTTTTAAATAGGTGTTGTAAGAAGCATATACATCCCAAGTTCTTGTGTCCTTATTAGAAATTTTTTTGCTAGAATAAGAAAAAACACAGGATGTGTTTAGATGCATTCTGAAGCTAAAGTAATGAAGGCTATGGGAAAAAAATACCAACTACTAACCAAGATAATTGTGAGTTATACAAGAAAATGCAAATATGCTTTGGGGACTTTTATAACAGAGAACTGTCAGGTTGGGGTTAATAGTTATGGTCTGGTGGGTGGAATGCTAGGTTAAGAGGACTTTTTCTTTGCTTGAAGAGGCTCCCAGGAGTAGATCAGGAACTGCAAATAGGTTGGTAGGAGCCATATAAAACCACAGGCCATCCTTTGCTTTATAGCAATTTTTTCTTAAAAGAGCAAAGTTTAAGAGCAGCCTCAGAAATGAGCATTAGTGTGGTTTTAGGCTGTCTTAACAAGTTCAAAAACAATGATTTCCTTTACCTACTTGTTAATAATACCTGAAATTCCTTTAATAAGAAGACAAAACCCTTCATTTGTTAGTTAAAGATAGTGACCTTAAATGCTGGTGGAGGCAAGGCATTGATAGTGCTTATTCACATAAAAGTAGAATTCCGTTCAATTAAACAACTGTAGACATAGTATTTACCATGTACAAGGATGCTAGGTGTTATGTAGGATGGATTTGAGAGGCATTTCAGAAGAGGAAGAGATGGGGCTTGGAAGCTTTTATGTGATGTGGGGACAAGAGAACGGAAGCTTCACTAGAAGCTGACTGGGATTGCCGTTGTTACGTGACTGGCAGACCTATGCTGGGTACTAGGGGAATGAGAAAGGTGGGACAAGTCTTTGGAGGAGAATAATGAATTTGATAGGAAATATTTTGAGTTTAGTTTTCCAGCAGGATGCCTTTATGGATATGAGGTGCCCAGTAGGTAGTTGACCATTTAGTGCTGACACTTAGGAGAGAGGTCAAGGCTAGAGATAGATTGAGAAATTGTCCATGAGGTCATCAAAATTTTGACAATGAGTGCTATCTGCCAGGGAATAACTGTTTAGCAGAAAAGATAGAAGCTGAAATTGAATGCTGGGCCTTACTTACATTTAAGAGGCTGGAGTAGGAAATGGAATCAAGGAAGGACACTGAAAATATTTTGTGCTCAGAAATACTGATAGCCTCAGCCTATCAGTAATCAGTGTTGTATCTGCACCAGCCCTTATGGTTCTTATTATGATTGCAAGACAACCTTCAGCAATAAACATCTAGAAAGTTTGAAAAGTATAGAGGTTTATTACTTACAGGATCTGGAAATTACATAGCACACTTGGGGCCCCACAGCAAGTTCATAGGTAAAGAGAGAGAAAGAGCCAGTTGGGCCTGGGGTTCTCTTTTTATTGAGGTCCAGGGTGGGTGCCTAGCATTTCACGGGCTGACTTTTTGTTGTTGAATTAAAAAAGTAAGAGTGGGAATTTAAAGCAAGGGAAGAGAAAAAACAGTGGCCCAAATTGTCACTTACCAAAATCAACCAAGATTTTTAAAACAAAGGAGCCTCAGTGGGGGAGGCTCTTTAGCTAGTCATGTGGCTGGCAATGTATTTATTCAAGATAGCCACCTTTGAAGTGGATGCTTTGGCAATCAAAGCTTAAGTCAGACCCTTGCATTATAAAAATATATACATTAAAAAAAAAAAGAAAAGGAAACCCAACTGTCAGAACTTATACGACAAAAAGGAACAGTTCAGGAGGTGAAAGTCTGGAAGAGTACATTGCCAAGGGAAGTGAGAATATCACCCAGGAGGGACTGGTCAGCAGTGTTAAATGCTAGTGCAAGGTCAGTCAGAGGAGTTGCTCAAAAAGAAATGCTACCAAGAGGTTGGGTAGGATAAAAACTAAAAAGAGACTTTTGCCCCCTATTTTTTTTAGAGAGAGAGAGAGAGAGAGAGAGAGATGGGGAAAAGGGCAGAGGGAAATAAAGAATCTTAAGCAGGTTCCATGCCCAGCGATAAGGGGCTCAATCCTACAACCCTGGGATCTTGACCTGAGCCAAAATCAAGAGTCAGATGTTGAACCAACTGAGCCTCGCAGGTGCCCCAAGAGGTGACTTTTAGGATTGGCAATTAGGAGGTCACTAATGAGTTCAAGAGAGCTAGTGTTGTGTTGTGATGGGCCAGAAACCTTTTGCAGTTGGGTATGAAGTAAATGAAAATGGAGAACTGTGATAAGCTAAGATCACTGATATGAGTTTGGTGGTAAAGAGAAGAGAACAATGGCAGAATGCTAAGGGGGAAGGCAGGCTTAAGGAAAACATTTTGAAGGGTGGTGGGAACAGAAACAGTGGAGAGGGAGAAACTGAGGATACAAGCAAATTCACACAATAATGACACCATGGTGGTAGAGCCTGGTGGAGGGTATAGGAGCACATGGGGTGGAAAACAGGGTTTTAGAACATCTGCTCTCAGAAATATGAACAAGAAGACATTCAAGATAACCGGAAGTGTTGCTGAGAAGTACTAATGACTAAGTGATATCACATAATATGAATTTATAGTAGAGCCCAGTTCCTTGTGGCCACATTTGACTCATCTTTATATCACTGGGTCTAGAATAGTGTTTTGTACACAGCAGATATGGCAAATGGTAGAATGAATGAGGAAAATAAATATGTGAATAAGTGATTGACCATTGTAGCAGGGATAGAAAAATTGGCCAGTGACATCCATGCAAGGTCAGGAAAACTGATTATGGCATAAAATAAGGAATGTAGAATCTGAAGTGCTGGAGAGGCCACTATTAAATGATTGACCAGTGTCTGAGCTGGATAGGGAAGGAGATGGAACCAGGAGGAGGCGATAGTTTGGATGCATTGCATATGTCATGTGGACAAAGAAAGAGTTCAATATGGTTTGCAGTAGCAGGAGAACTAAAATTCTCCTAGCAAGTATAATTTCAGCATTTAACATGGTGGTGAAACAGATCATCTTCAAGTATGAATTACTGATGCTTTTAGACACAGAGGGTATTTTTTAGAGATAGAGGGTGTGGAGAACAGGTGGACCTGAGGCTTGGAAGGGAGGGGTCATCACCAAATAAGGCTGAGAGCAAGGAAGGGAATATTGGAAGCAAAGAAGGAAGACTGCAGATTTCACAGTTTTGCCAATGTTTGGCACTGTTGACTGCAATTTAGGAAAGATAATTAGAAATAATCCAAGAGTTATTAAGACTCTGCCTCCTTTCTTCCTTCCCTCCCTGCCTCAATCTTTCTCCTTCTCTCTTTACCCATGGCTAATTTTGCTATAAAAGACCCTTATTTTCAGAAACTTGATTAAATGAAATATTAGGCCTATTTACCAAGCTTCTGAAGATTCATAGTGATTTTAATTATATCGATAGAAAAGAAATTTATATAATAGAATGAGAAAATTTTGCCAATATTTATTTTCATTTATCTGTGATAAAATATGTCAGCACCTTAATTTTCTTAGATATGAACTTGTTGTTAAACATAGTCTTTAATTTTAATTTAAACAGCTGTATGAGAGAAGTTGTTCCACAAATTTTTGCTGCTATTGTGTAGATATTAAGAACCAATCAATCTAAAAAGGCATGTTGACACAATCATTTTATGTTTATACCTGTAACATCATACAGGTATGATCATGAAGGTAACATCATTTCCTTCCTTTTGCAGATTACATTCAGATATTTTGGCAGAGACTTCTTCAATCCTCTTATACCTTTTTCTTAGAAATATTTTTGTAACAAGTGACATAAAAATTAAAGAAGAAAGTCTTTTCTGTGATAATATTAAAGGCAATGAGATTTTCCCCTCTCAACAAGTAAGTGAATTAAAGTGACTAAAAAGGTGCCTATTTTTCCCTTTATTTGTTTCTTGATGTTTCAAGTTCATGTTCTTTTGGGATTGTATATCCTGATTTGTGGAGGTCATTTTATGATTGTACAGGTTTATTTGATATTCCATGTAAGTTGCATAGGCCCAAATTCATATATAGTTTTCTTCTTTTCAATTTATTTTTTGTGTCTACAAAAGTAGTATAAATTTCAAATATTCAAAAAATTATAATGTATAAAGTGAAATCTAATGTAATTTTATTGCTCTTAAAAATACTGAGTTTTTCTCTGTTTTGTTTTATTATACCTGATTTATAAAAATATACATAGGCAAATTATTATAATAATAATTTTTTTTATAAAAATGACTTCACAATCTACTTGCTATTCCATAATTTGCCTATTTAACTTTTAAAATAATTTATCTTGTACATGTTTTCATGCAGGTACATATCAATTTACCAAATTCTTTTTTTTTAAGTTCTTAGCTTATTAATCCTCTTATGAAAAATCTGCACAGTCACCACAGATAAAGTCACTGCAGAACCTTTATTCCTTTTGTTATCTAATCTCCAGCTCGCCTGTTGCTCGCACCACCATTGGCTTCTGCAGTCCCCTGACTTCTTCATTCTGTTCTCCTGTTCCTTTCCCTGTTTTCTGGAGGCCTTTTTCTTCTCACACGGGCCATGTCTTACAAGTCTACGTTTGGGTTCATTTTTCTGTGCATCATCCAAGGAACCAACCATAAATCACGCCAAAGCCAGTTGTCTTGCCACCACCAAAATGGGTTCTGAATCCAATACAAAGATGGCATCTCGTGTGGTCCATTTTGGCTCATTTTTCCCGAATTTCTATCTCAGATACTGTTGCCTTTACAGGGTGAAGAACATCAATGACCTTTTGTTTCCATACCAAGTTCTTTTTAATTTTAATATTGCATTCCTGTACAGAGGCAAGATGTAACCCATCTCCTGCTGATGGATTCTCAGGGTTACTATGAACATTGCTATGTGTACCTCTCCAACCTTACAATGCTCTTGCTTTTAGTAACAATCCTTCACTATTTTTTTCCATTCTAGATTGAGAGTCACTCTTTGTCCCTCTCCCTCTTTCCTTCTTTCCCCATGTGTTTGTTTTTCACAGTTGCTTTTTCCTACCCTTCCACTTATTAATTAATTAATCAACCAATAAATTGTTACATGAGACTATGCCAGTGTCTATGGATACAAAAATGAAAAAAACATGACTCTCTTGTCCAGGGCAAGTTCACAGTCTTACAGAGCCCAAGCACTCACAGCCATCATCCTGTTCTTTATGTGTTGCCCTTAGTTTCTTCTCTCAACATACAATCTGAAAATGAAGGCAGCCTTTAAGTACTTCAATGAATTCCAGAATGCTAGACTACCATTTTAGTAATAATTTGCTCTATGAAATCTTCCTCCAGGAAAGGGAAAGAAAGAGTAAGATAGGATTCTTATTATTTTTAAGAATCACAAAAGCCTAGCTTTCTATTTTACTACTGTTTTTACTTAAATAGCAGAAGTATAATAGAAGATTAGTTTGGTCTACTGAAAATTTATCATTTTTTTCCCCACAAATCCAGAAAGAAAATGGGACTGTTAATCAAGTGAGGGACAGTATTATAGAGACATAACATTTTAATTATTATTTGTTATAATTTATGTTTTGAAAAAGCTAGATTTTTTCTAACATTAAAATATAGCCACATTTTTATTTTACCAATTAAAAAAGATCAGTTTCTTTTTCATTACTAGTGGCATTTCTGTTGTTTTACAAAATATTCTAAAGTTTAATTCTAAGTATTATCCATACTTAGCATTATTGGGAAATTAGAGTCATTCTTGCGTTTAGATTTTCTTCATATCAGCATTTCAACATACCAAGGTGTTGTTAAGCCAGAAGGATCACATTTCCTACCCTTTCTTCTCCTTAGAGGCACATTAGTTAAGCACTTGATGTTCCCTTTGGGTAACAATACCTGTTTCTTTACAGATTGCTAGATTAATTGAATGTGAGAGAATATTAGTGGCATTGGAACTTAGCAACTACCTAAATGATTCCAGTTATGCCCTTCAAGCTGTGACCCAGTGTTATGGCCTCCTTGCTCCTATAATCTACCACAATATTGTTTTGGTACCTGTTGTACAGGTAAGCATATTCCACTCCCTCAGCCCCCACCAATAAGGATATTTTTACAAAGGCAATTCAATAATGAATTTTGGAAAAGGAAAAACAATGTATCTCTCATAACATACAAATAGGTCAAAGACAAGTGTTATGAAATTTCATGAGTTAACTGAAAAACATTTTAATAATTTAAATTATGTCTAGGCAAACAGACATAAATAAAACATAAATAAGGACTCAAATGTGTTTCTCTGAAAACATTAAACCCCATTGCTGTCCATGTTTAAACATTGGCAATCTGTTTTTCTAGATTTTTTAAGCCATTTCAATTTGTATGCTTTTGTAATGTTAGAAGCAGCAATACTTATTCAAAAACATATTTTTAAAGTCATCATTTGGGGAAAAAATTGGTGAATGTCCCAGGAAAAAATACTGGGTGTCTTGGTGATGGAGGAGCTGGAATTTATGGAAAAAAGGTAAGTGAGAGCTGGCTAAAGGAGTTATATTAGTTGTTTATGCTTCCTAACAAATCACCATAGTCAATCTCATAGTTTCTGTGGGACAGGAGGCTGGAAATGGGTTGGCTGGGTCTTCTGCTCAGGGTCTCTTCAGGTTGAAATCAATGTGTTGGCCAGAGCTCTGATCTCTCCTGAGGTTCTGGAGCCTTTTCCAAGCTCACTGGTTATTGAGAGAATTTATTTCCTTGTGCTGTGTGATAGAAGGTCCTTACTCCTAAGAGCTCATGGCCAGTTTCCTGCCACATGGTCTTCTCCATAACATGGCAGTCTGTTTCCCCAAGACCATCAGGAGAGTTCCTCTAATATGCATGAAGTCTTATATAACATAATGTAGTCATGAGAGAGAAGATCTTATCACATTCACAGGTCCTACCCACATGTTAGAAGGGATTATGACAGGGCTTGTACTCCAGGGGAAGGAATCTTGTGGACTGTTTTAGAATTCTGCCTACCACAGGGAAGTAATGAGAGAGGTAAGATTTTAGTGCTGATACTTAATAGAAAGTTTTCATCATCATCATTGTTGCCATCATTATCATCTCATCAACTCAGATTTTGAGGACCAAGAAGATGTGAGTGATCTCATGCAAAGCATAACACTTTTTAATTCACCATTGAGAAAATTAGTCAGAGGGCTTAACAAATAATTAACAAATAATTTAACAAATATTTTCCTTGGAGTGGCTATACTGGAGCATAGATATGCCTCCTCTCACATCCCTTAAGCTCAGCTGCTTAAGAGATCTGCCTCTAAAATCCAAAATCTAAACTCATAGTTGTCAGCCTTCTACATCATTTGTAGATGGAATGTAAGGCAGTATTCTCAAGTGTGGAATATGCTTTCTCCAGAACCCAAAGATATTATTCTTTCTTCTTAGAAGTGAGAGATGCCAGATGTCAGACCTACTCTGGGTTGAGGGGTAGGGGTGTTTCAGCACATCCCAGATATTTTATTAATGTGGCAGGTTCCTGAATCTTTACCAGGTTTATTCCTGCCCTCTGGAAGGCATGTATCTTATCAGGGTCTTTAATATATTTGTCATTTCTTGCTTTTTATTCCAATTAACATGTTTGTTTGTTTGTTTTTTGTAAACATGTTGTTGATGTACTGGTCCAGTGTTTTGTTTTGAGAAATGTCCAGAGAGTTCAGGTCCTTTCATAAAAGATGTGAGAGGGTGCAAGAGTTACTATTGCCCTGGGGCAAGATGTTAAACAAATACTATTGTATTCCCAGTATGAATGGGAACTTCTTCAGGTACTTCTTCCCCATAGGATAGAAAAGATTAGCCATAACAATGCATAGCATTTATTGTCTTCTAGCAAGGATACCACAATGGGACAAGCTACTGCAACTGGTGCTCAATTGGTTGAGTTCAAGTTAATCCACTGTCATCCTCTGGCATCCCACTGATTAAGAATGCCTTTAGAGGGGCGCCTGGGTGGCTTAGTCGGTTAAGCGTCCGACTTCGGCTCAGGTCATGATCTCACGGTTCGTGGGTTCGAGCCCCGCGTCAGGCTCTGTGCTGACTGCCAGCTCAGAGCCTGGAGCCTGTTTCAGTCTGTGACTCCCTCTCTCTCTGACCCTCCCCTGCTCACGCTGTCTCTCTCTCTCTTTCTCCTAGAAATAAATAAAACATTAAAAAAAATTAAAAAAAAAAAAAAGAATGCCTTTAGCTATAGCTCAGAGAATAGGTTATAGCTCTGCGGAAAACCCTCAAGAAAGGAGTTTCTAATTAAATTGTATTGTTTAGAATAGGAAAGTGAAACAGAAAGGAGGTTCCAGAAATAGGCCTCAGTATGTATGAGAATATAATATATGGCAGAATTAGCATTCCAATTCAGTGGGAAGAGAGTGGATATTTTAAGTCAATGGTGACAAATCATTATTCATCTGATATGAATGGATATTCATCTGAAAGAAAATAGAGTGTGACACCTATATTGTACCATATATAAAAAAGTCCAGATGTACTAAAGATTTAAATGTAAAATAAAGCAAAAAATTGGAAGAAAAAAATCCTAGGAGATTACATATGTAATCCCAGGGTTGTGGAAACCCTTTCTAACCAAGACAAAACTCTTAGAAATAACAAGAAAGATAAGAAAATCCAGTGGCTAAGAAACATGAAAAGATGCTCAAACTCTGAATATCCTTAGAAATGTACATTAAATGGTTAATGTAATATTGTTGACAAAATTGCAAAGATCTGTAACTCCTCTTCTTGGTCAGGATGTGTGGCAAAAGCACTCTCATTCATCGATGGGGGAAATGTGAATTGTTGTAGACTTTGATTTTGGTAAACCAATCTTAATTTTAATTAAACTAAATTAATTTAAATAAAATTAAAAATAAATACACTTGACACAGCAGTCCCTTTATTAGTAATTTATCCCATAGAATAAAATCACTAGTTAGTAAGATGATACTCCTTGTTCCACCCCTTAGTTCCCAGGTGCACGTGTTCCACCTACTGGGGTCATAGTACCACAAAACTGTCATTGATTTAGAGTGTATCCTTTGCCCTAGAAGATGGTGCTTCAGACTCACTAGGTACTATCTTAAGGCTGGTGTCTCAGTTGCCACTCATATTGGCAAGTGAGCATGTACAAGGATGTTCATTGTGGCCTTTTTGGTGATGGTTAAAAAGCTGGAGACAGGGGCACCTGGGTGGCTCAGTCAGTTAAGCATCCAACTTTGGCTCGGGTCATGATCTCACAGTTCATGGGTTCGAGCTCCACGTCGGTCTCTGTGCTGACAGCTCAGAGCCTGGAGCCTTCTTTGGATTCTGTCTCTCTTTCTCTCTCTGCTCCTCACCCATTCACTCTCTCTCGCTCTCTCGCTCTCTCGCTCTCTCGCTCTCACTCTCGCTCTCTCTCTTTCAAAAATTAATTAACATGAATTAATTAATTCATGGAGGAGGGCACTTATGGGGATGAGCACTGGGTGTTGTATGGAAACCAACTTGCCAATAAACTACTTAAAAAAAAATAAATTAACATTAAAAAAAAACAAAAACAACTGAAGACAAAGAGGAAATGTAGTAACTGGAGGATGGCCAGTATACCAGATTGTAAAACATCGATTGTAAAAGTGTGCAACATGGAGATTCTGGAAATGGCTGAATAAATGATGGTTATTCCACACTAAATCGTATTGTGCAGCCGTTGGCAATAATGAATTTGAGCTATCCCCATAGAGAGATTTTTCATAAGACATGGATGAAAGACAAATGCACACTTCAAACAAGTGTTTATAAATCCCATTTTGTAACATAACATTAACCCTCCCTCTATGTATGTCTATGCATTTGTATGTATATATATGATTATAAGAGCCTGAATAAAACTATAAAACTACTAGGTTTCTAACATGATGTGGTGATATGCTACAGTAGGAGGCAGGTGGTGATGGGGAGGAATTAAAGAAACATTAAAAAACACTTATAAGTGTACAGTAACAATACTAATAATATCGTTAGAATGGTGGCTTGAAGCAATTAGTATGCTCACAAAGGACCAATATCCATATGTTAATTTGTCCTTTGATAATCTGGATGATTAATGGATTGATGCATCTCAGCTCTACTTTTCTGACAGTAATGTTGCTCAGAACAGTGCAATAATATTGAAAGCTAAACTTAATTGTCTAGCTCTTGACCAAATTCAGGATCATATAACATTCAGCAAGGAGAGGCGAGGATGTGGAGAAATGGGCACCCTCCTACACTGTTGGTGGGAATGTAAACGGGTACAGCCCCTCTGGAAAACAGTGTGGAGGTTCCTCAAAAAAATAACAATAGAACTCCCATAAGACCCAGCAATAGCACTGCTAGAAATTTACCCAAGGGATACAGAAATGCTGAGGCATAGGAGCACATGTACTCCAATGTTCATAGCAGCACTCTCCACAATAGCTAAAACATGGAAAGAGCCTAAGTGTCCATCAACAGATGAATGGATCAAGAAGATGTGGTTTATCTATACCATGGAATACTACATGGCAATGAGAAACAATGAAATGTGGCCATGTGTAGCAACATGGATGGACCTTGAGGGTGTTATGCTGAGCGAAATAAGTCAGGCAGAGAAGGACAAATATCATATGTTTGCACGTATAGGAGGATTAGGAGGAACTTGACGTTGGACCATGGGGGAGAAGAAGGGGGGAAATGGTGGGGCAAAGGGAGAGAGGCAAACCATGAGAGACTCTTGAATGCTGACAAAAACTGAGGACTGATGGATGTGGGGGGAAGGGGGGATGGGCATGGAGGAGGACACTTGTGGGGATGAGCACTGAGTGTTATGTGGAAACTAATTTGACAATAAACTATTTGTAAAAAAAAAAAAAAAACATTCAGCAAGGAGACTAGGAAGTAAATACTGATATTAATAGATTTCCTGGGATATGAATGCTTGGTTTTAATTTTAAAAGAAACTATTATTTCAAGTACCTGGTATCACTTTATATTTAATATGGTACCTCCTTCTCCATATGTTTTTTTAGGGTTTTCCTAAGTGTGGGTGTGCTTTTAGTGTCTTGTACATGTAATATTCTGCCTATAATTTTTATGGCACTTGTCAAAATGTGCTTTGTTTTGTAATCTTTGTATACTTATTTTATCCTCCATACTGGTTTTCAAGTTACTTTAGATGAGGGACTAATCTGAAATTGAATATATGAACTTTATCTCAGAGAACATTCTTTTATACATGATAAGCAATTTATTGATAATTATTGAAAATAAATTTGATGGCTTAAACTCTTGCATGATTTGAATAGAACACTTTGTAATGGGTGAAGATATTTTTCAACAGAAACTCTGTGCTTCTGTTTTTTAGATCTTGATAAAGTGTGTAGTGGTTTTGCAAGGACTACCAACCATCGTCCCCTCGAAGAAACATTTTGCAAATTTTGAAAGTGTACAGCACATGGTAGCTTGTTGTATCTTCTACATAACAAAGGTATTTGTCTCATGCTTTGCTTCATATCATAAAATTTAGGAATAGTAATGATTTAGAAAGTTAAGTTACTTTTAATTAACTTTTTTTTTTTAATGTTTTATTTACTTCTGAGAGAGAGACAGCGTGAGCAGGGGAGGGTCAGAGAGAGAGGGAGACACAGAATCTGAAGCAGGCTCCAGGCTCTGAGCTAGCTGTCAGCACAGAGCCCGATGCGGGGCTCGAACCCACGAACCGTGAGATCATGACCTGAGCCGAAGTCAGACCCCTAACCAACTGAGCCACCCAGGCGCCCCACTTTTAATTAACTTTTAAAAGTACTTTAAAAAATAGTACAAAGCACTTAGATCAAAAGTTGCCCGAGTGGGTCAGTTGGTAAAGCCTGGAGGGTGTATCTTAGGCTAGGGCAAAGGGTGGAAAAGAGTACATTTTATGGGACCTCATTCACTTTGGAAACCAGAAAGAGCTAAGAGATCAGAGGCCAAGAGGTAGGCTTATTTATCTTCGTTGCTTGGCTCAGAGGTCAGCATTATGTGTTTCTTCAAAGGCTTTAGTTGACTGAGTCCAGTGAAATTCCTCAAAGTAGGGCCATATCTCTGCTTGCATGTTTTATATGGTTTTCAGAGGATTTTTGTGATTTGGTCAGGGATCTGGAAGAATACTGCATTGGTGGGCTGATCTGATCCATCACTTTATTGGGATTTCAGTTTGCTTCAGTGAAGGTCTTGAAACAGAGAGACCTTTCTCTTCTACCTTAGCAAAAGAAGTAATGATTTTTTTGGCTGTTTATGGTCTGATCTCAGGGGCAGAAAGTCATATTCTTTCCATCACCCACTGGTTTACCACTGCTGGAGACACATCTTTAATCTTGTCTGTGTAGATACTGAGGGAGGATAGTCATTAGCAGGAAGAGAGAAATAATAACTCACTTAAGAGGACTCAGAACTCCAAGGGGCAGACCAAACACCAGATTAACTGTGGTTTCACTCTTACTATGTTCGAAAAGACCAGAGATAAATTGAAAAAAAAAAAGAAAAAGAAAAAAAGAAAATTTTCAAGATGGTGAAAAGCAATTAAATGGTCAAAACAAAACAAACAAACAAAAAAAGCAACAAAAGGTCTTTTGTAACTGAACAAAAAAATGTTTGTTTAAAAAATTGAACAGATGAAAATGGTATTTGGTTAATGGTATTTCTTGAGTCAAATCCGAAAGGTCAAGAAATACCTGACCACGTAGAATGGAATTACTTCGAGATAAATTCATAAGGCAGATCCAGAAGTCCTAACATGAAATAAAAGGAGTTCTGGGGGCGCCTGGGTGGCTCAGTGGGTTAAAGGTCCAACTTTGGCTCAGGTCATGATCTTACAGTTTGTGAGTTCGAGCCCCGCGTCAGCCTCTGCACTGATAGCTCAGAGCCTGAAACCTACTTCGGATTCTATGTCTCCCTCTTTCTCTGTCCCTCCTTCACTTGTGCTCTTTTTCCCTCTCTCTCAGACAATGAATGAATGTTAAAAAAATTTTTTTTAAAAAGGAGTTCTGGAGGTAGAATATTAAAAAATAGAGAATAGCCTTGCTCAGTCCCAGGCAGGATTAATGTAAGAGGATATGTGTTGACACTTGGTGCAGAGATTCTTGAAGTCCAGGGATAAAGAAAAATCATAGTTTTGAGACCCAAAGATCAGGTTATTTGCAATGGAATGAGAATCCATTAGTTTCAAACTTTTTATCAGCAACAGTAGAAGCTAAAATATTGGAGCAACATTTGTAGAATCCTGAAGGGAGAAGACCAAGGTCCAAAAACTGATAGCCAGCAAAGATAGCATTCATTTGTATGGGCAAATAAACATTTTCAGAAGTGCAGGCGTTTAAAAAGTATTCTGCCCATGTACTTATCTGAGGAGAACACTTGAGGAGATGCTCTATCAAATGACAATTGGTTCAGAAGAGAAATCCCAAGACAGGGAAAGACAAAAAGGAAAGGAATAATGGGAGCAATGAATTTGCAATATATATTATTAAAATTAAATAGGTAATAATGATGTGATGAGGATTTTGTAATATAAATGCTAAGTAGGGATTCTTGAAACAGAAACATTATCTTTGAAAGAAAAAACTTATTGGTAACCTAGAACTTAAATTTTATCTTGTTTGGGGTCAAGGGAGAGGAGAGCAAGGTGCATGGTTGTATGTCTTACAAAAAATACATGTAGTATATACATATACTATAAAATCATTAGTTTCTCTTGATAGAATATGTGTTTTTAAAGATGACTCAGGAGGGGCGCCTGGGTGCTTCAGTGGGTTAGTCGTCTGACTCTTGATTTCAGCTCAGGTCATGATCTCATGGTCATGACTTTGAGCCCTGCCTGGGGCTCTGCACTTGGCATGTAGCCTGCTTAAGATTTTTTCTCTCTCTCTCTGCCCCTCTCCTCCCCTCACTCCCTTCCTCTTTCTCTCTCATAAATAAGTAAATGGATTAAATAAATAGATAGATAGGTAGATAGATAGGTGTCTCAGGAAGATGTAGCCATGTGCAAAACTATAAAGCACAGTAAGACTTGTAAGTTGACAGGAAGGAAAAATGAACAGAAGAATAACAGGAAGGAAAAGGCTAATTCAGCAAACCCAAAAAGGAAGAAGAGATAGTATTTAAGATAGAAGGAATACAATCAAGTATATTAATGACTTCACTAAGTATAAAGGAACTCAGAAGACAGAAATGGCCAGATGAGCTAAAAAGTCAGATCCAAATGTTTATAATTATAAGAAACTCTCATAAAACAATGTGACAAACACTGGTTGAAAAATAGATGGATAGACAGAGTTAAATGCAAACACAGATAAAGGAGGAGTAGCCATTATTATATCTGAAAAAGCAGAAGTCAGGGCCCCAAACATTAATCAGGACAAAGAGAGGCATTATATAATTTTCTTCAATGTCTGTTCTGTCTGATTACCCTTCTCTGCTCCTGGAAGGCATCTGATCACTTTCTGTCTTAGGACACTGTCATTGTCAAGTATTAAAGATCAAGTATGAATTAAAACAAAACTTGCATTTTTTTTTACAACAGCAAATTAAAGAAGAAAAACAATTAGATTATGTGAAAAAATGCTACAAAGGCATTTGATAACACTTAGCAACCTTTCCTAAAAAAAATTATACATAAGTTAGGCATAGATGGAATCTATCGAACAATGATAAAGACATTCACCAAAATTTTATAGCAAGTACACTAAATGGTGATTTTCTGAAACTGTTTCCTTAAAAATCAGGTATAGAAGATGCTGACCCTTAATAGTGTGATTCATTATTGGTAGAGATTCTGTCTTATACAATAGATAAGGATATGAAATAATTTTATAATATTAAAAAACTGGGGTGCCTGGGTGGTTCAGTTGGTTAAGCGTCTGACTTTAGCTCAGTTCATGATCTCACTGTTCACAAGTTCGAGTCCCACATCGGGCTCTGTGCTGACAACTCAGAGCCTGGAGCCTGTTTCAGATTCTGTGTCTTCCTCTCTGTCTCTGCCTCTCCCCCACTCATGCTATCTCTCTCTCTCTCTCCCAAATAAATAAACATTAGAAAAAATTAAAAAGTGTAAATTAATCTCTAATTGTTCAGGTTTCAAAACTCGTGAGAATCTGGTAAAAAATTATTACAATTAAAAAAGAATTTATAAAATAATTGTATGTGAACTGCTTACAAACTTATTTTTTAATACTAGCAGTAGCCAGTTAGAAATGGAGAAAGGAAAATATACCACTTATAATATATAATATTTTAAGACAGGTAACCATATGATTTCACTCATATGTGGAATTTAAGAAACAAAACAGATGAACATAGTGGGGAGAAAAAGAAGGGCAAACCAAGAAACACAGTCTTAACTATAGAGAACAAACTGAGGGTTGATGGAGGGGAGGTGGGCTGGGCTGGGTTAAATAGGTGAAGAGGATTCAGGGGAGCACTTGTTGTGATGAACACCAGGTCTTGTATTAAGTGATGAATCAGTAAATTGTACCCCTGAAACTCATATTACACTGTATGTTAACTAACTGGAATTTAAATAAAAACTTGGAGGAAAAAAATACAGTATTTTAAACCCAACGAAGTGCTAAAAGACCCAAATAAAAGAACTGTGAAATCTTACTTAAGAACACAAAATAAAATTTGAACATATGGCAGGCCATTCGAGGTCCCTGAATATGAAGACTTACTGTCATAGAAATATAAATCCTTCCTAAAATAATATTTAAATGTAATATAGTTCTAATCGGAATCCCAAGGGGGTTTCTCTGAAACTGATTAGAATAATTTAAAAGTTCTCAGTACATACTAAGATTTATTATAAGGCCACTTCAATAAAAAATGGTGTTAACAAAGTAATAGGCAAATAGTTCAGAAGAATAGACGGGTCCAGGAGTAGCCATTCCCAGGTCTAGAGAAGAACGTAATATATGACAAAGGTGGCATTTGGACTCATTGGGAAAATTATAATTTATTAAAATATTTTATTTAATAAAAGGTGTTGATATTATAACTGACTGTTCATCTGAAAATAAACAAAGCCAGAGATCTACCTCCTACTGTAAACAAAATAAAGTCCAGATGGATATTTGTATAGCTTTGAAGTCAGAAGAGACCTTTTTCAATAAGGCATATAATTTAAAAGGTACACAGAAAAAGATAGGTAAACAGATTACATGATAATTAAAAGAATCTTTTGTTGCAAGACACTATTAACAAGGCTTAAAGGCAAATCTTAAAAAAATATTTGACAGATACAGGATTATTAAAATTGCCTCATGAGGTAATCAATGGGAAAATATGAAATAATTTTAAAGTTTGGGAAAGAAGAATCAGATTTATTTTTAATTATGAAGGATATGTTTCAGTCACCTTGAAAAGTGAAGTAGTGAACAGGTACCAGATGATGAATGGGCATCTAATGAGGTCAGAGAAGAGCCATTCAAGGTTTTATTTTTAAATTTTTTAAATATTTATTTTTGAGAGAGAGAGAGAAACAGAGAACGGGCAGGGGAAAGTCAGGGAGAGAGGGAGACAGAATCTGAAGCAGGCTCCAGGCTCTGAGCTGTCAGCACAGAGCCCAACATGGGGCTCGAACTCACAAACTGTGAGATCATGACCTGAGCCAAAGTTGGATGCCTAACTGACTGAGCCACCCAGGCAGCCATCAGGGTTTTAAACCTAGAAATGACAGAATGAAATTTGCAATTTAGGAAAAAGAAATTATCCTGGTGCAGCAACAGCTAATAGAGGGGGATAAGACTTGAAGCATGGAAGGAGTTAGAAGGTGAGAGATGATAAACTGAACAATGGCAGTCTCCCCTTATCCGCAGTTTTGCTTTCCACGGTTTCACTTACCTGTGGGCAACTGCGTTCAGGAAGCAGATGGGCCTCTGTCTAATGAGTTGTCAGGAGGTCAGTGGTAGCCTAATGCTGTGTCATGGTGCCTACATCATTCACCTCACTTTCACTCATCACATAGGCATTTTATCATCTCCTATCATCACAAGGGGAAGGGTGGGCATAGTACAAGATATCTTTTTTTTTTTATAGTACAAGATATCTTAAGAGAGATTCTGTTCACATAGCTTTTATTACAGTATACTGTTATAATTGTTCTATTTTATTTTTAGTTATAGTTGTTAACCCCTTACTGTGCCTGAGAAATTAAACTTTATCATAGGCACACATGTATTAAAAAAAAAAACAAACCCATGTATATCAAGATTGGTTCTATCTGCAGCTTCAGGCATCCACTAGGGTCTTGGAACATATTCCCTGTGGATAAAGGGGAGGCTTCTATAGTGTGAAATAGTGGGAGTTAGAATTGAAAGGATTTAAGTTATTTATGAGATAGAGTCGACAACCTGTAAAACTACCGAGTACGTGGGGATAAAGGAGAGACAGGGAAGAGTCAACAACTGGACTTAGCAGTTGGGTGAATACAAGGCTATTTGTTGGACTCTGGATAGGGAGTAATTTTGTGCGGAAAAAGGAGAAAAGATAATGAGTTTTGAATATATTGACTTTTGGGGCTAAAAGGATATCCAAAGAGCTGTATATTATATAATTGGAACTACAGGCTTGGTGTTCAAGAGAGTCCAAATATGTATAAAGACAAAGCCATCATTAATATGTTGACTCAAATGAACAATATAAAGAAATAGTATCATTTGGGGACGGTGTGTAGAGTGAGTAGGGAAGAGAATTATTTAAGAGTGCACTTTTAGAGTGCACTTAATCCAAGGGGCCTGTCCTCCTTCCATTAGCCAAGAGGAAGAAGAGGAGAGTTGATTGAGACAAAAGCTGTTTTGTCATTCCTAACCTCAACCTTGAGAATCTTTCTGTCTGCCATTATCATGTGGCATAACCGGTGAGAAAGCAGGAGTCCCACATAATCCAAAGTACACCCTTCTGTTTCTTTTTTTAAAATTTTTTAAAAATGTTTTTATTTATTTCTGAGAGAGAGAGAGAGAGAGACAGTGTGAGTAGGGGAGGGTCAGAGAGAGAGGGAGACACAGAATCTGAAACAGGCTCCAGGCTCTAAGCTAGCTGTCAGCACAGAGCCCTATGCAGGGCTCGAACTCATGAACTGTGAGATCACGACCTGAGCCAAAGTCAGACACTTAACCCACTGAGCTACCCAGGTGCCCCTCTGTTTTGAATGTTACAATTATATGCACATTATGGTGGGCTAAGAGTATTATCTTCCAAGGTGACTTTTCTTTAGAATATCTTCTCTGCTTGGCCTTTCCCCTCCCAGATTTGCCCATCAGTAAGTATTTCCAGGAGAGGGATGTCTTTTTCAAATAAGAGAAGGCCAGGTTATACTCTCTTTCTAGGGTACTGGACAGCTACTCACTTTGCATTTAAATAACTAATAGCTACTGCAGTGTTTCTTCCAGAACAAAGAAACTCTATTCCAAAGCAGTTTATTGCTCGCAAGTTGCCAATAGCAACTGCTCCTGCTAAAAACCAACCAACCAGGGGTGCCTGGGTAGCTCAATCAGTTAGGCATCCAATGCTTGATTTTGGCTCATGTCATGATCTCATGGCCCTGAATTGGGCTCCATCCTGGGCTTGGAGCCTGCTTAAGATTCTCTCTCTCAAAACAAAACAAAACAAAACAAAACAAAACAAAACAAAACAAAACAAAAACCCAACCAACCAACCAACCAACCAACCAACCAAAAAACCAATTCTGCTTATCCAGGTATTCCACATTTGACCATTAAAGGAGAGGAGCCAGGAGAGGGAACAGATGAGGATATAGGACCAAGATCTCCAAGAAGGCAGGGGGTAGTGAGACCCTAGCAGAGGTAGGAGGGATTGGTCTGGACAGGAGATTGACCTGTCTCCTCTAACAGGAGGGTAGGATGGCTGGAGTTACAGGTGACTCTATGTATGTTTCTAGACAGGAGATAAGCTAGTTTCCCTGCATTTCCTCTGTGAAAAGGAAGCAAGGTCATTTGCTGAGAGTAAGGTGGGTTTCAGAGATTGAGAAAAATGGGAGGTTTTGCAGCATTTCCTGTGGATGATGGGAGAGAGTACTGACCTAGAAAAAAGGACCAACATTTGGGGCCTACTGCATGTTGAAGTCCTTAAATTCACATGTCACCTCTCTCAGCCTTGTAGGATTTTTGTCCTATAGCACATAGCAGGTTGGGGCTGGTCCTGCATTTCCTTACTTGCAGTCTGCGACTTGCCTACCTTTTCCCCCCAACTTGAAGAATCATATTGAGATCCAAGTGATATTATTGTAGAAATGACCCTGAATGTATTCTGGACATCTGTAAAAAGTAAAATGTACATTAATGTGAGGATTTTGATATCAGAGCTAGTTCTGTCCCAAATTGATATGCTGAGAATTGTCCTTTTGGAAGCTTACTCCAGCCTGACTATAGCTTCAGAACCCTGGCATAGCCTCAAGTCTCAGATTTCAGGTGTTCATTTTTTATAAACACATTTTTTGGTATGGATTTTCTGTTATGACATGGAAAGTCCAATTAGTCTAACGACTCTGTTTCCTTTCTCTGTTCTGCTTAAAACACTGGTAATCTTTTCAGATGGCTCAATCTTTCTTCTTTAAGCAGCAGTATTTTTTCTAAAAGTTGCCAGAATTCCAAATGAAGTGCCACTTCCTGAGACATGTCATCTTAAATGTTTCATTATTTTTTCATTGTTTAAAAATTATTATGCTAAACATCTGGCATAGTCTTTTTATTTCTGTTCACCATTTGGTGTGTTAAGTAGAATTGGCTCTCTATATTCCTTTTGATTGGAAAAATTCTTTATCATTTATCATTTTGTACTGTCATATTAAAATAAGGGGAAAAGATTACACAGTTCTCTCTAGTTCTAAGCCTCCAAGTATGTCAGAAAGCTGAAATGAGAGCAAACATTAGCTCCTTTCTGCTTTCTAATACAACATACTCCCTTTCATATTGATTTTATAACGACATTGGACTGTTTTGCCTGGCATTTAAAGCCCTGATTGACCTAACTCCAACTACCTTTTCAAGATGTATTTCACCGTTTTCCTTCCCACATTCGGTTCCATAGTCAGCATTAGTTTAATGCTATTTCCTGGTCCCATAGAAATATTTTCAGTTCTTATCACTTTGGATCAGGTAGGTATTATCAGATTTATGCAACCACTCAGTATATATCCTTTCCCTGTATGAGAAGTAACAGTTGTTACTTATCTTAAATAAATACTAAATTATTGGGCTTGACATAACATACCTACATCTAACAAATTCCTGCAAGCTTATTTATACTCTTAGAGAATTGCCTTATGAGATTCACCATGAATGTGTCCCCTTCATATGATGCTTCACTACAGCAGAGTATATGCAAATCAGACTACTGGCCAGGGAAACCTTTCTGGAGTTGAGGCTAGAGCCCAGCTTTTCATTACCAGGTGAAGCTATATAAATAAAGCAGGCAAGTTGTTCTGAGAAATTCCTCAGGGGTAGGAAGGAATGAAGGCCTGAAACCACAATGAGGGTCAGAATTTATGTCTAGCTCAGTATTTTGTAAGCTTCAAGTACAAGGAGATGAGTGCTTTATACTAGGTAAGGGCCAGGCTAGAGAAGGCCAAAGGATAGTAATTAGTAATGAATTGTGGATGAGAGCGGCTCCCCTTTTTATGATTGCAGCATGTTTCTCCTCTGATTCATGGAGAATCTGCCCAAAACAGCTTATCTCTAGTCTAGTCCACCACCAGAATGTCTTGTAAATCACTTACATATCTTAAACCACCTACCAACCCAAGATATTATGATGTCAGTAATTATGCCATTTCACACAGAAAGCAACTCAAGGCAGGAGGTCGTGGTTATATGGACTTTTTATAATGATTTTGTTTTAACATGGTTCTTTTAAGTGGAAATATTTTCTTAATAGTTATACCAAAACATATATGGCCATATGTCCTAGAAATATGGGAAATTTGGGACAACATTTGAAAATAGACAAGTGTTTCCAACAAGGAAATTAATAAATATTTTAAATTAGATTCTGCGTTCATGGAAAGAATATGATCTGGCAGTCATGATTATAAATTATGGAAAAAAGATGTTGGACATCACATCAGCGTGCAAATCTCTATTTGGTTTGACTGACCAAGAAGAAACACAAGAGGAGGTAATTGATTTTTGTTTCTCATCTTAAAACATATACTTATTTGAGTCTTTTAAACATAATGTAGTGTTAGCAAATGTGTTAGAAAATTGATCAGTTTTAAATTTGTCATATTTATATAAACAAAAAGTGGTATGTAGCCAAGAGCTTCTTTATTTAAAGGAATCCATGCTGGAATACTAGAGAGCCTCTTTCACCAGTACTGATCACCAGGTGTTGACAGAGCTTCCTACGCCCAGCTGGACATGGAACTATAAGCTCTCTAAAGTCTGTCCCAAACTGAAGATTTTATGATTCTGGGTGGGTCAGTGAATGTACTAAATACCCATCATAGCTTTTTACTTTGTTCACAGAAGATTTTTCCTAAACTCATTGTGTCACCTAAATTGTCTTCTTTACGAGACTACTAATGTCTGAGACTACTTTTTAGTATCTGCCTCCCATTGTATTGCCTTTTCTTAAAAGCATGTGGTTATGTATTTTTATGGATCAAATTTTGAAATGTTGCTTAGTTTCTGAGGAGCACTAGGAATTACTTGAAGCCTAATAATTCAGTGACTGGGGTGGGGAGAGAGACTGTCAACCCTGGACTATGTTTCAGTTAGACTGGCCCCATCTCTATCTCTATTACATGCTGAATTATATGCCAGAGTAAGTGTGTGCTTGCCACAGAAAGTTTCAAAAATCACCACTGTTTTACTGGATGAATTGTTTTTAGCCATAATACTTTTTGGAAGGTGAAGGGTTACTTTGTTTAGAGAGAGTTTTGATTAAGCTGGATGCAATTTGAGGGTTTTTCCATGAACTGTTGTTCACTCTTAGAGTCCATCAGCCGCCAGACCCTTTATGTCACCCAGGCCTTGACTCACAATCCTATTCCTTCACATCATTGCAGGGCAGGACCCCATGCATCTTTCCATGGAGACCCAAGCCCAGCGGAAGGTTGTGATACTTTTTTCTAAGACTGTAGGGACTGAGAAGCTAATACCTAATTTATAAGAGTCAGAAATTGTTATAGCCCTGCAAGGACCCTTTAAGCCTACAGGGGTTTAGGAGGGCTTTTTGTTTGTCTGTTTGTTTGTTTGTTTGTTTGAGAACTGGAGACATTAAGACGTTCAGTTCTCGGGCTCAGACTGTTGAAAACATGGTGAGGAGCCTGAGCACAGATCCACTAATACTTAATCCACTAATTGCAGATCTTGTTGTGTTTCAATGAAAGGCAAAGCAGCAAAGGCAATTAGCTTAGTTGTAAAGAAGATCCTCTGGGAAAAGAGAAAGGAAAAATGAAAAAGGAATACATTTTTGAGGTCAGGTTGGGAATTTTGTTTTGAGGATTTTTTTAGAGCTGTACCCTCAGTTGCTTTCAGAAAAGTTTGTATGGGTTGAAGGGGGTGGTGCTAATGAGGTGGAGGGGTGTTGAAGTAAGTAACTGGAAGGAAGGGAGAAGGGAAGAGAAGAAATATTTTGGTTAATTCCATAAAATACTGAGTACTGTGTTTGTCATTTAGTTGGAATAAAATGACTGTTATTATTAATTATTAATTTATATCACCTACATGTAGATCATAGTTTTATCCACCAAGCATGAAAGTATGAAATCATAGTTTAAAGATTATTTCTTGAAAGTGACAATTGTTGAAACATGTTGAAGAATGTTCTGACACTTAACCAATGTTTTTAGGGTTCTTCTAAGAAGTCTTACAAGTCTAAGAAGCCACAGCAGACATTATTACCTGAAAAATTAAATGAACAGCTGGCCTTGTTGGAGACCTACCTACTCAAACTGACAAAGCAATGTAGTTATTTTTTTTTCTTTCTGTATACTTTTGCCTGTCACTATGTTTTTTTAAAATAAGAAAATATTTTCTTAAAAGGATTAAGATGAGATTAGTATTTGGTAAATCCTTTAAGGTGCTTTTACATTATGTCATTAATCCTAAAAATACTCTGTTAATAACGGATTGCTAACCGCTTTTTTTCCGATGTGGTTCATAAAGATTAAGTGATTTATTTAGGATTACATAGCTGGCTTGTTTTTCAGCCTAAATCTTTTATTCTAAAGAAGGGTTTCTCAGCCTCGACATTCTTGGCAATTTGGGTCAGCTGATTCTTTGCCACGGTATACCCTATGATGATGTGCGGTATCCCTGGCCTCGCTCTACCTCTGGATGCTTGGCACAACATCTTTCCAGCTGTGACAGTCACCTGAGAGGCAAATGTTGCCAAGTGTATTGGGGAGGGGAGCACAAAATTGAGAATCACTACTCTTTCAAAGGCAAAAATGTAACAGAGATAACAGGATAGCATGAGGGGTGTTAATGTGTCAGTGATTTGAACCAGTCTACTCAAGTGAACGTTTTGCCAAATAGTAATTTCATAATGGACCAATGTGCACACAATGATTAGAATTTTGGAGTTTGCAGTTTGGAAATCTGCTTAAGAAATTGATTTAGTTTCTGGTGATATTATCACCTGCTTTTTAGCAAGGACTTCAAACCTTCTGGAAGAACAAGAGAGTACCTTTTCTCTGCACGTTTTCCTCAAGTAGGAGGTTCTACTTTTGGCCCGTTGGCCTTTCTGGAGCTGACTCTACTCGCAGAATCTTGTGTCCCAACCACACCTCTCTTCATGTGCCTCATTACTATCTGGATTCAGAATTCCCTGACCTGAATCACTGTCTTTGTCTCTCTCTCCAAAGTATGTTTGGAGTTGAATTTATGAATTGAACCCAATGCTCTATTATTCACATAACCAGTGAACCTAGCTTTGGGGAAAGCTGTAACTGTCTTGTTATAAAAATATAATTCTTCAAAATATAAAGTGTTATAGAAATGTGGTTATTTTCATTTTATCAGTAAAAATATTTTACTAAGAAACACAATGTAATGTTACTAGCTAAACAACAGATTTTAATAACACAATCATAAAAATACAGTTTTGTACAGTACTTTCTGTGTGCCAGGAACTAAGTGTTTTATACATTGAAACTCATATGGCTCTTATATAACAACCATATGAGGGAGACACTCTTCTGTTCATTTTAAAGATAATGAACCCACGCCACAGAGAAGTTAAGTAACTTCCCAAGGTCTCATAACTAAAAAGTGTCAGTGTTTGAATTTGAACCCAGGCAGCCTTGCTCCAGAGGCTGTGCTATTCATTATTCTATATTTTATGGTCTTATAAGTAATTGTGCAAAAGTGAAGTTAACATAATTGGTATGTTTCTGAGTTTGGGGTTTGCTGATAATATGACAGCTATTGAATATGAGAGACCCAAGCCTTGGAAACTCTTCACCTCTTTGGTGGTGATCTCCTTGGCTTTTAGGGGGAAAAATGAAAGGAAAATAATTGAGATCACTGGATTTTTTAATCCCCCCAAATATAATGATATAGTTGATATTTTGAAGGCACATCATTTAGAATGAATGCTTGAACACTTTTCCAAAGAATTTTCATTTTTGGTTATTCATTAGAGAACCTACAACTTACTAATTTTTTAAACCTTAGATGTTACAACTGAACTCGCAGGAACAGAGGATCCTATATTTCTTTACCCTGTTGTTTTAAACTGGTCGGTCAAAAGTGCTGTGAAAGAAGGTAGGTGACCTAAATGTATATGTGCCGTTCACTCAATTTTCCATTGAAGATCATTTATTCTGTGGATTCTGTTGTCTGAAAGATCTCACCTTTCTAGGTAGAAGGTTCTGGGTTCTTACCTGTTTAGAATAACACAGAATAAATATTGATTTTCAAGTAATATGAGTTAAAATCTGGAAAGACAGAACTTTGATGGTGACTTATTTTGGTAGTGAATGATAGTATGAAGCTTATGAATAATAGGGAATTGAAAAATGTGAGCAATTGTTAAGTCCAGCTATGAATAAATAGCAACATTATTGCTTAGCTCAGAGTGAGAGAGAATAAAAATGAAGATAACTAGTAATTTTGATAATTAGCAGTTTTCCCCCCAAGTTTGTCTGACATTAGAGGCAGCGTTTATGAACTAGTTTTCAACCCTGAGTATTTGGAAAATAAATGAAATATAGACCATAACGGATTATTTGATCTTGGAAAGACAGGAGTTCTTGACACATTTACTGCTATACACTTCTTTGTTTTCACAGTTATGAAATTCAAGCAGAGACCTAGATTCCTAGAATTCTTTACACAAGTTATGCTAAAATGTATAAATGATGAAAAATTTCATCTTATGGTGGAGATAACAAATCCCATATATGACTTCTTAAAAAGGTATTTATAATAAATATTTTATTAATATTTCAAACTTTACAGGATAGGTAACATGGTCCTTTTAAGATATATAAGGTGGATGAAAAAGATGGTGGAGTTTGCATGTAGGGTGGGGTAAAGAGCCACTTAGGAGATAGTAAGGATTTATGTCTGTGTGTGTAAATAAATAAATAACTAAACATTTTCTTCCAACAATGGTCTTTTCCTTCACCATTGTGCATAGATCTATCTCTCATCAATAACATGAGGTCTATTTTAAAAAATGGCAGCAGAAGGGAAACATTCTCATAAAAACATATAGAAAAAAACATTCTTCCTAAAACAGGCACTCCATTTATTAGAACAAAAGCTTGGAATTTATGTGCTTCATATTTTCAAACAATAAAGGAGGAAATTGATTTCATTAAATTTAGTAGGTTCTGGTACTCAGAGAATTAGTCAGAAAGTTCTACTAAATTTTAAAAAATCATAGCTGAAATTAGAAGTTTGGAAGCTGCAAATAACATTCTTAATACCAAAGAGTATCAGAAGACACTTCTGGTGTGCAGTGAAATTTGGAGGGCTGATTGTGGAGGTCCAACCTAAGAATAGTGGATATTCTGTAAGTGGCTCAGAAGCATTGACCAGTGGTATAACAAAGACTCAAGGTTGGAGATTGAGCAGTGTGACTAAGTTCACAATGGTTTCAGTTTTCAAGGCTGAGCAGACATTTTAGAATGCTCTTCTCCAAGTCAGGGAATATAGAGGAGGAACAGTTGCAACACTTTGATTTCTACCTTGATAGTAATACGTGCTTAACATCGTTTTGCACAACGGAGCTTTTCTGCAACAGACAAATGTGCAGCTGTGTTTTCTTCCAATTTTATGGTTTCATGATTTATATTTAATTTTTTAATCCATATGAAATTTATTTTGGTATGGGGATTTAGATTGAACTTTAGGTTCTCCCCCCTCCCAATTTATCAATTGTCCCAGTGACATTTTAGAGAATAATTCAGGGCACCAGTGTGGCTCAGTCAGTTGAGCCTCTGACCCTTGATTTCAGCTCAGGTCATGATCCTAGGATCGTGGTATTGAGCCCCATTGTGGGCAATTTGCTGAGTGTGGAGCCTGCTTAAGATTCTCTATCTCTCAAAGTCGGGATAGAAGGAACCTACTTAAACATCATCAAAGCCATCTATGAGAAGCCTTCAGCTAACATCATCCTCAATGGGGAAAAACTGAAAGCTTTCCCCCTGAGATCAGGAGCACGACAGGGATGTCCACTCTCACCACTGTTGTTTAACATAGTGCTGGAAGTCCTAGCATCAGCCATCAGACACCAAAAGGAAATCAAAGGCATCAGAATTGGCAAAGAGGAAGTCAAACTTTCACTCTTCGCAGATGACATGATACTGTACATAGAAAACCCGACAGACTCCACCAGAAGCCTACTAGAACTGATCCAAGAATTCAGCCACGTTGCAGGGTACAAAATCAACGTACAGAAATCGGTTGCATTTTTATACACCAATAATGAAGCAACAGAAAGAGAAATCAAGAAACTGATCCCATTCACAATTGCACAAAAAACCATAAAATACCTCGGAATAAACCTAACCAAGGATACAAGAGATCTGTATGATGAAAACTATAGAAAACTTATGAAGGAAATTGAAGAAGACACAAAGAAATGGAAAAACATTCCATGCTCATGGATAGGAAGAATAAATATAGTTAAGATGTCATTACTACCTAAAGCACTCTACACATTCAATGCAATTCCAATCAAAATTGCACCAGCATACTTCTCAAAACTAGAACAAACTATCCAAAAATTTGTATGGAACCACAAAAGACCCCGAATAGCCAAAGTAATACTGAAAAATAAAACCAAAACGGGAGGTATCACCATCCCAGACTTCAGCCTCTACTACAAAGCTGTCATCCTCAAGACAGTATGGTATTGGCACAAAAACAGACACATAGACCAATGGAACAGAATTGAGAACTCAGAAGTGGACCCAAAAGTATACAGCCAACTGATCTTTGACAAAGCAGGAAAGAATATCCAATGGAAAAAAGACAGCCTTTTTAACAGATGGTGTTGGGAGAACTGGACAGCAACATGCAGAAGAATGAAACTAGATCATTTTCTCACACCATGCACAAAAATCAACTCAAAATGGATAAAGGACCTGAACGTGAGACAGGAAACTATCAACACCCTAGAGGAGAAAGCAGGAAACAACCTCCTTGACCTCCACCGCAGCAACTTCTTACTTGACACATCCCCAAAAGCAAGGGAATCAAGAGCAAAAATAAACTGTTGGGACCTCATCAAGATTAAAAGCTTCTGCACAGCCAAGGAAACAACCCAGAAAATTAATAGGCAACCAACGGAATGGGAAAAGATAGTTGCAAATGACATATCAGATAAAGGGTTAATATCCAGAATCTATAAGGAACTCACCAAACTACACGCCCGAAAAACAAACAACCCAGTGAAGAAATGGGCAGAAGACATGAACAGACACTTCTCCAAAGAGGACATCCAGATGGCCAACAGACACATGAAACGATGCTCAGCATCCCTCCTCATCAGGGAAATACAAATCAAAACCACACTGAGATACCACCTCACGCCAGTCAGAGTGGCTAAAATGAGCAAATCAGAGAACTCTAGATGCTGGCGAGGATGTGGAGAAACGGGCACCCTCCTACACTGTTGGTGGGAATGTAAACTGGTACAGCCCCTCTGGAAAACAGTGTGGAGGTTCCTCAGGAAACTAACAATAGAACTCCCCTATGACCCAGCAATAGCACTGCTAGGAATTTACCCAAGGGATACAGAAATGCTGAGGCATAGGAGCACATGTACCCCAATGTTCATAGCAGCACTCTCCACAATAGCTAAAACATGGAAAGAGCCTAAGTGTCCATCAACAGATGAATGGATCAAGAAGATGTGGTTTATCTATACCATGGAATACTACATGGCAATGAGAAACAATGAAATCTGGCCATGTGTAGCAACATGGATGGACCTTGAGGGTGTTATGCTGAGCGAAATAAGTCAGGCAGAGAAGGACAAATATCATATGTTTGCACGTATAGGAGGATTAGGAGGAACATGATGGAGGAACAAGGGGGAGAAGAAGGGCGGAAATGGTGGGGGAAAGGGAGAGAGGCAAACCATGAGAGACTCTTGAATGCTGACAAAAACTGAGGACTGATGGATGTGGGGGGGAGGGGGGGATGGGCATGGAGGAGGGCACTTGTGGGGATGAGCACTGAGTGTTATGTGGAAACTAATTTGACAATAAACTATTTATAAAAAAAAAAAAAAAGATTCTCTATCTCTCTCCCTCTCCCCGACTTATGTGTGCTCTCTCTCTCTCCAAAAAAATAAAAAATAAAACGTTAAAAAAAACTCTTTCAAAAAGAAAACAGCATAATCACTTTGTTACTTATTTTTAATTCTACCTTTTCACATTCAAAGTGGGTGATTCTACCAATCATGCTTTAAATCACAATGAAAGGTATTTCATAAATGTTCATGTTCTTTATTTTTTTAATGCTATTGTTTTATTTTGAGAGAGAGAGTGAGAGAGAGCGTGTGCATGCACAAGTGGGGAAGGGGCAGAGAGAGAGAGGGGAGGGAGAATCCTAAGCAGGCTATAAGCTGTAAGCATAGAGCCCAAGGTGGGTAGATCCACGACTGTAAGACCAAGTCGTGACCTGAGCCAAAGTCAAGATTCCAATGCTTAACAGACTGAGCCATTCAGGGCCCCCATGAATTTTCATGTTCCAGATAACAAAAAAATCAGTGAATATGGAAGTGATTGCTGAAACAGTAAAGCATATTTGACAGAAATGTATTAATATTGAGAGAGTTTAACATGCTACTTTAAAAAGAAAAAGGACACAGAACATGTATATAATTAAGATTAATAATATATATAGCTAATTGAGGCTACACATCCTTTAAAGCACTCATTTTAAAAAAGTAATATTTAAGTTGCAAAATAGGGCTCAGTAGATAACCCAGACTAAAATTTCTAAAGACCACATAGTCTTATAGTATAATAAACTGAAAATTATTTTAAATGTTTATTTGTTAAAAAAAAAACATACATATATATAGAGAGAGAGCAAGTGGGGGAAGGGCAGAGAGAGAGAGGGAGACAGAATCCGAAGCAGGCTCCAGGCTCTGAGCTGGCAGCACAGAGCTCAGTGTGGGGATATAACTCACGAGCTGCGGGATCATGACCTGAGCCCAAGTCGGACGCTTAACTGACTGAGCCATCCAGACACCACTAAAACTGAAATTTTATAACAAAATACATTACTGGCATATATAATTAATGGATCAAAAAGGAAATCTAACTACAAGTGTACTTTTGAAAGTAATGATAATGAGAAACCCTAACATCAAATGTACTCAAAATAGCAGTTAGAGAGAAGTTGTTAGCTTTAGAAGCTTCTATTACTAAAAATGCAAAATAAAATCAAACGAACTTTCATTGAACTCAAGCAATTAGAAAAATTAAATAAATCTAAGAAAACAGAAGAAAGAAAATAAAACTAAAAGTTGAAATTAAATAATGGTTTTAAAATCATTTAATTGGTAACTGTAAGAAAGAGTGAGATACAAGTAATCCACAGAGGTAATAATCATACATTTGGAAGCAGTTACACAAACATTAGATAATAGCATATATAATTTAATGTGAATAAATTTGAAATTTCTAATTGAAAATGATGGTAATCTGGAAAAATTTTAATAATAAGAATTGATTGAAATAGTAAAAAAATTGAATAGTTCAGAATTCTTTGGGCTACTTCTTTCATATTTTAAATATAAAAATAAAATAATTTTTATTTTACCTAAAGCTATTTCAGCACAAGGGTTTAAAGTTTCCTACTAAATTCATCACAGCTCTGATAGCAGTTTTATAAAAAGAATTTAAAAGTAAATTATAAACCAGTTTTACTTAGTAGCATGTAGAAACAAATATCCATAAAGTACTAGCTTATAAATTCAGTTGAAAATGTAGATCTTATTCTCAATATAAGTATAGTAGAAAATCTGCAAATGTAATTACTGGTAGTCAAAAGAGCCCTTAGCAGATGCTAAAAAGTCATGTGAAATTCAACAACCATTCCTGGCAAATTAGGTGTAGAAGAATATTTTCTGTTCAAATTAGCTTTTTAACAAGGAAACTTTTTCCTTCTATCATTTAATATTGTTCTGAAAGTTCTTGCCAGAGCATTAAGTAAGAAATAGAATTTAGGATTAGAATTCATGTGATTATCACAAAATAGGGTCTCCAAGATGCTTGTCAAAGGAATTCCTCAGTGAAGTACTCTGGAAAGGAGATAAAATGATTGCTATTTGCAAATAATAATTTTTTAAAACTCAAGCTAATTAACCCGTAACTATCAAAACTAATTATAGAATTCCATAGGATAGCTAGATGCAAAGCCAATAGTTTTCCTATATCAACTAGACAGTATAATGGAAAAATGATCCCATTTCTATAAAGCACGGGATTAAATTTATCAGAATTTGTGAGGAGACTTAGGCTAATAAAAGAAGATCAAACATTTTTACTAAGAGATATTTTTAAAAATGACTTGAATAAACGGAGAAACATAGTACATTACTTGGTGGGAAGATAGACTACTGTAATTTCTATTATCTTCAAATTAATTTATTGGTTTAATGTAATTCCAATCAGATTAGTTTTATGGAATGATCTAGCATAATAAAATATATTTGAAAAATAAAAAAGAGCAAAAGAGAGATTTGTACTATCAGATAAAGTATAACAGAGCTCTGTTTTTGAAACAATAAGCAGACAGGCATTGGGATTCAATGTTTTTAGTCAGAAACAGGTATTAATATAAGGAATTAAACTAATGAATAAGCCATGAAATCAAAGATTAGTAACACTGACCACATAAAAATTTAAAAGTACCATTTTTTGTAACATACCATAAGGAAAATAAAAAGCTAGGAGGAAGCATTCTATGAAGACGTGGAGAAGTGGGAGGAGTTTAATTGGTTCAGTGGGTGAGAATTCTGCAGAGCATGGAGGTGAATGTTGAGAAAATTAGAAGATGGCAAGTGTATATCCATGACCTCCTCTCCTTCCTGTATCTTTCTGCAGTTACAGAAACTAGGTCAAGCATTCCGGAGGGTGGGAGAAGCATGAGATAGAGAAGAAGTGACCAACCTGCTTGGAAAATAGCAGGCAAACAGTCTCAAGATGCAAGTTGCTGAAGGCGGTTCCCCAAGTCCCCAGTGGTCACTGGTCCAAGCTTCCTAGGTCACGGAGACAAAACATTTACCAGAATGAATGCCAATTAACTGGGGGACCCTTGGGACTGCTGCAGCTGGGCTGGAGTCCCAACCAACTGTAGGATCCAGGATCATCTTCATTAAAATTGAAACAAGTGGTCAACTGCCATTGGGACCAAGATGAATTTGGAACCCCAACCCCTGTAACTAGCTATCCAGACTCACCCAGTCATTTCATTAGCCTTCCATTCATATGAACCTACATTTTATTCAGTTTAAGTTTTTGGATCTCATTTATCATGTGATAGCAGGGTTTTACTAGAATTAGCAAGCACCTATCCAAAGAAATATAAATTTTAGGAAATATAGAAATTTCAGGGACAGTAGATGATAAGTATCAATAGAAGGAGGGATAGTGAGAGATTTCACAGTATTTGAAGGGTCTGGATTGCCATAGGGGCCCATGGCAGGTTGAAAAAACGAGGTTAAGTACTTCTACAAGTGATTGGGGAAGAGGAAAAGTTTTCATAGTCATATAAAATGCTTAGCACCTGTTGGTGTTCAGAACATGATAGTGGCTGAGAGCCTGGACATGATGAAACTAAAGAGACTGAAATCTGTTGGTAGCAAGATAGCTTGTCCATTGACATTCTTCTGTAGCTATAATTTCAGTTTTAAAGGTACGTGTTCCTGTTGTTTTATTTTCAGTTCTGTTTCTCCTACATCATACATCAGCTCTCATCACATTTTATGGTATGATTTACATTTTGCCCTTTTGAGAGGACAGCTATTCCTTGATGATCAGGAATATCACAGTCTAATTTATGCGTGAGACACAAACAGTTTTGGACATTCTTCTAGTATGATTTCAGTGACAATATTCATTAAAGATTTATTGCTTTGGGATAATTTTGCAAATTCTTACAGATCCTTTTAGCTGACTTTATCTTTTTGTATTAGGAGGAATGAGTCCCTACTTGGAATAAAAAAACCGAAATATAAAGACAATATTTCATGTAAAAAGACAGGCAAACCTTTGAAGAAGTTCAAAGCTGTAGTAATGGAGATTGGAAGAGTAAGTTTCATATGTTTTGAATTTTAAGTTAATGAAGTTAAGAGATTCATGTATCTAGAAATGATTGGCTGCATTATATTTATTATAATATGAAATAGCAGCACGTGGGTATCTCAGTCAGTTGTGTCCAACTCTTGGCTTAGAATGTGATCTCATGGTCATGAGATCAATCCCTGCATTGGGCTCCATGCTGGGTATGGAGCCTGCTTAAGATCTCTCTCTCCCTCTTCCTCTATCCCTCCCCTGCTCTCTCTCAAGAAAAAAAACAAAAACAGAAGAAACACCAATAAACAATATTATAATTATATAATACATTGTAATTCTTTTTTTTAAATTTTTTATTTATTTCTAGGAGAGAGAGAGAGACAGCGTGAGCAGGGGAGGGTCAGAGAGAGAGGGAGTCACAGACTGAAACAGGCTCCAGGCTCTGAGCTGGCAGTCAGCACAGAGCCCGACGCGGGGCCCGAACCCACGAAGGGCGAGATCATGACCTAAGCGAAAGTCGGACGCTTAACTGACTAAGCCACCCAGGCACCCCTAATACATTATAATTCTTAAGTTACCCCATGGGTATTTTAAAAAATTTTTTATCGTTTATTTATTTTTGAGCAAGAGACAGTGTGTGAGCAGGGTAGGGGCAGAGAGGGAGGGAGACACAGAATCTGCATCAGGTTCCAGGCTCTGAGCTGTCAGCACAGAGCCCAACACAGGGCTCAAACTCACAAACCATGAGATCATGACCAGAGCCAAAGTCGGACATTTAACAAACTGAGCCATGTGACTCCCTTCCACGTGGATATTTTTATAGTCATATACTGTTTTGTTTCTTTTTATAGTAATTTTAATTGAAGGTTATAAAGAAATCACTGTATTTCAATATCAAGATATAAACATTAGAGTATGAATAAATTATAATGCTGTGTTCATAGTTTATATTTAATTTGTAACATTTTTGTTATCTCCTATATTAAGACAATAGAAATGATGCCAAGAAAAAGAAGTAAAAGAAAGGAAACTCTAAAAGAATTTTTTGCTAAAAATCCATCTATTGCTGAAATGATGGAACATGAAAGGTATTAATTAATTAATTCTATAAATGTTTACTGTGTGGTTGGCATTATTTTGGGCATTGGGATACACTGGTAGACTAGACAGATAAGTTCACTGCCCTTGGGGAAGTTACATGTTAATGATAGGAACACAGTAAATAAGTGAACACATAAATAAACAAGACAATTTAAAATTCTGATAAATTTTATAAAATAAATGAACAGGATGATATATATGCCTAGAGTAACTGGCCTTGGGTCGAGGGTAGTAGGTTAGATAGGGTGACAGCAGTAGTTTAGATGGAGGTCAAGAGCCCAGTTGGTAAATTACTTTTAATTATTAGTGGGCCTGATGTTCTTATTCATAAAACTTTATGAAACCATAAACTTATCATGGTAAAATGTTTAGCTTCTATTTTTATGAATATGCACTTATGATTCTTATATATTCTTTCTAAATCGTATCTTCATTATATATAGAAAATGTCCTCCTTTAGTTAGTAGTTTGGATCTTAAGAGCAACATATGCCTAATAGAACCACTTTCACTTTGGGGCGCCTGGGTGGCTCAGTCAGTTGAGCGTCTGACTTCTGCTCAGCTCATGATCTTACGGTTCATGGGTTCAAGCCCCATGTCGGTCTATGTGCTGACTGTCAGCTCAGAGCCTGGAAACTGTTTCAGATTCTGTTCCCTCTCTCTCTGACTCTCCCCTGCTCACTTTCTCTCTCTCTCTCAAAAAAAAAAAAAAAAGAACCACTCTCACTTTGTTTGTATTTGCCTACTATCTGTTTGATTGTTCCTTTATTTTCTTTATTTAAATTATGACATTTTTCATGCTATAAATGCTTATATTAAGAAAAAACCGTCAAGTAAACAACTTAACATTATAACACAAGGAACTGAAAAAGAAGAAACTTTGCTGAAATTTAGTAGAGGAAAGAAATAACAAAGAAAAATCTGAAATAAGTAAAATAGGGACCAGAATAAGCAATAACATAATATTGAAAGTAATGACCAGTTTTTCCAAACAATAAACAAAATTGCCAATTTATTGTTTTTAACTACATTAACTAAGAAAAAAAAGACTCAAAAACCAAAATGAGAAATGGAAGAGAAAACAATAGAACAGATAACTACAAAGATGCACAGTGTGATAACAGATTACTATAAGCAAGTGCATACTAACAAATCAGATAACCTAGAAAAAATCCCCAATAATTCCTAAAATCAAGCAAGTTACCAAAACACTGAATCATGAATCTTGAATCTAAGAAGTAGGAAATCTTCTTAGCCAAACAACAAAAATGAAAATTGAAGTAAGAATAAGAAATCTCCCAGCACAGAAAAGCCAAATACTACTTTTTTTCATTGGTAAATTCTACCAAACAAAAAAAAAGTAATGACAATCTTTATCAAAATCTTACAAATAATGGAATAGAAGAAACACATTTAAAAAATCATTCCATGAGGCCAGTACTACCCTAATACCCAAGCAAGGTAAAAACAAAAAAAGAACAAAAAAATCTAGTTTGTCTGAAATAAGTATTGCTACTCTGACTTTGTTTTGACATCTGTTTTCATGATAAATGTTTTTCCATCCCTTCACTTTCCGTCTGCAAGTTCCTTTAGGTCTAAAGTGAGTCTCTGTAGGCAGCATATGGATGGGTCTTGTTTAGTCCATTTACGATCAAAGTAATTATCAATAGGTATGTATTTAGTGCCATTTTATTACTGTTTTGTTATTGTCTCTGGAGATTTTCTCTGTTCCTTTTTAGTCTTTGTCACTTTTGGTCTTTCTTTCCCACTCAGAGAGTCCCCTTTAATTTTTCTTGCAGGGCTGGTTTAGTGGTCATGAACTTCTTTAGTTTTTGTTTGTCTTGGAAACTCTTTATTTCTCCTTCTATTCTGAATGATAGCCTTGCTGGATAGAATATTCTTGACTGCAGCAGGTTTTCCCACTTGGCGCTTTGAATATATCGTGCCACTCCCTTCTGACTTGCCAACTTTCTGTTGAGAAATCTCCAGCTAGCCTTATAGGGTTTTCCCTTATAGAAGTTAAGGACTTCTTTTGTCCTGCTGCTTTTAAGATTTTTTTTCTTTATCACTATATTTTTGCAAATGTAATTATAATATGTCTTGGTGTTGGCTTGCTTTTGTTGATTTTGATGAGAGTTGTCTGTGCCTTCTGGATCTGGATGTTTCTTTCCTTCTTCAGATTAGGGAAGTTTTCTCCTATTTCTTAGAATAAATTTTCTGCCCGCCTTTCTCTTTCTTCTTCTTCTGAGACTCCTATAATATGAATCTTATTACATTTGATGGATTCACTGAGTTCTCTAAATCTATTCTCATGTTGCAGAGTTTTTTCTCTTTGTTCAACTTCATTATTTTCCATTATTTTATATTGTAGGTCACTAATTCATTCCTCTACTTTTCCAGCCTGCTGTTCATTGCATCAATCTTGTTTCCAATATCACTTATTGTATTCTTCATCTCTCATTGTTTCTGTTTTAACTCTTTTATCTCAGTTAAGGATATCACTGATCACTTCTATTCTTTTCAAGCCCAGAGAATATCCTTATGATTGTTGTTCAAAATTCTTCATCAGACAGTGGTAATATCATAGCCAATGACATTTACCTAAGATGCAATTATTGCTAATTGAAAACTTTCCCAATATCCCACTAACATGACTTGAAATATGACATAATTTAAATGAGTATAGAAAATAATATTAAAAAAACATGTACCCACTAAAAAGTTTAAAATATAAAACATTTCAAACATGGTTGAAATTCCCACACATCCTTTTTGGAATGCATTTTTGTCCCTTGCATATGCCAGAAGTAATACTATTCAAAATTGGCATTTATAATGCTTATCACAAATGACTTTATACTTCAATTAAATACATATATACTCCTAAATAATGTATAGTATTTTTTTACAATTTCCTTTGTCATTTTGCTCCTTTTCCCCAATATTACATTTCTAAGATTTTTTCATGTTGATTATATATGTCTAGTTATTCATTTTACTGCTATAGAGTATTCTATTGCATGAATAAATACAACTTTATTTATTTAGTATTTTCTAATGGATATTTAAGTTGTTTATAAGTTTTCCCTAATGTAAACAGTACTTCACAGGTCATTCTTGTACAAAGCTCTTCTATACAATGTGAGTTTCTGGGGCTAAATACATAAGATATAGTTCCCATGATATGAACATCTTTCACATTACTAGATATTGCTAAGTTGCTCTTAAATTTTCATCAGTCTTGTGTCAAGTTTCCATTATTCAATGTCTTTACCAACACTTGGTATTATTATCAAATTTTCACATTTTGTGGACTGCTCAATTGTGAAAATTTATTTCATTGTTATTTTCATATTTATTTCTTTGATTATTAATGAGATTAGGCATCTTTTCATGTTTTAATTAGACCCTAGGGTTTTTCTGTTCTCAGGACTGCTTGTTTAGATCCTTTGCACATTTAAAACCTTTTGTTGTTTTCTCATTTGGTTTTAGAGGTTTGGATACTAATGCTTTTCCCAGTTTTTGGCTCATCCATCTACTTACATTTTAAAAGTTTTATGTTTTCTTTTTTAAATGTTTATTTATTGAGATAGAGACAGAGAGACAGAGACAGAGAGATCGAGTGTGAGCTGGGGAGGGGGAGAGAGAGAGGGTAAGAGAGAATTGCAGGCTCTGTGCTATCAGTGCAGAGCTTCATGTGGGGCTTGCTCTCACAAATTGTGAGATCATGACCTGAGCCAAAAATGAGAGTTGGATTCTTAACAGACTGACCCACCCAGACACCCCAAAAGTTTTCTTTTTTAAATGAAAAGTTATAATTGTTAATGGAGTCAAATGTATCAACATTTCTCTTGTTTTTGAACAAGGTAGTAAAGGTATTTTCTTTGTGAATTTAAATTTTAGATTTTCACATTTAGAGGTTTCATCTAACTATAATTTATTTTTGTGAATCATGAGAGGAAGAATATCCTTCCCTGTCTTTTGTAGTTTTGGTATAGATATCCAACTGTCTAGTCTCATTTATTGAGTAGTCCTTATTAGTCATTTATTGAATAGTCTATTCTGCTATCACTGTCACTTTTGTCATTTAGCAAGTTTTCATATATGTAGTTTTGAGCTCTCTTTTCTATCCTATCCTTTATCTATTCAAGGGCCAATATCACACCATCTTACTCTGGCATTAAATTGATTCTTGTTTGGTAGAATATGTCTCTCAAGCATGTTCATGCAAGTCTTGGATATTCTTCTATGGAGTAGTTTGGAATAGCTTGTCAAGTAATACTAAAAACTCATGATCTTGATAGAGATAGAACTGAATATATAGTTTTTTTCTATGAGTATACAGACCCAATATTGATTTTTTCTGAGTATACAGACCACATATTTAATGTCCTTACTTAATGTCCTTCACTAAATTTTTATGATTATTTTCCATAAAGATGTTATACATCTTTCATTAGCTATGTCAAATAAATGCTTCTTGGTATTAGTGTAAACAGTGTTTTAAAATTACATTTCTGAATGCTTTTATTATTTTGTATAGGAATATAATTTATTTGAAACAACTGTCTTCAATACTACTTGATAATTTATTCATAGATATAGGCTTTCTGTGTGGACCTCCATATTGTGAACAAGTAATGAAAGTTTTGCTTATATACAGATGACAAATAAACACATAAAAAGATGTTCAATATCATTAGCCATTAGAGAAATACAAATTAAAGCCACAAATATCACTAAAACCTATTTTAATGGCTAAAATAAAAAATAGTGATAACACTACTGTCAATCATGAGGAAAACCTAGGTCATTAATACACTGCTGGTGGGAATGTAAAAAGATTCAGCCACTCTGGAAAAGACTATGGGGTTTCTTATAAAAGTAAACATAATTTTACCATTCAACCTGAGGCCTCATCAAAATTTAAAACTTTTGCTTAGTGAAAGACTCTATGAAAAGGATGAAAAGACAAGCTAAACACTTGGGATGAAGTGTTTCCAAACCTCATATCCAAGAAAGACCTTGTGTCTGGAATATATCAAGACCTCTCAAAATACAAAGGAATAATAAAAATAAACATTCAAATTATAAAATGACTAAAAGACACTTAAAAATAAAATCTTAAAAAAAAGAAAATGAGCAAAACACGTGAACCAACATTTCATTAAGAGTATATACAGATGTAGGATGCTTACCTCATTTAATTTTGATGTTATTTTGGTAGAAATTGACAACTTCATTCCAAATTTAGGAGAAAAAAGGGTCATGAATAGCCAACAACTGGAAAATGCTTATTTTTAGAAGATTATTTTTAAAAAGCATTTATTTTTTAAAGCACATATAGAACATTTATAGTATTGGCTCTAAGGCAAGTCTCAAGAAATTTCAAACATTGTACTCATAAAAACCATGTTACTATAATAAGTTACAGTAGAGACTGATTTTTGAAAATAGAATAAAAATGATCCTATGTGTTTAAAAAATCTTTGACATTTAGAAGTAATTCCTGAGGGGAAATGGAAATTATATTGTTAATTAATTTATTATTATTATTTTTTAATGTTTGTTTCTGAGAGAGAGAGAGAGAGAGAGACAGCATGAGCAGGGGAGGGTCAGAGAAAGAGGGAGATACAGAATCTGAAACAGGCTCCAGGCTCTTGAGCTGGCAGTCAGCACAGAGCCCGACGTGGGGCTTGAACCCACAAACCGTGAGATCATGACCTGAGCTGAAGTCGGAGGCTTAACCTACTGAGCCACCCAGGCACCCCTATATTGTTAATTTAAAAATACAAAAAAACGTGTTGGAAATTTGGTTGGGATTGCTTTGAATCAGAAAACACGATCACTGAAGACTAACACATTTCCTTGTAATCACTATTTTAGCCGTATCTTACAATTTTTAGTATATGGTAGTGTTTTTATTCTCACATTGTTCTATATAGCTTAAAATTATCCTTATAATTTCTATTTTCTGTGAAATAGAAAGTGTCTTGCACATCTTTGCTTTGGTTAATTCTTAAGTATTTTCTTAAGTTACTAGAAATATCATTTTAGAATTTCATTTTTAATTGTTTATTGTTGATATGTAGAAATAGAACTAGTTTTTGTATATTGACTTTGTCTTCCATGGGCTTAATAAATTCACTGATTAATTATAATACTTTATCTGTAGTTTATTTTGGGTTTCATAAATATGTAATCATATTTTCTATGATTGACAGCTGTTTTACTTTTTTATTTTCAATTTTCATACTCACCCTGCCTCCACTGCCTTTTTCTTGATTATTATTCTCACTAAGCCTGCTATTTCAATGCTGAAAGAAATGATATTAGTGAGTATCTTTGTCTGATGCCTATTTCAGGGGAAAAGCTTTCAAGCTTTCAATATTTTATTATTAAGAATGATATTTGTGGTAGGTTTGTTTTGGGGGATACCCTTTATCAAATTACATTATTATTTATTTTGAGTCTCAAATTGTTCCAAATTTGGCCAGCCCTTTCAGCCTGACTCCTTGGTCTTTTTGGTGTATCCCAATCATTTTTTTGAGCTTTCTCTGACTTACCACAGATGTTCATCTTGTACTTTCCCTGCCCCAGCCCTGGAACCAGTTGATTCCTTTTAGTGGCTACTGAAGTACCTTTGCTTCTAGGCCCTTTCAGCAGACAGAACTAGGAAATATATAATACTAAATAGATCTATGTATTTGTCTAAAACTGTAAGTTCATACTGATATGTTCAGTTTCAATTCCACATTACAGAATATTTTCCAGTGTTTGCTCTCTTCCTAATTGTAACTCTTTTTTATAATGGTATGAATCTTGAATCCTGTTTCCATTAATGTCAATGTATTAACTCATTTGCTCAAGCCAGAATACACAGCTGATAGTGTCTGGATTCCCTAATGTTTTCCTATTTCGCATTTCCATCTCCTTCCTCTTATGGTTCCATATAACTGAGTGTTTGTTTATGCTGACTGTCCTTCCAGAGCTTCTTCTCTGGCTGCTGGGTATGCTCACATCTGTGGCTCATGGAGACACAGAGCTCGTTGTGGAGTAACATTAGGAGCAGTTCAGGTGGTAAAAGAAGAAGCATTCTCTATCTTCTAGGGTGGCTCTTGCTCCCTTCGAAGCTCGCTGGAGTGTGTTCTTACCTTGACAAGATACATAGAGGAAGGCTCCCCTCTCTCTTCCCTTGTTGGACTCTCTCACCCTCAGTTCAGGGAAGATGCAGCTAGTCCTGTCAAACTCTCTTGCACAATATGAGGAGACTTGATTTCCTCATACAGGAACAAGACTGATTTTTATTTTGGAAGTTAGAATTTTATTTTCAAGGTAGAGTTATTTAAAACATTCTCATTTGTTTGGAAACCAAATAATATCACTAAGACATCCAAACAACACAAGAAGCTCAAAAAAAAAAAAAAAAAAAAAAAACAAAAAACAAAAAAAAAAAAAAAAAAAAAAAAAAAAAAAAAAAAAAAAAGACAAAAAACAAACAAACCAAAAACAAACCTCTTAGATTAAAAGGAAATCATTAACAAAATACAAATATTTAGCACCAAATGATAATGTAAATACTACCTGTTAAAAGATTGTTTCCTTCCTTCCTTTCTTCTTGAAAATGTCTGTGCCTCTGGTGCACCAATGTGCCTACCTACCTTTCTTCCTTCCATCCAGCTTCCTTATTTTTTTTTTCATGTGTGTGTGCATGTGTGTGTGTGTTGTGTCAGATTCAGGCACAACATCTATTAAGCTGAATAATACACTTTCACTTACCAACTGAGAATTTTTCCCCCTTCCTCCAGTATAAATCATATAGAATGGCATTGACCAATGGGGCAGCAATATTGTTGACATTAAAAAAAAAGAGAGAAAGAGGTACTTTGAAGAAATGAAGTCAGGCCATATAAACAATTACACAACTATAAAAATAGTTGGGACTAGTTTGAGATTTTTATAGGAATAATAAAAAAATTGAATATATGTTATGCTTAGGATATGAACTATTAACTACATTTTGATATATTAGTTTTTTTCCAGAGCATATTGAATATGGATTTATGAAGTTATTTTGTTTATAGTTGATTGATGTTTTATTTTTGCTCTAGTCTAGTTGTGGAAAAAATTTCGCTCCCTTGTTTTTTTTTCTTAAAGAACAATACAGAGATTTTCTTGTTTAATATTGAAGTTAGCGGATGAATGAGTACATTGTGTTATGATTTAGTTGTCTAATCTCAGTAGTCTTTTAGTTATGGAAAAGAAAAGATGTTTGGTTTGAGCTGAGGCATCAGAGAGAATGGAAGGCAATACATAGTGTCTTCTTCCTTCGTGTTTCTCTTTGTGCCTTCTCTGCTGTCCTATTTCATATTACTAGCTCTAAGGAAATGATGGATAAGCCAGAAATATTTGCATAAGGGCAGCCAAATGACTTCTTGATGTATTTTGTACAAATTGGGATCATTTTCCATTATTACATATCTGGAAGTTTCTATAATTTCAAAATGTGTTTCTCTCTTGGCAGAAATAAGAGAACTGATGTTAGAAAACTTGCCTATCGATCCCTGGTGGAGAACTTGAATCCTATAGTATTAAATTTTGTGAAAAGGAAGAGGTTCCATCAAATATTTCTTGAGGAGATGCCCTGGAGAGCTCAGATGAACTTGTATCTGGCAAGTGCACACTTTTCCCTGCTTTTAACGAAGCTAGGGGAACGAATGAGGATGAAATCTGGCACTTCACATGCGGTGGTCAGGTATGGAATAATATCAGTGAATTAGACTCTTTTAGCCTTATGAAAATGGGTTTTATTTGTATGTTCAGGGCTCCAATGCTGATAATACCTTACAGAGGTTGATGGAGTGCTTCTCTCTTTACTGATCATTGGTATATTACTTAATTTCTTGTCTCAGGATCTTTCCTAAAAAGTCCTGTTTATAAGCACTTGTGAAGTACTAATCTGCATGTAAGCTTGTATATTTTGTCAATATAGCTTTCAGTAAAGGAGAAAGTGTAATTTCAAGAGAAATATAATATTAAGTGTATAACTGTAGCTGTTAGTAGGTATTAGGAAAATCTCTATTTCATTTTAAGCCTCTATAAACACAGATCATATTTTCTCACATGATGTAAACTTCCCATTATTAATCCAAAGACACTTTTGAGCTCTTGAGTGTCTTTGGCTAAAGTGCTAACAGAGATAAAAATATAAGATAAATACATGATATGAAATACCATGTAATAATTAAAAAGGTGAGTGGAGTCTGTCATTCAAAAAGTACTACTGAGCACTTATTAGATACAAGGTACTGAGGCAGATGCAGTGGGTGTGCAAAAATGAGCAGGACACACAAGTTAGAGTCTGGTAGGGACAGATCTCAAGCATTAGTGAATAATTATAAATAATGGTATAAGGTGAAGTATGCACAAAGTCTTCTTTGTTCCTGGGAAAGAAGCTTTCCTCTGACTTGAAACTAGTAGGAAAGGTTTCATGGGATGGGGCCGCTTGGCCTGGTTCTTGATGGATAGGCAAGACAGGCAGAGAAAGAAGTATTCCTGGATTTTGGAAGAATGTGAGTCAGAGCCCAGGTAAGAAACACAAGATGAGAACCTAAATGGTCTGACCAGACTCTAGGGCAAATTAAAGGGAGTGGTGTGAAATAATTAAAAAAAAAATAGGTCAGTACTAGATCATAGAGGGTCTTAACTATCTATTAAATTGGAACTTCAATTTATATACAGTAGGGGATTATTAAGGATTTTTATGCAGGGCTGTGGTAAAAAATTTCTCTGGCAGGAACATACCAAATAGATTGGAGGAAGGAGACTGTGACAGACTGTAAAAGGGTATTTTTTAAGGTTTATTTATTTATTTTGAGAAAAAGAGAGAGAGAGAGAAAGAGAGAGAGCGAGAGCAGGAGCATGTGAGCCAGTGGGTGAAGGGCAGAGGGAGAGGATATGAGTACTTCATAGCACAGCAATTAGACAATGACCAAATATATATCAGGGTAACTTAGTGCTAAGTTCAATTTTATTAAAACCATCAGGGTAACTTGGTGCTAAATTCAATTTTACTAAAACCATGAAAGCATACTTAGTATTTATGTATGTATGTATTGCTATTGTATCAACATATGCATGTATGTACGTAAGGTGGAGGATTATTTACTGTGTAATTGATCATGGTCACATTGCTTTATATAGTAGGCATCTTCATTGAGTTGTGGTTAAATCAGATTAATTTGACATAAATTATTGTTTCAGAGCCCTTAGAATGAATAAAGGTCATCATTCCTATTTTCAAGGCCACTTTTAGGGAAATAGATACTGGTGTTAAAATTCCTAAGAGCAGGGGTGCCTGGGTGCCTCAGTCGGTTAAGCGTCCGACTTTGGATCAGGTCATGATCTCACGGTTCATGAGTTTGAGCCCTGCGTCAGGCTCTGTGCCTACAGCTAGCTCAGAGCCTGGAGCCTGTTTCAGATTCTGTGTCTCCCTCTCTCTCTGACCCTCCCCTGCTCACGCTGTCTCTCCTCTCTCTCAGAAATAAATAAAATATTAAAAAAAATTTTAAAAATTCCTAAGAGCAAAGTTATATTGTATTGTTTTAAAATTTAATGGGAAATTTTTTGGTTTTGGTTAAGTGCCAGAATATGTTATGATCCAAAATTTGGGAGCATTAACTCACTTGTATTATAAAAATTAAAGTAGATTGTATTTGACAGATTCAATTATATACATATATATATTTTTAATGATATTTTCCCCCTGCAGTTTCCGATCATGTGATCCTAGTATGTTCTCACTGTATAATTCTGGAACAGTATTACCAACAGCGAAATTGACTCTAGAAAACTATAAAGCAATACTTGATTTCCTTCATACAGCTAAAAAAAGAAAGGCCAACTTACCATCAGGTAAGATAAATAAATATATTATATACTATCAGATTGCCTCTAGGTTTTTATTCAGTGATGCAATATACTCATGCACAAACACACACACCCCACAGACACACAGAGGTGCACACATCGTTTTCCAATGATCTGGGATTTTAATTGAGTTGCGATATTTTGTAGGAGATTCTTATTTGCTCAATTTTAAAATTTTTTCTGTATTTTTATGGTATCATCATATGTATTTGGAAATATCTATGTTATGTTCCAACCTAAACTAATTTGGCAGTTCACTGAATAGAATGTTCTTTTTAAATATTGGTAGCCTCCTATTGTCAAGAAAGGTGAGGTTTTGTTATCAGGTGTTATATTTTAGTGGAAGTAAATTTCAGGACAAATTCCACCAAACATACTGATGCAAGCAGGCACAAAACACTCACATAGCCATTTTATAGTACTGATTTTGTACTCAGGGTAGTCCACTCTTGCCTTAGGATCTCCGACTTGCACCTTCCATGACAACTTACTCCAAGATGAATACAATACTATTCGTTTGAATGACAGGATCAACCAGTATTGTCATCTGCCCAAGTGACAGGAGACTCACTCTGGGAGGTGGAGAAATTCAGATGAACAGGGCTTTCCATCTGGGAGCTGCAAGTGATGACACTATTCCTAAATAATCATCTATCCTGAATACCACTGATTTCATAAATAAAGATTTATTTCTGGCATCTTCATGCTAACACAAACCCTCCTGTGTAGATTTTTAGTAATAGTATTTTAAGTATTATGTAACTTATTGCTGATCAAGATACTTCATATGCTGGGTAGCTGCCCCAGAAGTGTTGACTTATATTTGAAGTACTTGATATGCTTTCCGATTTCTTCTAGGGTATAGATGAGATTTAACTGGTACCTTCATGTTATACTATGAATACTGAAGTATTTGAAAGTAAATTCCCTTGACATAGAGTCTGAGTTTTATATGTAGATTGTAATATGTAGTTTCTTGAGGTTTGTTGTTGTTTTTTTTTAAACTGGCTGTGTAAGACTTCCCATGGAATCAACAATAGAATATTCTGCTATTGAGACTTCTTTTTTTTTTTTTAAAGTTTATTTATTTTGAGAGAAAGAGAGCATATGCAAGCACGGGAGGGGCAGAGAGAGAATCCCAAGCAGGCTCTCTGCTGTCAGCATAGAGCGTGAAACAGGGCTTGATCTCATGAACTGTGAGATCATGACCTGAGCCCCAAATCAAGAGTTGGATGCTTAACCAGGGTGTCTGAGTGGCTCAGTCAGTTAAGCGTCTGACTTCAGCTCAGGTCATGATCTTTCAGTTTGTGAGTTCAATCTCTGCATTAGGCTCTGTGCTGACAGCTAGGAGTCTGGAGCCAGCTTCAGATTCTGTGCCTCCATCTCTCTCTGCTCCTACCCTGCTCTCACTCTGTCTCTGTCTCTGTCTCTGTCTCTGTCTGTGTCTCTCAAAATGAACATTAAAAAAAAGAAAAGAGTTGATGCTTAACTGACTGAGCCACCCAGGTGCCCCAAGATTTATTCTTTAATGCAGAGTTTTAAAGGAAGGTTTGTGGTAGGAGAAGTTTGCATCTTTATACCACACCCACAGGATAAGGAATGAACGTGGTTGCTGCACTACTCAACTCCAAGAGATGCTACTTACCTTCTAGTGTATGTGTCCTGGGAATAATAGACTGTATAGGGGAAAATTAAGGAACAGTGGGATCCTGTCATTGGTCCCTCAGAAAACATGACACTCCCGCCTCTGCATTGTTCCTTTGGCCATCACTGTTGCCCAGAATGTTCTTCCCCATAGTCTTCCAGCATAGCTAAAGCATGTTTACTCTTTAAGACCTAATCTAAGTGCCTCCTTCTCTAGAAACCTTTCTTGATTCACTGTGTCCGTGTTACTCCTGTGCTTCCTCCAAATTTATATAGCATTTCTTACCTTAATTACTGATTTGATGCTTATCACCTATGTCTTCTAGAATTTTCTGTTTTCAATAATGTTGTACTTTATTTTTGTACTGCAGATGCTGAAGAATTTTCCACATTTATTAACTCCAGAATGAGTGATGAAAATGTGTCGAAGACACAAACAGTTTATGACTCAGACTCTCAGTCGGGTCTTAGTTCTAAAGAAAAGGATCGAGCAGCAAATTTGTGTCTATTAGATCATTTTACGAAAATCTTTTTATATTGCAGGAGAGCAATGGTAAGGTGGTCCTTCTAATTTGCTAATGTAGTAGAAATAAATCTCAGGGCATCAGTTTGGGCATTTAAGATATATTGGGTTGATTTACTTACTGTCCATAATTTCAGTTTCAACTTTGAGACTAAATTTGCTGAGTTTCTTGTCAGTCATTTTTGAGGTTTGCCTGCCATAGTGTTGAGGATTTACACATTGTCAAGTCAGCGACAGGGTGAGCTGCTTTAGTCATCAGTCATCCATTGATGCAAAGCTGAGGTAGCCTTTGTCCTTAATCTCTGTGACTATTCAGATACCCCTGTGCCACTCTCTTGCCACACTTGGTACATGGCCTTCTCTGGTGACACCAGTGGTTCCTCTGGAGTCTTGCTCTCACCTAGGGCACCATAAACCCCTTATTCCCTCTAGCACAGGGATTACTCTTTCTGGGCTACAGGAAAGCCCTACTCTTGGCCCTGATGCCTCACTTCTACAGGCCCAGTTGTGTCTTCTCTCAAATGCTTTTCTTTTTTTTTTCTTAAATATTATATGATATATTATTATATGATACATTATTAAACTCAGAATTGGAATCATTAGCTATAAAATAGTTTTCTTTTTCTCATAGCAGGAATGGCATATACTTCAAACCTCTCAAGAATTGAGAGGAAATCTATCCTTTCTAGAATACTTGAGTTCCCATTTTCTCTGCAAAGAGGGTGATTTCTTTTTTTCTTTTTTTTTAAATTAAATTAAATTAAATTTTTTTACAAATAGTTTATTGTCAAATTGGTTTCCATATAACGCCCAGTGCTCTACCTCACAAGTTCCCTCCTCCATGCCCATCTCCCCCCTCCCCCCCGAGAGGGTGATTTCTTAAAAAATGTGAAGTAAGCCCACATCAACCTCCTTGATCATGAGCATTGCATTCAATCCTTTCCACCAGCTTCGGGGCCCTGGAAGGTCTGGGTCCTGCTCGCCTCTCGGAACTCAATTCATCTTGCTCTTGTTCAGTCCAGCCTTCTCTTTGTGATCTTGGCAGCACTGAGCTTGCTTGTCCCTTCCTCATCCCTCAGGTTCAACCTCCATCCTTGGCACTTGCTGCTCTCTTGGTTTCAAATGCTCTCCTCCTCCCAACACCCCTACTCTCACCTTCACATGATTTGTTTAACTCAACATTCAAGTCTCTGCTCATGTCACCTCCTCAGAGAAGACATTTTTTCTGACCACTCTATTTAAAAGGACATATTCCTCCATGCTTGTCAGATTCTGACCCATTTCTGCTTTATTTTTCTTTATAATACTTATTATTCCCTGAAATTACATTTTTGTCTACTTATCTAGTATCAGTCTCCCCTAAGAAACTGAAGCAGCACAAGGGCAGACCCAGTTACCCTTGCTCACCGCCACATTCCCAGAGCCTAGAACAATGGGAATGTTAGAGTCAGACTGCTGGTGTGCACATCCTAGCTGACCACTTAGCAGATCATGACCTTGGGCAAGTTAGCTCCATGCCTCTGTTTCCTTATCTCTAAATTAAGTAGAATACTAGTGCATACTTATTTCATAGGAGCTATTGATAGAATTAACTGGGATAATGATATAAATGACATGATAGATGGTATTATTTTTATTATTGACATTATTTTTGCAGAAAGATGAAGTTGTTCAGAGATCTCTGTCTTTTGAAACTTTGGGATCTTTTGAATGTGTGTTTGTCTTAGGTTCTTGCTCATCGTGGAGGCTATTGGACTCTGCTTCAGAATTGCTGTCGGGCCTTTTGGAACTTTACTCAGGAGCTACAGATACTTCTTAAACAAGCAGTGGATCTTCATAAAACATTTCCTATTAGCCAGGATGCTTTCCTCTGTACCTGTGTTTTGCCATTCTATTTAGGAGCAGAATTACTTATTGACATGTTAATAGAACTACAGAATACCAATTCTATTAAGGTAAGGGCATTTGGGTAATTATTTTTATTGTATTCAATTAACAAATAATTTTTACCATGCAGCTTGGAATAAATGGAAATTAATATTTTCCATGAGTTCTTATTTGGCTTGTCTAGAATTCATTTGCTTCTCATTATTATTTGGTTCACAATGCACAGCATACATTGATGTTAATTACAAATATCTTAGCCTGAAAATTCAATTTTTTAAAGGAAACAGAAAGTAACATTTACTGAGCTTCAACTGCTGCATAAACTGTAATACATTTAATCCTCATAGCTTTTTTTTTTTTTTTTTTTGGTCAGAGAAAAAGCCCCTAAGATCAAATAGCTTTTCAATTCACTGCTTTTTCTTTCCTTGTTCTATTATTCCAGATCTCATAGAATTTGCAGTGTCTTAAAATCTACACACTACGGGGCGCCTGGGTGGCTTAGTCGGTTAAGCGTCCGACTTTTGCTTAGGTCATGATCTTGTGGTTTGTGGGTTCGAGCCCCGCGTCGGGCTCTGTGCTCACTGCCAGCTCAGAGCCTGGAGCCTGTTTCAGTCTGTGACTCCCTCTCTCTCTGACCCTCCCCTGCTCACGCTGTCTCTCTCTCTCTCTCTCTCCTAGAAATAAATAAAACATTAAAAAAAAATCTACACACTATGGTTTAAAGCATGAAAATGAAATGGAAAAAAAATGCAAGCATAATATAACCTAAACACATTGAAAATTAATAAACACATATGCACATTGAGTCATGGAGTTTATAACATTTCTCAGTGTAAAATATATGAAAACAATAGCACAAAACATATGAAAAAATAGCATTTATAACATTTCCCGGTGTAAAATATATGAAAACAATAGCACAAAATATATTAAAAAAATAGCACAAAAGACTGAGAGTAAATAAAGTTAAACTGTCATTTTTTTTACATTTTATATAAACATAAAGTGGTACAATATTAACTATAAGTAGAATGTGATAAGTTAAGGATGCATTTAATAATCCTTAGAGTAACTACCAAAAAAAGAGAGTTAAAATCAATTGCAGTGAAGTGGAAGACTAAATAGTGGTCTGTTAATTAAAGAAGGCAGGAAAAAAGAGACAGAGGAACAAAAATACATGGGCCAAACAGAAAGCAAGTAGAAAATAATAAATCTAAACCAATTATATCAATAATTATATTAAACATAAGTGGTTTAAACACCCTAGTCAAAAGGCAGAGATTGTTGGATAAAAAGAAAGACACATATAGTTGACCCCCGGAGAAGTACTCTGAATGTAAAGAAATTGATTGAAAATAAGACAGTGGAAAGAGATATTACCATGAATGCAATAAGCATTAAAAAAACTGGTAAGACTTTATTAATATTAGTTAAAATAACCTTTAAATCAAGGAGTATTGTGACAGACAAAGAGAGACATTTCATAATGAGAAGAAGCTCAATTAATCAGGAAGGCATACTAATCATAAATGTGTATGCTCCTAATAACAGAGATTCAAAGTATACTTGAAGAGCTTCCAGGTTGGTGAAAGCATTGATGTATTAGGCAGTTGTAACCTGACTCTATGGGGAGAGGGCATGGAAGCTCCTTATCTGGGACCCTGCCAGACTGGGTACTTCTTTCATTTGGCTGTTCCTGAGTTGTATCTTTTATAATAAAACTGTAATCCCAAGTATAGTGTTTTAGGTGAGTACTAGCCAATTATTGAAACTGAGGCGGTTATGAAAACCCTAAATTTATAGCTGCTTAGTCAGAAGTGCAGGCACCTGAGACTTGTGGCTGACATCTGAAGTAAGGGCAGTTTTGTGGATGCCTGAGTCTTTAAATGTAGGGAGCAGACTCTCTACTACTACTACTACCACTACCTTAGTTCTGGGTAGGTAGTTAGTGTCAGAATTGAAGTGCAGTACATGGGTTGGAAACAGAGCACAAGTGCACGTGGTGTGCTTACCAAGGTAGATCATCGGCAGGGTAAAACAGTAAGTCATAATAAAATTTAAAAGACTAAAAAAAAGTATGTTCTCTGACCATTACCTTATAAAGAGATTAATAAAAATTAGGAAGAAAACTCTCCTAAGTATCTGGAAATTAAACCACACAGTTCTACATAATCCATGGGTCAAAGAAAAAACACAAGAGAAATGTAAAAATATTTCAAACTGATGGTAATGTATCAAATTTTGTGGTATGCACATAAACTGGTGCTTAGAGGGAACTTAATAGCTTTAACCATTTAATAGAAAAGAAGAAAGATATAACATCAATTATCTAAGTGTGCACCTATAGGAGCTTGAAAAAGAAGAGCAAATGAAAAGTAAAAAGAATGAAGGAAATAAGAAATGAAAAAATAAGAGCAGAAATAAGTTAGATATAAAAAACAAAGTTATTAAAGTTAATAAATTGATCCTTTGAAAATATTATTAAAATTGGCAGAATCCTAGGACAAAATTGAAGAACAAAAGTGAAGAACAAAAAGAAAGAAAAGCATAAATTACTGATAACATTGAGGAAGAGGGATATAACTATAGGTCCTATAGATAGTAAAAGAAAAATGAGACAATATTATGATCCACTTTTACTAATGGATTTAATAATTTAGATAAAATGAACACGTTTATTGGAAAGCTCAACTTAAATCTGACACAAGAAGCAATAGAAAAAATGAATTGCCCTAAATATAATAAAGAAACAGTTTATAATTAGGGACTTTGAGGAAAAAAAAAAACTCCAGGCACAGAATATTTTGCTGCAGAATTCTAACAAACATATAAGAACAAAATAATAAATCATATACCAAGTTCTTTTTAGCAGCAAAGCCAGTTTAACCCTGACGGATACATCAAAAAGAAAAGTATGAACCACATCACTCATGAACATAGGCATAAAAATCCTTAATGAAATATTATTAGATCAATCCCAGCAATATATAAAATATGCAAATGAGGTATATAATATGTACAGTTACACAAATGGATTTATCCCAGAAATGTAAGGTTGACATTTAAAGATCAATCAAGATCATTCACCATATTAATAGGATAAAGGAGACAAATATATGGCCATTGAAATGGATATGGCAAAAACATTTACAAAATTTGATATCGCTTTTTCCACCAGCTCCCCCCCACCCCCACCCCTGAGTGCTGCTCCAGCTGTGCGGCTCTTGTTCTGAACTCTGGGTTCCTGCTAAGCCAGGGCTGCTGTCCTCTTTCTCTGACCGCCATCATGATTATCTACCCGGACCTCATCAGCCATGATGAGATATACACTGACATCTACAGGATTCAGGAGGTTGTGAATGGGCTCTGCCTGGAGGTGAAGGGGAAGATGGTCAGTAGGAAAGAAGGTTATCATTGATGGAAATGTACTCTGCTGAAGGCCCCCAAGGTGAAGGTACTGAAAGCACAGTAATCGTTGACATTGATATTGTCAGGAACCATTACTTAGCAGAAAAGAAGCTTCACAAATGAAGCTTACAAAAAATACGTCATAGATAATAGGACATCAGTCTAAGGCAAACTTGAAGAACAGAGACCAGGAAATGTAAAACCTTTTATAACAGAGGCTGCAGACAAATCAAGCACATCTTTGTTAATTTCAAAAACTGCCGGTTCCCTATTGGTGAAAACATGAATCCTGATGGCAAGGTTGCTCTGCTGGACTACTGTGAGGATGATGTGACCCCATATATGATTTTCTTTAAGGATGGTTTAGAAATGAAAAATGTTAACAAAATGGCAATTACTTTGGATCTATCACCCATTATCATAACTGGCTGCTGCTTTTCATGCATCCACACAACACCAGGACTTAAACAACTGGGTGATGTCATCTTGATCTCTTCATTTCTTTTGATGTTGATTTATTTGGGGTGGGGTGATTTGCTTAAAGAAAAAAACGTATCATGTAGGTTGCCTAAAAATAAAATGCATTTGAACTTGAGAGAATATCTCTTACTTAATATATATTTAAAATAAGTGTCTTACAGTGTTCTTAGAGAAGATAGAGCCTGGCTGTAGACCAGAAAGCATAAGACTATCTTCATATATCGTCAACAGGGAAAGCTACTTCTGGGACTGATACATAAAAGAAACAAGAATTATAAGTCTTAATTCTAAGTTGAAGTAAAGGAAAAGACCATATACATAGAGCACCAAATGTGAAGTGGATCATTAAACATTTTATCATCTCAAAACAGAAGTAGTTAACTCTGGAAGAGATTATCAAAAGAATAACAAGAGACTAATACAGTTGGAAGCAAAACAAAAGCAATATCACTGATGTTAAAGACTCTCAGAAAACTAGGAAAACCTGATAAAAATTACTGTTAACATCATACTTAATGGTGAAATTATTGTGTATTTCCCTCTAGGACTGGGAAAAAGTAAGGACGTCTGCTCATACCACTTTTGTTCAGTATCATACCAGATATCCTGACAAGTGCAGTAAGACAGATAAAGAAACAAAAGACACACAGATTAGAAAGGAACACTATGAATTTTTATATAGAAAATTCTAACCTCTAAAAGGCAACTACTAGAACCAATAAACAAAATAACAGTCCATAAAGTCAGTATAACAAAAATAAATTGTATTTCTTTGTACTAGTGGAAAGCAACTAGGAAATGAAATTTTAAAAATACCATTCAAAATATCAAGTATCTAGGGATGTAGCCAATGAAATCTGTGTAAGAGATTTATACTTAAAATTATAAAACATTGCAGAAAAAATAAAAGAAGATCTAAATAGATGCAGAGATATATCATGTTCATGAACCCAAATACTTAATACTGCTAGGATATCATTTATTTCCAATTTGATCTATTGATTCAGAAAAGATTGATTCCAACAGACAATTCTGGGGGGTGCAAATTGACAGTTCATTTAAAAATTTATACACAAATGCAAAGAAAAGTGAATGGCCAAGAAAATCTTTAAGAAGAACAAATTTAGTGTGCCTGGGTGACTCAGCCAGTTAAACATCCTACTCTTGGTTTCTGCTCAGGTCATGATCTCATGGTTCAGGAGTTTGAGCTCCACATTGGGCTCTGTGCTGACAGTGTGGAGCCTACTTAGGATTCTCTCTCTCTCTCTCTCTCTCTCTCTTTCTCTCTCAAAATAAATGAATAAACACTTAAAGAAAATAAATAACAGGAACAAATTTGGAGAACTCTTACCCAGCTTTAAGGCTTATGAATACTATAGTAATTAGGAGAGTATGATACTGGCATAAAGAGAGAAACATATGAATGAAATAAACAGAGAATTTTAATAATAGACTCATACATATAGTCAATCAATATTTTACAAAGGTGTCAAAGCAATTCAAATGATCCAAAAAAGAAGTGACAAATCTCAAAACCCAGATGTATTCTTTAAAAAACTGTTTCCTACTAAAAGAAACAGCTCCTTGGTGAATCATAAAAGGCTGATTACCTTTCCTGTATGAACTATACCTGAGAATAACCAAATAGTTGATAGTTGATGAAGAGAATTTTTTCTTTATAGAACTTTCAAGTAAGAAACAAAGAAAAAATATTGAAATTCACATATAAGGATTTTCCAATTCCTTATAAATTCATGGAAGGATGAAATGTACCTGTGAAGTAGACTTGCTGGAAAAAAATCAATAAAAATAAATAAATCAGAGCAAGCATTTGAATCTAACCAACAATTTACAAAAAATCCAAGGGACAGAGAAACATTTGGAATGAAACCGTAGGGATGCATCAGTAAAATCCAGACTATGGGAACTCTACAGGACAAACAACCTGGCTTCTTCATAAAAAAATTGAAGTATAAAAAGAGGAGATAGAATCTATAGATTAAAAAAATCCTTGAAAGACATAAATGATTGCATTGTTTGGACCTTATTATGATCCCATTTCAAGCTAATGCACTTAAAAATTTTGTAAGATGTGAAGAAAATGTGAACAGTAATTATTCAGTAGCATTTTGGAGGACTTTTTTGCTAATCTCTTTTTTTAGGTAGGATTATATTATTGTGGTTAGTAAGTGTTAGAAATTTTCTTTAAGAAAAAATTTTTGAAAATTACACATGACCCATACTTAATCTTCAGAATTTAAAGACTGATCTTTACTATGCCAGAAACTTCACTTTACATATGCTATTTTGACCCCCAAATGCCATTCCTATTTATTTCTTAATGTTGTTAGGTAATGTTACCAAAATTAGGAAGCAAATAAATAATACCTTTTCCCCCTTCTTTCTTGACAATTGGAGATACAATGTCAGCTTTGTTGTTGATGAAAGCTATCTTGGATGATAGAGTAACCACAGAGGTCTTCCTTATCTTTCATCCCAGAAGTAAACTTACTGTGTAGATCTAGGCAAGACTAACTGATAGCAGATACCCTCCTTCTTCAGGGATGGCCCAGGAAATTTACCCATATCTGAATAAAGAATGTGTCATCCTAGAGGCAGGCAGGCTCTGATAGAGCAGCCACCTGGGAAAAGTTGAGTGGGACAGGCTTGATTTCTCCCACACTCACCCAGAGGATTGAGTAAAGGCCAACGGTGTCTTCGCTTGGAACCCTGAGGTCAAGGAAATGGAGATCGCCCTTTGTGCCTCTCTTTGCTGTTGGAAGTCTTACTATAGAAATCAGTGGATTAGAGGTATGGAGCTCATAGCATCAATAAAATGGAAACTACCTTTCATTGAGTATGTCCCATGTGCAGGGACTGTGCTAAGGAGGCAAATTCACATAGGTCACATATGACACACCTATTCATGCCAACACAGCCTGACTTGAGGTATACATATTGCATTGCACAGCCAGATGACTTCCTAGGTTTCTTCCAACTTCAAGGACCATGAATCTTGTTAGAGATGTTTGTTTTCTACTTTTGTGGACATCTCCCCTCCACCATGCATGGATTACCCTTTTTTTTTTGTTTTCAATTTTTTAATTTAAGTTCAGTCATTTAACATACAGTGCAATATTAGTTTCAAGAGTAGAATTCAGTGATTCATCACTTACATATAACACTCAGTGCTCATCATAACAAATGTTCTCCTTAATACCCATCATCCATCTACCACCCCACCACCTCCTTCAATCATCCCTCAGTTTGTTCTCTATCTTGAATAGTCCCTTATGGTTCATTTCCATCTCTCCCTCTCTCTTTTTCCTTTTTCTCTTCCCTTCCATATGTTCATTTGTTTTGTTTCTTAAATTTTACACATGAGTGAAATCATTTGTCTTTCTCTGACTTTGTCATTTGCATCATACTTTCTATCCATCTATGTTGTTGCAAATGGCAAGATTTTATTCTTTTTTTTACAAATAATTTATTGTCAAGTCGGTTTCCATATAACACCCAGTGCTCATCCTCACAGGTACCCTCCTCCAATGCATGGATTACTCTTAATGGTAACACTGGCTTAAGAGGGGCTGTTCTTGTGTTACCCAACTATTTGTTGGGCTACAACCTGGCTTATAGGTGGATATGAGGGGTTTTATCTAAAAAATTTCTAGGGGTATACACAAATGCATCAGGGACTCATGGGAAATTAATATATTAGTTACATAGTATCTCTTTAACTTAGGCAAAAGCAGGGTTTTCTAGATTTCCTTCTTCATAGGTTTGACCTTTGCATTGGGGAATTGGACATATTATGCTGCAAATGATGAATGTAAGCAAATATATTATGGAAACTTAATTATTTGTATATACTCAAACACATTCTTCCTCAAACCTTTATCTTATTGGTTTAATATCCTTACTTACATAGATAGTGACTATGTACCAGGAAGTATAGACCTCAGTCTTTGCTGTCTAATATGATAATGTCTAGACTGCACATGGCTATTTAAATTTAAACTTAAATTAATTAAGATTAAGTAAATGTAAAAGTTCAGGTGCAATAGTCATTTTTCAATAGCTCCAATATCCACACATGCTTAGTGGCTACTATATCAAACAACACATATATAGCACATTTCCATTATCGTAGAAAGTTCTGTTGAATAGCAATATTCAAGCTTGGATTTGCATAATAAAAACATTTAAATTTTTATGTCTTCCATTTCATTTCTATGTTATATATTAATATGTATTTTTATTTAATTTGTTTTTTAAAAATTTACATCCAAGTTAGTTAGCATATAGTGCAACAGTCATTTCAGGAGTAGATTCCTTAATGCCCCTTCCACATTTAGCCCATCCCCCCTCCCACAACCCCTCCAGTAACCCTCTGTTTGTTCTCCATATTTAAGAGTCTCTTATGTTTTTGTCCCCCTTCTTGTTTTTATATTATTTTTGTTTCCCTTCCCTTATGATTATCTGTTTTGTACCTTAAAGTCCTCTATGAGTGAATTCATATGATATTTGTCTTTCTCTGACTAATTTCATTTAGCATGATACCCTATAGTTCCATCCACATAGTTGTAAATGGCAAGATTTCATTCTTTTTGATTGCCGAGTAATTTTATTTATCCATTCATCCATGGATGGACATTTGAGCTCTTTCCATAATATGTTATATTTTTATCACCTTTGGTTTCCAGAACAAATGTGTAGTAAAATCTGAAAAAACACAATTTTTTTTCCATGTTCTACTTGCAGGCTATTGAAGAAAAAGGGGAATTCAGTGTTCCAAGCTGCTATGGAAATATTAAAAATGATAATGGTGGTTCTAGCCTTAATTTTGAGCATCCTTTGGATGATGTAAATGTGGTTGATTTGAAATGGATCCATGACTTTGTGTTAAAGGCTCTGGAGGTTTTATATCAAGTGGAAAAATGGGAGACTCTAGTATCACTTGCCATCCAGTTCAATACAATTTCACAGTAAGTATCACTGTAAGGGCAATTGAAAGTGACAAGCTTTAGTGTTAAAAATGTGTTTTCATGAATGTCTGCTTTTCAATGTATTTCTACCCTTGTCTAGTGAGAGATACACAGAGCAAGTGACACCACTCCTGGTATATGCACAGCGCCAGCTTCTTCTAAGAATATCTAAGTTCAATGGCCCAGATATTACCCAACAACCTTGTGCAAGATATGAAGCTGAATATGAAGAGAAGGTGAATTTGGCTCTGTTATTCATGCCTTGTGACTTCTAATGAGTGTACATATTAAATATGAAAATTTAGGGATCAAATAAATATTATTTTCACTGAGGCATTTATCATTCATAGCAACAAATATTATCGAAAGTCTGCTATGTGTCAGTATTTTCCAGGTACAGGGTAAACAAAAACTAAGTCCTTGTCCATAGGAAACTTATGTTCAGGTCAGAGCTGAGGTGTTTGTTAGGTACAGTGAGGACATTGTCTAGAGCCACAGTACTTTTAGAGGCCCACTAAATGTTTTAATTTTTTTAAAATATGAAGACAAAAAGTAACTTTTAGGTTAAAGAAAATGTTTTAATTTTTACTATTAATATACTTGTATTTATGCCAACATCATCATAAAATACAATTTTTGATATTTTTATGGAGGTGTGGTCTCATGCAGGCAAAAGTATCTAAGGCCCATGAAAGTCACGGTGCAGCCTTGAGTTAGGTGGAGAAAAGGGAAGTAAATTCTTTCATTTATTAATGTAATAAACGTGTATCGACTATCTTATACCAGAGCCATTGCATACAGTTTTACAGACTGTGTCCTGCCCAAGGGTCCCTGGAATACGTGAGGGCTGTAGTCTAGTCCCTGCCTCACACACCAGTCTGTGTGCTTGTGGCGTTGCAGTGACACAGTGGGGACTCCGTTTCCTTCTCAAAGAGGTTCCTTATGGCCCTTGCATACAGTTGCCCCCTGCATATTCCATGCAGTGAGAATACAGTCTAAGTTCTTGCTTTATGGAGTTTAATTTTAGAGGGGTAGAAGTAAGGCCAGATAATAAACATGTAAACAGATACATTAAAAAGACTTATGGTCATTATGAATTTTCTGAAAAGAATAAAATCAGTCAATGAGATAGGTGGGTGGGTGGTGGAAACTTCAGCAAGGTGATCTGGAAGGCCTCTTCAGGATGGTAACATCTGATGAGAAATAGCCAGTCATACAAAAGAAAGAGACTTGCAGCCCAAGGGAAGAAGGACAAGGGCAAAAGCCCTGAGGTGAGACGGAAAGAAGGACTGGATGACTAGAATGTAGCAGATGGGGGAGAGGGTAGAAAGAGGGGGGCTATGCTTCTTCTTCTCCTCCCCAGTGTCTCATACTCTCCACATGCTCTCCCTTGGGGAGCTAATTCAGTCTGTGTCTCTAAGTACCATCTTTATGCTAATGTCTCTTGAAATTACAGCTGAGTTTTTCTTCTGAGTTCTGTGTTGACATGTAATTGCCTATATCTGTCAGGGTTCAACCAGAGAAGCAGAACTAGTTAGATCTATTATCTATCTGTCTGTCTACTTTTCTATCTGTCATCTCTCAAGATATATTATAAGGAATTGTTTTATGTGATTGTGGGGGCTGACCAGATAAGTCCAAAATTGTAAGGTGGACAGTCAGGCTCATGAGTGGGAAGGAACCCTACAGGTATAGCCAGAAGCTGTTATCCTTAGGCAGTTAGTGAGGGATGATGCACTGAGGAAAAAGCAGTTGTAGACCTGCATGCTATTTGGAGTTTGGAGTCTGGAGACCTCCAGCACATCAAGGACTCACCTGCTTAGGTCAGGCCCCACCAAAGATAATTTATTTAGCTTAAAACAAATTTATTAGGGACTTTAATTAGTATGAGCAAAATCCCTTCATAGTGGCAGCTATATTAGTGTCTGAATAGCTAGGACGAAGTGTGTGTATGCTACAAAATGGCTACTTCCCTCCCTTTTGTCCTCGTAGTTCAACTTAACCAACCTGACCCACCAAAAAACCATCATACTACCTAATCAAAGTCATCTTTTAGACGTTTATTTTATTTTATTTTTTAAATAATTTTTTAAAATGTTTTATTTATTTTTGAGAGAGGGAGAGAGACAGCGTGAGCAGAGGAGGGTCAGAGAGAGAGGGAGATACAGAATCTGAAACAGGCTTCAGGCTCTGAGCTGGCTGTCAGCACAGAGCCTGACATGGGGCTCAAACCCACGAACCGTGAGATCATGACTTGAGCTGAAGTCACCTTAACTGACTGAGCCACCCAGGCACCCCTAGAAGATTAATAAACTTCTGAAATTTAGTATACCTCAAACAAACCTATTCTCACAAGTGTTCCACACTTCAGTTGATGACAACACTGTCCTCCTTGTTGCTCAGGCAAAACAGCTTAGAGATATCCCAGACTCCTCTCTTGCTCTCATACCTTACTTCAAATTGGTTATCAAATCTTCTACCTTCAAAATGTATTCAGAACCTGACCATTTCTCACTGCCTCTATCACTCTTTCTCTGATAAAGTAGGCAGTGTTATATTTGCTTGGAGTCATGCAATGACTTCCTAATCAGTATTCTTGCTTCCAACTTCCTTGAACCCCTGCTTCTGGCCTGGTCTATTCTCAATACAGCAGTTAGGATGACCTTTTAAACCCCGAAGTCAGATTGTGTCATTCCTCCCCATTACACCCTATAGCAGCTTCCCATCTGATTCAGAGATGAAGTGAACATCCTTATGACAGCCTTAATGTTCCACATATCCTCCCTACCCCCCGGCCCCCGAGATTTCCAGTGGCTCATCTCTTATTACTTCCCTGCAGAATTCAGCTACTCTGTTCTTTGAGACGTTCCTGTCTTGGTATTGCATTTGCTGCTCCCCTGCTTGGAATGTTCCTCCCCCAAATATCCACACTGATTTTTACCCACCTTTCTCTAGTCCTTGCCAAATGTCACTTTCTGTATGAGATAAAGAAATTTATGGGATATTCTGTATGAGATAAATGTATCTGATATAAATTTATATACCTGTTTGCTCTATTTCTGTCTATAGCATTTATAACGTTTTAATAGACTCTATAATGTACTTCCCTATTTTGTTTATTGTGTTTCTACTTCCTCTAGAATAAGTTCCATAAAATAGGAACTTTGGTTTACTTTGTTCACTATATTATCCTTGAGCTTAGAGAAGTGACTGACACATAACAGATTTTCAGTAAAGATTTATTTAATACAGCTGGGATGGGGGGAAGACCAGGTCTAATAGGGTCTTAATAGGCCACAGGAAGGAATTTGCATTTTATTAGACTGTTTATGTCTCATTGTACACACACTTACAATGGGCAATAAAGGAGCAGCATCTACATTACACTGAGATTCAAGGAGGTCTGTATTTTGAGAAATAGGTTAGTTCGAGGAGCAGGAATGGAGAAACAGAAAGATCAGGTTCTTAGGCGTTTTAAAAGAATTTCTTTTTGTCTAAAGTTTTTCTGACTTCAGATATTTTACAATTTTAGGACTTAAGTATCTGTTAGAGAATAAATTTTTAAAATAGTACAGAGGAAGTTAGTTCCAAAAAACCTCACCAGGGAAGTTCAAATTGAATTAATTATGAGTAGGGTGAAAAAATCAGCCACTGGAAAAACAGCCTGTATTTTGGATATGATATTAACTTGCATAATAGAAGATATATTTAGACTTGTGGATTTATAGAATATCAGAGAGTCATATTCTAATTTCTCTACATAATTTGCCTAAAGCTCTTCCAGCTGTGCTGTACAATAGAAATATAAAATGGTATATAGCAGCTTTTTGTCCTGAAAGTTCTCATGATCAAATGCTACTCTGCTAGTTTTTATTTGTAGCATCCTATTGTACTTATTTTTTCTTGACAACTGAAAAGTAAGATAAACATCTTAAGTAAGCTAAATTTTTAGCTATAGATACCTACATAATAATTGTTTTCCTTTTTAAAGATAACCTGCCGAAATTTCATTGGGAAGCAGCTCAAGATTGATCATCCAACAAGCGAAGAGAAAGATTCAGGAAACTGCACAGATTTCTTTAAAACCCTTATCTATTCAGGTTGGAACCACTTTAGCTTGAAGCTTTTTTTTTTTACAGCAAGGTTCACTGTTGTGCTCTGCATGTCACATCTTCCATAATTCAAATGTTTGCCAATTCTCTTTCACAAGTTTATTGGACTGAAAATAACCCATTTGATATTTACCATCTTCTGTTGCTATAAATGTCATGTAAGGGGAATTAAAACACATGTTTTGATTAGTTTAATCTGTAAGTTAAAGAAGGGAAAGAAAAGAAGGAGAAAAAAATTATTTAAAAAATAAGCATGGAAAAAAAACTGTTTTGCACGTTTCCACTGTTTTTATCTCACTTGGGAACTTTTCAAATTGACCTTTTACTATTTTCTTTCACGCTGTGTCTAGACTTCCATAATAACTCCCATAATCAATATAGATAGTTCTGTTGGCTCTATCACAGTTAAGTTGTAGGTCTTTTCACTAGAGCACAGGAGAAGATGTGAGGACATCATGGCTCCTTTGCTTTTAGCTGAGAAGCCCACTTGGAATATTTTGACAGTGCACCCTGTAGGAGAGGCAATAGAAAAAGATGAAAATGGAGATAATGCCTTCTCACAATTGCACTTTTCATGTGTCTCTGTTTCTGGTATAGGAAAGGAATGCAAATCTTTCCTTTGACATGTTAGGATTCTTTCATTTATTTATCTATTGATTTTATGCATGCATGTATGTATGTATATAATCATTCATTCATTTAGTACATCAGTTTAGGTGGCCATTCAGTCATTTAGCAAACATTTACTGAGTGTCTGCTGTGTGGTAAGTGCTGTACTAGGTCCTGAGATTACCAAGAGACTAAAAATTTAGTAAGACTAAAGATTTATTATACTGGAATTTCCAACCCATTGAAAGAGACTGATAAATAAGCCAGAGATTATAGTATTGGGTGATAAGATCTGTCATATTATGACTACCCCTGCTGCTTCCACTGTAAGCAGTAGTAGTTAACAGCATTGCTGTGCACGTAATTTAATGGAGCTAACGTAAAAAGGAAAAGGCAAAACTGAGGTTAGAATGGTTGGCAGGAGGGTCTTAGAAGGCAGGATAAAGAGATTCAGATTTATCTGGAAAGCTGAGTGGGGCTAATTAAAAGGATTTAAAGAAGGAAATAAATGATCATATTTGCACTTTTGAAAGAACCTCAGGCAGCAGCATGGGGAATGAATTGAAAGCATGCCGCATGGAAGCAGAGGAGTGGCTACTCCTAACATGGGTATCAAAGGCATGATGAAGTCTTGGACTTAGGTGACGAGAATAGAGGAGTAGACAGACATTAGAGAAAGGCAGAAGAAGTCTACAGGACTGTTTCTAACCTGGTTAGACGTAGGAGGGAGAGGTCGGAGATGCCTTGGTTTCTGGCTTGGGTGGTTAAATAGATGTGATGTCTTCATGCTACAGGAAAAGTGAAGGGAGCAGCAGGTGAGAGAAAGTCACTTTGAAATTACTGAGTTTGAGGTGCCAGGATGATAACTGAGTAGAACTATCTAGTATATGCTTAGATAGACTGGCCGGGCACTCAGCAGATTTATATTTTCATCATCAATGTATTGGTGACAGTTGAAATCAGGGACTTGTATGAGGTCACTCAGGGAGAGTTCTGTGGATATAGACCTAAAGATGGCTTCACTTTGGAAGCTGAATCATTCAAAATGGGTTATGCTATACAGCAGTAGTAATAAACAATCCCCAAATCTTATTGCTTTCATGCAAGGGAAAGTCCATTTTATTGCTCATCATAGGTTGATGTAATCTCCATCTTGAAACGGACTTCCATGATGGTTTCTGAGGCAGGAAGGATAACACTAATTTACCCTCTAGAGGAGCCATACAGAGAGGATGGGCAGAATGGAAGGAGAAATGGGCCCAAACACAGGAATGTTTATGGGTGGTAAAGGCAGAAGTTGAAGGTATCCTCATTGGGTACTGAAGATTTTATTAATAAAGCAAGGGGTTGAGAGCATAGCCAAGGTTTCTAGGGTAGGAGATTTCAGGAGCACTGTGAAAGAGTGGTCTGGACTCTGAGGGAAATAGTAGGAAGACAGAAGGGCTTCAGAGCAGTGTGGAGAATACAGTTGAGTGAGTCGGTAACCACGAACTTGAGTTTTACCACTAACGATAAATCAGAGTATCTTCTCATACTCATTGAACAATGGAGTTCTAATCAGGTTGTGATTTGTCCTGGGTATATGTTCTTCTTTGCTTGATCATACCTGTCAAACCTCTGGAGATCCCTCAATTTGAGATCCATAACTCAGAATGTGATTTATATTATCCCTTTCATCCTGAAAAGAATGGGCAACAAATATGAGAAAATGTGTCAAAAATGCTTATTATCAAAAATGATGGCTAGTACCTAAGGGCTAAGAAAAACATGCCTAGCAAACTTCTAGACCTGTGTGGCTAGTAGGTCTTATTGATGATGGATGCAATATGTCAGAAAAGCACTTTGCTTAGTTGTTAAACTTAACATTTGGAAAGGCAAGATTGTGGGTGGTGAAACAGAGAGAGAAAGGAAGGTAAAACCAGACTACCATGATTATTTGGGTTAATTCTCAATGTGGTGGAGGTATAGTCCATTTGAGCAATGACTACAACAGGAATATAATCTAAAAAATATTGTAATGGTAGTAATAATGAATTGGGCCAGGCACTATATTTAACACATTATAACCATTAGCTTTAAAAATCTTTGTAATCTTAAGAGGTAGATATTATTATGCTTACATTACAGATGAGAATGTTAAATGTTACTACTAAGTAGTGGACTATGATTCAAACCTTAGTCTGTCTGATTGCTTAGCCCATATGTGCTCCACTAAACTACCTGGCCTGTTCACCATTTGTCTCCTTTCAGATTAGTCTCTCCTCTAAACTGATAGCACTCAAAAAATTTTTGCTATACATCAGTGGTCATGGGGCGACAGATACTTTATCTTGACCTATTGTGGTAGTATGGTAGTTTTTAGATGATCCTGCATACTAATAATAAGTTTTACATTGGTCCATTATCATTAAAATCTTGGCATCAGATTTATAGCTCTTTGTAAGACTCTAGGACCTTTGTGACTAGGAGCATATTTTGGCCCACATTTTTGGGCTTATTTGGCAAAGTTTTAGGATGGTGATTTTTTTTTTTTTTTAGTGTACTGAACTCAGATCATTTTAACACATGGATAAGCATGATGTATCTTATGTATATCCTCATGACATGTTTGCAATGCTTTTTCAAGACCAAGTATACTCTTGATGGTTTCCATACCAGATTTCTGCTTTAGAATATCATAGGTTTTCTTTTGGCGTAACAACAGTGGGTGGTAATGCTCAATACATTTAATTCTTCAGAACAGATATTGTAATGCTCCAGTGCCTACAAACATTCGGTGTTCTCATTATTTAACAGCATTCTATTCTCCCTCTAACCATTTAATAATGCATATGTAATTTGGTATAGTCTCTGTAGGATGTGAAGAAGTGAGAAAACCTCACTTTATAGATTATTTTTTGTATGGATGAGTAACTTGCCTGCTTGTTAAGCTTCACAGGGGAGATGACTCTATGAATATGCCTTTTATTGTAGCTGTTTTTGCATCCTGCCTAGGATCTGTTTCTTGAGTTTTGACCTTATTGGTATTTAAGCTATCTCTGACAGGATTCTTCAGTTTTCAGGTATGTTGGAATTTTAACCCTTTGGCAGGTGTGTTTTATTACTGCCTCTGGAGCATTTGGGTTGATAAGATCTTATGTGTAGAAAACAGCCTGATCTTGTATCAGTCCCTGGGATTATTCTTTGGTGGACCCATCTCTCAGGAGTCATTGGTGCTTCTGTTTTGATGAGTACATCAGTACAATAAGAGACACAGCAATTCTTTTTTTTTTTTTCTCCATCCTCTTCCTCTTCCTCTCCTCTTCTTTTTTTCTTTCTCCTTCTTACCCACCCTCCTCCTTCTTCCCTCCTTCTCCTTCTTTTTCTTCTAACCTATTTCAAACTGTTTAGTTTATTGGTGCCTTTGAAATGGGTTCCTGAATTATTCATGCAAGTCTTCAGAGAGGAACTCCCACTTGAGACTGAGAAGTAAGGACAGGCCTCTGAAGCTAATGATGTGTCTTCATTGCTTTCCCTAGTTATCACATGTGGATAGCACAGAAACACCAGCAGCACCCTAGTTAGACTACAAGAGAAAAGGTTTTCTAGGGCTCAAAAAAGGAAAAACAAAACAAACCAAAGTGAAATGTAATTTAGGAAAAAAACCAAGGAGGAATGATTATAAGCAGATATTTGATTAAAAGTGGCAGGATGATTTTATTGAGGCCTCGCATTTTAAAGATTGCAGACATCTTCTGTTCCTCCTGTCCTGATTGCCCCTGGATACCGGCATGCCTTTGTGAATTTTTACTCCATAATGAAAGCTCCATGAGAGCAGGGCATGTATTTGTTTTGTTCATTGTATCTCTTCAGTGACTGGCAGAGTGCCTACTACTGGTAAGTGCTCAATACAGATTTTAAAAATACATGACTAACAGAATGGTCTGTTGAATGCTTACTCCCTGTCAGGCACTGTGCTGGACATTTGACACAGCTTAAAACAGTAATACTCAGAGGTAAATATTATCATCCCGATTTTAACAGAGATTGAAAAGTAAGGCCTAGAGGAAGTAACTGTCTCAAAATCATACATGAGAGCTTACAGCTTCCACCTTTTCCTTTGCTTTCTTAACTTCTTTCCTGGAAAGTTCTTCCCTTTCAGTCTCTAAGGAGAAGAAGATAAAAGCCAAGCTCATGAATTTTTGTAGGAAAAACATAGAATAGGAGTCTTATCATCTTTACGGTGTTGTGTGTAAGCGTGGGAGTCAGAGGAGTTGGGGCATGCTTTGTCTGGATCATACAAGACTGTGCATGGGTAGAGGAGTGGGGAACTGAGGGAACAAAATGGTGGGCACAGGACAAAGTGGACAAGAGGGTGAAATTGGTAGGGTAGAAGAGAGCTCCTGGGGAGTTAAGAAGAACGTCTGTCACCTAAGTGTCAGATTCTCTTAAATGTGTGGTAGGCAAGAAGAGTGAACTTCTGGGGACAAGTGGATCTCTAAATGTGGCCATGTACCTGGTTTGACCCGAATCTCTAGGATTTCTAGACATTTCTATCTACTTTGTAGTAGATTGAAAGATATCTCTATGGCCATAGAATGTAACTATACTACTAATTCCTTCAGGACCTCCCTGGGTTCACAAGGATCCCAGGCTTTGACTCTCATTAACTTTTCCTTAGGCTTATTTATGTCCTATTCTCAAAGGTTTCTGTACAAATTAGCAGCCCTCAAATCTGGGTCATTGCCAGTTACCCAGGATTTGCTGCCCCTTGCCAAACTATCTGGAAGAGGCACTGGACTTGAACAGACACTGGACTGGACTTGAGAGACAACAGTGGTTGTCTCTCATCTCTTCTATGGGCTTAAAACAAGTTGATGCCCTCAAGTTTACTTTTCCTCCCTTAGTGTGAGTAATATCTATCCCTACTAATTTTTAAGGTGTTAGGAGAATCAACTGAGATTAAGATCCACATAAGTGATTATTAATCCCAGCCATTTAGCTTCGGAAACTTGTCATTCATGCATTTAACAAAAATTTATCAAGCACATATCATATAGTAGGCCCTATTTTAGGTCTGGGTTGATAGCAGTAGACAAAATGGACAAAGATCCCTGAACTCATGGAACTTGCATTCTAGTGTCAGGAGACAATCAATAAACAAACAAAACACATCAGTAGATGATGAATGCAGTGGGGGGAAAAGAAATGGGGAGATTAGGATCACCATTTTAAATAGGGTGATCAAGGAAGGCCTCCTGAGAAATTAACAGTTAAGCAATAACCTTAAGGAGCTGAGGAAGCAAGACATGGGGATATCTGAGGGAAGAATGTTCTAGACCAACATGAACTGCTGGGTGGGGTCTACAGAAAATCCCTTTGGATTGCTTCAATATTTTTCCACTGAGGTAGGAAGCAAGGTCATTGACCTGGAATCAGGTCAGTGGACAGGGGACAAGGGGAGAGGTAATTCCCACCTTTTTTCTTTGCCACAAAGCCAATTAGCCACTCTTTGGTCACTTCTAACATTGGAATGTTCCCTGTGTCCCTCCCTCATTCCCACTGCTACCATCTTAGTTGAATTCAAATCACAATATCTGTGTTGTAGGTTCAGAGTCTCTCAGCTACCAACCTTCATCTTTCTCCTCCTCCTCCTCCTTCTCCTTTTTACAGCACTATAGGTATTTTTATTGAAAAATGTCTGCACTTAGGAAGGACAAGCTGGCATTGAAACAGTGGCAGCAACAGGCTGGGCCCTGGGAGGTGATGTTCTACAGCCTGCTGGCTTTGGCTTACTAGTAGCAACCACCAGGCAGGCTGCCACCAACCTCTTTCTATTATTGCAGTCTTCTAACTCTTCCTAAAGTACCAATCTCTGTACCAATTGAGCTGTCCTGCTCAATACCCTTTCTGCACTCCCTATTAGAAAGGATGAAGGCGACTTACTGAGAGAGGGCTTCAGGACTCCAGAAAACCCCTCTTTGTTCAATATGACTGGTCATGTCATCTCACTATGCCCTGACTCACCATCCAGACGCCTGCTTCCATACCTCTCCTTGCACAGACTAGTTCTGTGACCCAGGAGAAGCCACCTGACTTTCTGTGCCTTATTTCCCTCCTCTGTAAAATGAGGATATTATGGTACATACCTTTTAGGGTTGTTTTTAGGATTTGATGAAACTATCAAAGTAAATTATATACGAGAGTTCCTGGTATAGTATAAGTGCTCAGTTGACCTCAGCTATTCTTGTTCTAACTACCTCAACCCCTTTGCCTCCTTCTTCCTAATCAAATCTTCGCTCTCCTCTAAGACACAACTGGCGTATCTTCTCTCACAAGAAGTCTTTCTTGCACATCTTTTCCTCTCTATGCTGATCTCTCTTCTCTTTCCCTCGTTTTGGCAGAAATGTTTGGTTTGTTTAACCAGAAACTCCCTGTAAATATGAGTTTAATACTCCAGGTCCAGAATGCTCCATCTCTTCAGCTAGACTGTGAACTCTCAAGAGCAAAGGTTGTGGCTCTAAGCCTCTTGTGGCCCAGCTCCCTTGCAAGTTGCTGAACTATCAAGTCCTCAGGTTTTATAAGGGCCATTCACCTGTTCAACTTGTTGAAGAAGTAAATTCCTTTGTTATTTTATCAGAAGCTTGTATTCCTTCTTTCTTATATGCTCATTTTACGGTATATGGCCAAAAATCTGCAGCCTGGTTCTTGGCACCATCACTTCTCTGGGGACCTCGTGGCAATTCTCCGCCAACACCTCCTCTTTCTGGCCATCTTTCAGGACCGTTTTTAGTTCCATTCCCTTTTATGGCCTCATCAACCTTCCCTCTGCACCCTCCAATATTAGAAGCCTGTCTTGCCTTCTCTTAAGAGAGCACTTACCCATCCAAGCTTCTTTGTTTCCTCCTTTCGTCTCTTTCCCAAGGCACCTCTGCTTTGAAGAGGCTGCTGAAAAGGAGTAGATTATTTCATCTTTTATGATCAGCAAAAGAAAAAGTAGGAGGCTTCATAAGGAAAATTGGCAAGATCTAAAGTTATTTGCATTTCATAGGAATCAAAAGTTTTCTAAGTTTTTTCTTTTTTTTTTTTTAAAGAACTTTCAAATATGCCACAAAAATGTGATCTGAACGTTGAAACACCTGCTGCAGACCTGGGGCTTTGAATTTAGCGGCTTTAGTTTGGGACCAAGACATTCTCTGAATTAGAAAGTCTTTTGCTACTAGTCGGCTTGCTGCGACATTTCATCCCCCCTGGTACCCTTCTCTTTCTTTCAGAATACAGCCACGCCAAAGAGCTTGTCTGTGTGCCCGTGGACGTGGCAGACACTTTGCGATGTTTTAGACAGACCTTGGAGAAATCCAAATATGATAACAGATCAATCCGACATAGCAGAAAATTGCTTGCGTTATTCCTTGCACAGACACAAGGTAAAATACTTGCTCTGTATCCCTTGCTCTTTATTTATGGGGGAATGCTGGAATGCTAGCTTGTGGCTCTACCAAATTGTGCCATAGACACCTCCTTTCCCCACTTACATACCCACTCCCTGCTGCCCCTCACTTTCTTCCTCTTGTCTCGTGGGTCACATCTTCTCCCTCACACACTTTATTCCTAACCAAAGATTGTCTCAATCATCTGCTTTCATGCTTTCTGGGAAACTAGCATACTCCTTTGAATAGATCCAAGAGGAGTATTAATCAATTTTTTGATTCTGTACATCTATGTTCTTACCCTTCTCTCTGCAAGTATGGTTCTATAGTGTTTAAAAAATTTTTTTTCATAAGTAGATGAATTGATTCATACTGAATTAACTAGAGCCTTTTACCAAAACCCTACTTTACCAGTGTCAAGGAAATAGATGCCTTTCAATATAAGCATCAATAAGATTTCTTATTAATACCATAGATTTTGATCTTAGGGATTTTTTTTTAGCTCAAAACAAGATATTCACTGTCATTTGTTACATCACATTTATTTGTTTCCTGCCTTCTTAACATGTATTGATTTGTGAACCCAATCAAAGCAGGGTTTTGAGTGATTAACTGGTAATCCCATAGGGGAAGAATGTACTCAAATTTAGGTGGGGAAAAATCTTGACTTATATATGTTTGGGTTATTAAAAATGTGTTAAAAATCCTAATATATGTTTACAATTCTTGGCTGTCCAAATTTGTTGGAATAATAAAAATAAGCTTCAAGAATAAACTTAAATTGATAAATTTAAAATAATTATATTTTCAAGTTATTAAAAATAGATTTAAATGTATACCTAACATGCTAATATTTATTGAACTGATCTTTCAGAAATTTTTTTTTTACAATCACTGACAAAAGTTTTTCTTATGTATGTATATATGTATGTATGTGTTTTTTGTCGCTGCCCCTGCTGCCCCCCTAAAAGCACTTGCTATAGCACGTGCCCACAGGTTTTGGTTGTACTGTCTACAGACTCATATTAAATCAGCTCTCCATATCATGTTTCCAATTTTTTCAATTATGGCACCTATTAATAATGGCTAGGTTCATGAATAAAAACAAGCAAATACAATTCCTAAGAGTGGATTAGACCTGTTCACCCTGAACCTCACCTGGTATTAATTCTTAGCAGTTTATCCCCAGTCCTCGGGCTACAGACTTCAAACTCCACATCAGCTTCTCTTTCTCTGCAGCTTTCAACTACTTCCTCTGGAATAGTTTTCCTTTTTTCCTGTGTGTTCTCTGATCTTATAAAGAGACCAATTCTTTCCCATTTTCCCCCCTTAGGTCAGAACTAACTATGTGTTCCTTCTATCCCAGAGGTCTCTACCCCAGAGGCAAAGTAACATCTTACTGTTGGAAGCTCTCAAAAAAAAGGCAAACCCAAACCATGTAACTTCCACCAATCCCCACGAGAAGCAAAGCATTTTCTCAACATCTCTTTCTGGCACACTGCCCCTCCGTAGTTTTCTTTACAAAATAACATGAGCAAGGAACCCATCCATACATACCTGCACTCCTCAGAAATGATATTAGATACTAAATTTAAGGAGGCAATGTCCCTCAAACTGAAAAGAAGTCTCACGTATATACAAAATTTTTCCTTTTCTTTCCCTGTCCATTTCTTCTACCTTTTCCCTCCTCATCACCTTCCCTCCTGTCTCCTTTTTAAATTTCTTTTTTAAATTTTTTTTCATGAATTTAGGAGATAAAGGAGGAATAAACAGTGCAAAATTTACCACTGGAAAGGTGGAGTTTTGCCTGGGGACAGAAGAGATGCATCTGCCAACACCCCCTGACCTCTCTCAGGAACATTTTAGAGTTTTCAGTTCAGTGGAGAAAAGTAAACTTCCCAATTCGCAACTCGGACTCGTAATTTCCTCTTATTATGAAACTATTGGTAAGATTAATTTGTTGTATCTTCATTTTCAGTGTGATCTCTTGCATTCATGTTGAGATTGCATTTGGGCCTGAAATGCTACCTTTAAAAGTCAGATGAGAGAGGGGCGCCTGGGTGGCTCAGTTGGTGAGGCTTCCGACTTCAGCTTGTGATTTCAAGCCCTGAGATGGGCTCTGTGCTGACAGCTCAGAGCCTGGAGCCTGCTTTGGATTCTCTCTCTGTGTGTGTATCTCTCTCTCTACCCTCCCCTCTTCATGCTCTGTTTCCCTGTTTCTCAAAAGTAAATAAACAGTAACAAAAATTTAAAAATAAGAGAAGTCAGATAAGAGAGCTTGACTATGTTTGAGTCTTGTAGACAGTGATAGAGCAGTGTCTTCCAGTCCCTCCCTTCCTCACTTTCCCCACCTGGCTGTCACCATGGTGAGATGCGAGGCCACTCTTCTACTCATCCCCCTTTGACTGAATCTGTGAACTGCTTTTTGGAATGTGACTGCTGTTGTGTTTTGTTGCTCTGCCCTAGTTGATCCCGTTTTCTTTGTCTTTCTTCTTGGTTTGGCTTTGCTACAAATTCAGCAGTATATACTCAATCCATGTCGTAGGCCCAACGTCCCTCTCCCCCCTTTTTATAACAGACATTTAGTAATTCCCCCCTTACCCCCTGGAGGAAATGTATATTTAATATAGTGTTTTTATACATGTTATTTAAAACAATAAATAAACATAAAATAAAGGGTAAACAATATTATTTTCTAATAAAAGTATCCGTTTGTGGCTCTTAAGTGCTCAGCCACTCAAAAGTATAGTGAAGCAATCAGATTCTCATATCCTGTGCTGTTGAATTACCATAAATGTTATAGCTACAAATGCAGACTGATATAGGTTTATTGTATTGATGATGCAAGTACTATCAGCATTGTCAATTTTGGTGACAGTGATTTTCTAAAATGGCAAATAAATGCAGGCACACTATAAAACAAAGCGCTATAGTGAGTGGTTGCATTTCTGGAAAATTTAGAGCATTTTGAAATCATACAAAAATGACCTATTTTATGTGTAAAATGAAGTTAGAGGTTAGACTCAGACAATTTATATACAGGCTTCTTGCCTTTTCTTCTTCTAAACATTTATTTATTTTTGAGAGAGAGAGAGAGAGAGAGAGCCACAGAGCATGAGCAGGGGAGGGGCAGAGAGAGAGGGAGACGCAGAATCTGAAGCAGACTCCAGGCTCTGAGCTGTCAGCACAGAGCCTGATGCAGGCCTTGAACTCACAAACCATGAGATCATGACTTGAACTGAAGTTGGACACTTAACTGACTGAACCACCCAGACACCCCCTCACCTTTTTCTTAATTGTGGGGGAAAGTTCTGTGCATTACAGGCAGTCCAGTGTCTCTGTTCTTCACCTACAAAATGCCATGAGATGTCCATGAGATGTGTGACAACTAATAAAACCTTCCTCAGATTTCTAAAACACCCCGTAGGAGACAGTACTGCCCTCGTTAACAACCATTGCCATGTTGGTTGGGTTTTGTTTTGCTTTGTTTTTGCTAGACATCTCTGAATTTTATCAGAGATGTATGCATTTATCATAACCCTCTCCCTCTACCAAATTCAGATGCTACTAAAGATGTGCTTTTTTTCTGCACTTGGGTAAAGGGAAAATCTGATGTGCTGTGATCTTGTCACATCCCTGCTTAAAAACAAACCCTTCGAGGCTTCCCATCTGCTATAGAATAACATCCACATTTTTCCACCACGCATTCAGACGCCTCCATATAATCCTACTACTATCTCCTTCTTCACACTCCCAAGAAAACCAGAGTCCAGCCACCCACATCATTTCCATATACACCCCACCCTTTCTCCTTTGCACGCCTCTTCTGAATTTCTCTTTTCCACCACTTTCACCTGCCTGACTCTTGTTCCACTTTCTCCATGTTTCCTTTCTCTTAGATCCTATCTCTCATTCCAACATGTAAATAGGATATCATTTGCTCTCTTTCTGCAAATGGATCATGAGATATGTAAAGGCAGTATTAGCTTGCAGTTCACTTATCTCCAGTTAAGGAATGATGCAGTTTAAAATATTCTTGAGACTGTAAGGAAGATATTTCCTAGGAACTGACCTTTGTTCTTTTACTTGATTAAAAATACAGATGTTCTCCAAGCCTCTAATCAAAGAAGTCTAAAGGTTCAGGCATTGCATGAACTGGGAAGCCTTCTCATCTTTGCCAAAAAGAAAAGGTAGATTTTGGGGAGTCAGTAGAACAAGGGAAAATTTTGTTTGGTTGTTTGAAAACATTTATAATTATTGTGAAAAAATCCTGTATTTCATGAATTTTAGTTTTTCGACTATATCCCATTGCTACATTTTATTCTTCAAATGCTACCTGAGAGAAAAAGTTACAAGTGTAAATGGTATAGATTCATTCTCTAGCATTTTAATTAAAATGCTTCTTCAGTGCATTTGCTTTCTCTTTTGGAAGATAGATTTAATGACATAGATCTCAGAAAGCATATTGTTTAATGCTCTGTTTCTCTTTTAGGACTGCTTTTAAATGTTGGTGCCAAGCCCTTGATGATATATTCAGAAAACAAGATGTGCTGCATACATGGAAAGAGTTTGGTACCTCACTCACCAATGCTACCAACAGTCATTTACCTCCAGGTTCCAAAGATTACAGTGAGGAATTTCTGTCAAATGTTGGCATTTGGGGATGTTTGCAAGGAGCGGTCATATCAGCAAAGATAGCTCAGTGAGTGTGACAATAGAGCAAGCTTCCTTTTGTGGGGTGCCCATCTGTCCATGTAGAGCTCCATGCCTCAGACACATGGGACTAGTGGAGAGCTATGTCCATACCATGCAAAGTTATACACTTTACTTATTTGTGATATGTATTATCTATGGACATCTCTTCTTCCTATAACCCCCACTCGCCATGTGGGCATCACATGGACACAAATCTTTGCTTTTCACCCATGTATCCTGAGTGTCTAGCATGGAGTTGACATTTAATAACTATTTGTGGAGTGAACGATTGAGCGAGTGAACAGTTGGTATGGGATCAAAACCAACAGTGTGGAGGCAGGCTGACTTGGGCCTAATTCAAGAGCCCCCGCCTAACACTGGCACCCTTGGCTTGCTCCTCATTCTCTCTGAGCCTCAGTGTTCTCATCTGTAAACTGGTGGCAAGAATTACATGACATACTGTATTAGTTCGCTAGGGTTGCCATAACAAAGAACCAGTTTGTGGGCAATTCATTGTCTCATAGTTTTGGAGGCTTGAATTCTTAGGTCACGATGTTGGCAGAGTTGGCTTCTTCCCAGGGCTCTCTCCCTGCTTGTAGCTGGTGGTCTTCTCACAGTGTCCTTACATTGCCCTCCTCTATGCATGTCTGTATCCTAATCTTCTCTTCTTACAAGGATGTCAGTCATGCTGGATTAGGGCCCACCCCAATGACCTCATCATAACCTCATTACCTCTTTATTTTAATTTTATTTTTTTATAGTTTATTTGTTTTTGAGACAGAGAGAGACAGAACATGAGTGGAGGAGGGGCAGAGAGAGAGGGGGACACAGAATCTGAAACAGGGTCCAAGCTCTGAGCTGTCCCCACAGAGTCTGATACGGCACTCGAACCCATGAGCCATGAGATCATGACCTGAGCCAAAGTCGGATGCTTAACTGACTGAGCCACCCAGGCCTCCCCCCACCCCAATTACCTCTTTAAAGACCCTATCTTCAAGAACAGTCACATTCTGAGGTTATTGGGGGTTAGGACTCCAACATATGAATTTGGAAAGGGGGCACATAATTTAGTTCATAACACATACTATATAAGTTTCCTAATTCTGTAACAAATTATCACAAAACTAGTGGCTTAAAACAACACAGATTTGTTTTCTCACAGTTATGGGGGTTAGAAGTCTTTTTTTTTTAATTTTTTAAATTTTTTATTTTTTAAAAATTTTTTAAATTTTTATTTATTTCTAGGAAAGAGAGAGAGACAGCGTGAGCAGGGGAGGATCAGAGAGAGAGGGAGTCACAGAATGAAACAGGCTCCAGGCTCTGAGCTGGCTGTCAGCACAGAGCCTGACACGGGGCTCAAACCCACGAACCGCAAGATCATGACCTAAGCGAAAGTCAGACACTTAACCGACTAAGCCACCCAGGCATCCCGGGGGGTTAGAAGTCTTAAAATCAGTATATTGGTAGGGCTATGCTGTTCTCTGAAGGCTCTGGAGAAGAATCTGGTTCCTAATTTTTTCCAGCTTCTGGAAGCCTCCTCCCCCCCTCAGCTCACAGCTCCATCTTCTTTCTTCAGGATCAACAGCCTATTATCTTCTTTCTCCCTCCCTCTTTCTCTCTGACCTCTGTTTCTGTGTTTGTCTCTCCTTCTGTAACTCTGACTCTCCTGCCTTTCTCTCATAAGGACCATTGAGATTACACTGAGCCCAACCTTAGTTTTAATCACCTCTGCAGTCTTTTTTTATTTAGGGCCAATATAAGGTCAATTTTATTAGTTTCTTTTAATTTAAATTTGAATTAGCTAATAGTGTAATATTGGTTTCAGAAGTAGAATTCAGTGATTCATCACTTACGTATAACACTCAGTGCTCATCAAAATGCCCTTTTTAATATCCATCACCCATCTAGCCCATCTCCCACCCACCTCCCTCCAGAAACCCTCAGTTTGTTCTTTATCATTAAGAGTCTCTTGTGGTTTCTTTCCTTCCTTTCTCTTTCCCCCTTACTTACCATATGTTCATCTGTTTTGTTTCTTAAATTCCATATATGAGTGAAATCACAGGAGATTTGTCATTTTCTGATTGACTTATTTCTGCCATGTAAAGCACATATTCATATATCTGGGAGATTAGGACATGGATCTCTTTGACAGGGGTGGGGAGTATTATTCAGTCTACCACAGATAACACATAACATATATGAAAGTCATCACAGTGTCTTACACCTACTTAGCACTGACAATATTTTAAATACTTGAGTAATGTGAGAAATTTTAAAAGTATGGAAGGAGTAGAGGTACGGTTTTCTTTCACCTCTGCAGTTACATTTTTTTAAAAAAATGTTTTATTTATTTCTGAGAGAGAGACAGCATGAGAAGGGGAGGGTCAGTGAGAGAGGGAGACAGAATCCGAAACAGGCTCTGAGCTAGCTGTCAGCACAGAGCCTGACGTGGGGCCTGAACCCACAAACCGTGAGATCATGACCTGAGCCGAAGTCGGATGCTTAACTGACTGAGCCACTCAGGCGCCCCTGCAGTTACATTTTTAGCTCATCTATAGGGTACGGTGGGGGAAAACATGCATGGTACTCAGACTTACGGAGAAAATTTAAAAAGTTCTATATATAGAAAAAAATCCAGAAGGAAATTAGCCAAAATGTTACCAATAATCATGTTTAGGTGTTAGGATTATTGGCGATATTTCATTTATATATATATATGTATTTTTTTCTGTATTCTACACCTTAGATGAGAGTGTAGCACTCTTAGAATCAAAAAGACTATTTTAATTTTGGAAAATCTGTGACTATTAGAGATGTATTTAGATAAAACTATTATTTGAAATTGTCCTATGAATCCATTTCTTTTCTTATACTTATTTAGGTTTATTAAGATCTCAGAGGTTGACGAGAGAACCAACTGTTGCATTTTGTCTGCATTACTCTTTCAGGTAACACTTTATGTATAGCTTTCTGTGGTAATGACTATTCAGTAGGAAAAAAAATGCAGTGGTTTATCATATTCATAAAACTCACAGGTAGGAAAATAGTGAGGGACCTTGATGAAATAGCATAAGCCCGTCTTTCCTTCACTGGCTAAACCCCTGTGGCACTTTCACCTTGAATACTCAGCAGGGTCTGTTTCTCCTTTAGACTCCAGAAGAAGTTTTGCAGATAGGGAAACTGAGTTTCTCATCATTAGTAAGACTGTGTTGCTAGTGAGCTGCAAAGCCTGTCTGTTTGACTCCAAATGGTTGCCTTAGGTTACCTCATCTCTAAACTTTTACTTGATTGCATGATGTGAAGTATACCATATAATGAAAGCAAGAAATAAGTTGAAGACTACAGAACTATAGTGTTGGCAGCTCTTAGAATTTTGGTTTGACTTCATTGAAGAAGAAAGAAACTTTTATCTGAAATACAAGACATTTTGAGATGCAGGGATGTAGCCAGGGGCCTTTGCAATCTACTAAAGGTTCTGTTTACTTTGAAGGGTGGACACCCTTGTTCTGTGTATCAGAGGAGTCTGATAGCGTATGCAGTCTGGGTAGATGAGATCTCTGAAAAGCCTTCTCTGAATGTGAGGCCAGACTTTTCAGTTTTCTTATGCTCCAAGCACCTCTTACCTACGCTTTACAAGGAGGAAGAGGCAGGTGTGCAAAGAGAACGATAATCTGATACTGACTCCTTATGTACTGCTTGTTCTTGAAGAGAATGCTGTTTGTGTTGTAGAAAATAAACAATTGGAAAAATTATATTTTTGCTTACTGTGGACATAGTTTTTCAGTAATACTATACCTATAATGAAAACGGGTGGCATTTATTTTAAAAACCTGTTATTTTTTTATGACTTTAAAACAGATTTGTAAAAGTAAAAACTTAACCAACTGTGTAGTATTTTAGAGTAGGTTCCTGATAAATTTAATGAACAATCTGGTTAAAATTCTTTTCTGATATATACATTAAAATAATTTCATAAAGCATTTGTCATCATTTAATCTTAATTATTTAAGGTAACATGAGAAGCATTCCTAACTGTAAAATTCAATTTTGTGTACCAATCTTGTTTCCCAGCATCAAATACAATGTTGGTCATATAAATTACCTAAGACATACTGGTGAAATTAGACAACTCATCTTTCTTTTTCCTTTTTTTTTTCTTTCATAGTTTATTGTCAAGTTGGATTCCATATAACATCCAGTGCTCATCCCAACAACTGCCCCCCTCCATGCCCATCTCCCCCCTTCCCCTCTCCCCCACCTCCAACAGTCCTCAGTTTGTTCTCAGTATTCAAGAGTCTCTCACGGTTTGCCTCCCTCCCTCTTTCCAACTATTTCCCTTTCTCCTCCCCCATGGTCATCCGTTAAGTTTCTCCTAATCCTCCTATAAGTGAAAGCACATGGTATCTTTCTTTCTCTGCCTGACTTATTTTCCTCAGCATGACACTCCTCAAGTTCCATCCACTTTGCTACACATGGCCAGATTTCATTCTTTCTCATTGCCGTGTAGTATTCCATTGTACAGATAAACGACCTCTTCTTGATCTATTCGTGTGGAGGTTCCTCAAAAAATTAACAATAGAACTCCCTATGACCCAGCAATAGCACTGCTAGGAATTTACACAAGGGATACAGGAGTGCTGATGCATAGGAGCACATGCACCCCAATGTTCATAGCAGCAGTTTCAACAATAGCCAAGTCATGCAAAGAGCCTAAGTGTCCATCAACAGACAACTCATCTTTTTGCTTAATTCAGTTAGAAGTTCAGAATTACCTCTGCTTAATTTAGACTTTTGAAATAATTTATCTCCTCTACTTATAAGTTAGTATAGTGGAAAGAACATAGATATTTTAATTTAAATAAGTGTCACTTTGAATCTTCTTTCTGCTGCCATTAGCTGTGTGAGCTCAAATAAGTTCATTGTTTAAGCCTCCATTATATCATTTGTGAGGTAATAACCCTTCCTTGTAGGGGTAAGGTAAATGAGGAGTAAATGAGGTAGTATTTATAAAGAATTTACCAATAGTGGCCAACACAAAACTGACCTCAACAAATGATAGTATAATGATAATTTCTTCTGAAAATAATAAGTATCCAACTACCATGGAATTTTAAAGGCCCGTCTTGAATGATAAAAGCATTTGGAACCATAACGGTGATAATAACAATAACTACCATTTATTACCAGGTAGTCTGCTAGGCATATGCTAAGCACTTTAGGAAGTAATCCATGTGCTTATCTTTCTATTTCCGTGTCGCACATGCAATTTATTGCTCTTTGTTTCACCTGTTTTCATTTTCAGGGTTTGCTCAGAACCACACTTCCACACCCCAAAGCTGAACGTTGCTATGCTCAGTATGAAATCACTCAGCTTCTGCCAGGCATTGAACTCTTCTCGGACAGATACAGGGCTGACATTTGCTCTGTAGTTGCAAGTCTGTATTATGTCATACGTGAACTGCACTTTGCTAAGCAAAATCTAATAGTAAGTAATTTGTAAATTCAACAAATCTTAATTCACTGTGGTATTTTTGCCTTATACTCTATGCTATTCAAATTTTGCTAATTTGGTTCTCTTGTTTAACTCTTTAACTCTATATTCAGAATGCTAACTTGTAGCTCAAAATAAGATATATTAATTAATATTCCTTCTTTGACATCATTGTTTGCATTACATTTTGGATACAAAGTCAACGTCTGTTGGGTTTTATTCTCATTTTACTCTATTATTTTATCTCCCCCACCGCCTTAAGACATTTGGGGAAATTGATTTAGAATGTTTCACTGGTCTCAACAGAGCAATCTAGTGCATATGTAACTCACTGCATTAGTCATTACAGACCTATCAGTACCAAAGCTGTGAGTATTTCTTTGTTGAGATAAGTTGATCTTTGTGTCTCTTCTCTCTGTCAAGGGTACATCTAACTGAACAACTGTGAACTGAACAGATTCCAACTGTGAAATAAAAGACAAATACTTCTTTATATTCTAAGACATTCAAAACCCTCATGGAATTCTTTTTTCCTTTGGGTAAATAAGTCACAGTAGAGATCATATATTTGAAATTCGTTGCATTTAAAAAATAAGTTAGTATGTTCTACCTGTTAGTCATTTTATATTTTTCTCTTTTATTTCATCTTTCTGATTTTCTTTTATGTTCTTTCCTATACTTTTGTGTCTTTCCCTTACCATGGTTTGCTTCTTAATGCCTATTCTTTCTCTTTTTCTCATTCTTTCCTTTTCTTCCCTAATTTTCATACCTACTTTCTTTTTTACGCCATGTATTGTGTTCTATGCTCTTGTTCTAAATTCATTCTTTCTCCTTGTAGTAAAAAGATTTATTGCCCCCTAATATGAGTTATTAAATTATAAAGCCATGTAATAAAGTGAAGAGATTGATAAATGCTTTTAACACTTGGCATATTTGTCAAGAAATTGTTTATTAGAAAAAGATAACAAAATGGTGCTACTCTCATTGTTAAGGGGATTTGTTTCTGGATTTAGAAAATAGTTCTATCCCCTGGGTAACCTTTAGCTGCCTAGTCATATTCATATATAATACATATCACTGCATTGGAAAAGAAATGAGACTTTTTTTCTCTGAAGCTTAAGAAATTGAGAACATTTTTCTGAATAATTGAGCAATTGGCAGCAATAAAGTGGTGTGTTTTTATTTCTCACTAAAGAAAAGAAACAACCTCAAAGGTAATAGCCAACTCTTATTGTTTTGTGCTGCATTAATTATAGAAAAAGATATTGTGTTATGTTTGTTGTGCATAATTGTAAAAAAAATGTATTATGTTTGAAATCATTTAAGACCAGTTCTAAACCATTTAAAAGGCTGTTGCTATTAGCAGCTGCCAGTTGACTGACAATTAGAGGTTCCTTAGCTGAACTTTCACCATGTTAACAGTTTGTATTTGTATTACACTACCCTCCAGAAGAAGCCCAGTGGGTAAAGAGAATGCTGTCACATATAAAACTTGCTACGAGACCTTTTGCTGTGGAATTATGGGAAATAGTTTGCTAAATAATGGAGATCTCAAAAGTCCTCCTTGTTCTATCTCCCTTCAGTGGGGGAAGGAACCAGTTGTAAAACTTCAGTTTTCAGTTGATATCAGAAGCTGTTCAGAAGTCTAGGCAAAAATCTGTCCCTTCAGCATCTGCCTCTACCCGGATGGTGGCTGGATCAACTGAAATATTGGTAGTTTGTAAGCTTTCACCCATACCCATGAGATTTCAAGAGGAGTTGAACTTTGGGCTTAATTCTAGGCAAATAAAAATATTATGTGAAGAGTAAGCTTGGGTAATCAGTAGAATATATGCTCTGTGAAAGCAAGGACTGGTTAGGTTTTGTTGTCATGCAACAGTGCTGACAAATAATGGGCATGCTATAAAACACTTTTTTGCTGATAGAGATATTCCAGTTGAAGACAAATAGCAGCAGCCATTGAAATGAATGAGTTGGGGACATGGGTGAAAGTTCCTTTGCTTTAAATTTTGAAGTTATTTGATACCTTATTTGCTAGAATGTTTCTCCAGGCCTCAGTGATTCGTATACATGTTAATTTTTTTCAAGGAGGATAATTGGTTGGATTTTCACTTTCCCATGCTTAAAGAGATTTGAAACTTGGGTTTTGGGTAAGTTCGCATAAAATTATGAAGCTTATGCTAGGCAGATCGTTTCACTTACACCAAATAGTAGAGGGTCCTAGGATGACAGAATCAATTGCTGTTTTAAATAGCATCTCCTACATTAATATTTGGCTACATTTTATTGTTAGGTTGTTGACTTGATAAAACATGTTCTAAATCAAAAAATGTTTTTTACCATTGGTAGATTCTGCCTCTCCTTGCATTGTATCAGTTTTTTGTTTCTGGGGTTTGCCAAGACCTAGTCAGAAATCTGGAAGCAAGAATCCTCAAGGTATGTCATGAACTTTTAAGATATCTCATATCCTTGAACTCTAAAGATATTTTCATAAATGAATTTCATTCTAATACTCATAATAATAAGCTGGTAATAATATGGTGTACTTACACAAAAAAGCTTGCCCATTATTATAATAAAGCATATGAGAGAGCTAGTTAGAATAGTTAGATCGTTTTATGCTTGGGCCACAGTGAAGTGAGGAAGAGCTATACATGAGAAAAAGGCACACCCAACATCACTCAGCCTGGAAATCACCACTTGTGAAATGTTGGTTTCTGGGTGGATGCTAATGAGTCAGTTTTCTAAAGTTTCTGTGAATTTTTTGCCAAGGATCTTTATGTATATCATGATATGTGAGAAGTTTTCATTACATATTGAAATGACAAATAACAAATGGCAATTGAAATGACAGAACACACAGATGCTGAGTTATCACTAATTCATTCTGTAATGTAGAAGTCAGGTGAGGCTCTCTGCCCTCCAGATTCATATGCAGTTGGCTTCAGGCCCCTGTGGAGTGGGAACTTCAAGCACCTCATTTTCTCTGCCCATTTTCCTGTTAGCTGTGGTCATAGTCTCCCACTTCTGTCAAATCCATTTTGTACATGTATCACCTCAACATCCAGCAGATTTGCTCCCTGTTCTATATCTCCTCGTCTTGACTTGAATTCAGCCCTAATTCATGTTTTACACACACACACACACACACACACACACACACACACACACTCCACTTACTCACACATAAACATGCACAACACAGTCACCCAAGGCCTGTCTTTTCGTATTGGACTTAGTAAAAATTTGGAACACAGGAAAATTTAAGTTGAGGCAAGAAGAAACAATTATTAAAATAGAATATTTGGCATGTCTGAGTTTAAAATATTTCTTAGCCAACAACTCATGCTTTCCCCTCTCATCCCATGGCTTAATCAGCTGTGTGCTGGTAAATGTTTCACACCTCACTCTATAAAAAAAAGCCCTGATGTGTAACATTTTCAGTTTCCATGGTGCAGATATTCCCACTACAGCTGATTTCAGACTACCAACAGGGCATTACTGAATGTGGAGCTGAGACAAGACGTGCACAATTTCCTCTTATCCTTGGGAGTAAACGGGTTCCAACACACCACTGGCTTACCCCTCCTCCTCCCTTTTCAGAAATACCTTCTACCCTTCTTCCACAAAGCTTTCTCATTTTATAATGAAAGAAAATTAGACTTTCCTTTGAACTCCTCTCTCTGTATGGATCCTGTCTCTAGGCCTGTGTTTTCAGATGCAAATAGTCAACTGCATTCTATTTCTAAATAAAGACAATACCTTCCATAAGAGGAATTCTGGTACTAACTATTAAGAGAATATATTTTAACTCAGGAATAAATGATTTTTTATCAGCATGAAAATTTCTGGATCACTCTTTCTGACCTAGTAAACTCTTAAGAGTTTGCCTGCTTTTGATTTCCAATGACACCATTTTTAAAAAGCTGCATATAGCCTTTATCTCTCTCTTTTTTAAGACAGTGCTCTTTTCAAAATTGCAAAATTCTTCAGATTAGGGTCTGTATCTTATTCATCTTTTATTTTCCTATTGTGTATTGAGTAACAAATTCATATATTGATATTTAGTAAATAATTATTGAATTGAACTTAAAATCTACAGATATTTATCAAGGGCCTACTGTCCATACATTTTAGTGTTTAGTGGGAACTCAACTGGAAGATACATGGTAAACATTTATTGCTTTATCTCTGAAACAGCATTTATTGAGTATCACCTATATAAAAGCACCATGTTAGTAACTCTGATCAAAGAGATGTAATCCATGATTCTTGCTTATAAGGAAGTGAAAATAGGGAAGGGAGATAGAATGTGTATACAAAACAATGTAATGTGCATCTGCCCATTGATCATTTCCAAACTGTCTTCTGGAGTTTGAAAGAGGGAAAATGGCTTTGAGTCTCTTGGTTTTACTAAGATTTAGTGAAGAAAGCAGAAGTAACTCAGCGGGAGAGAGAAAGAAGGGAACATTCTTTGCAGACAACAATGTGAAAGATATGGAGATAAGACAGCATTGATGCTAAGAGAGCAATGATGGTTGACTGAAGCCAGAGAGGAGGTTTTGAGTAGGGAGAAGGTCATATGAGAATACCAGAGGTGCATGTTGTGGTCCATGCTGTCGATGACTGGGGCCCAGTCCTGACTTCCAAACCGAGGCATAATGTGGAGGCTGAGCAGTGAGAGAAATGAGGAGAATATGAAAACTAAGTAACAGTTTTATTCTGGTCTGTCATTTAGAAGTAAGAGAAGCATGAAAGGGTTACAGTGACCATTAGTAATGTGTCAGAAGAAAATCCAGAGAGGCAACTGAAAGATAGAATCTGGAGCTAAGTTTTTGATTAGTAAGTTTGTGTTTTATTGGATTGTTAGCACTTGGAAATTTTTTGTACTAGGGTAGCTTAAAAGCCAGTGAAGAAGTTTGGACTGTAGTCTTCAGCCTTGGGTGGAGAAGTGGAATGAATTTCAGAATCTTGATCAAAAGAAGGACATGATCAGATGTATCTGGTAACAGTGTCAGGAGCAGAGTGAGACGGAAATGGTGTCTTACTGGCATAGTAGAACAGAAAAACCTGGCTAGGGTTTTGACATAAACAATGAAAAAGGGCAACTGATGCATCGTAGAGAGGAAGAAATGACAGCCTGTTTGAGTAGAGTTTGCCTGACCTTTCTGAAGTAAACTGGGGTCAACGAGTGGGAAGAGGGAAAAGTCATAGTCAGGAAATAGCAAACAATACTTTCTGACAAGTCAAACAGCAATAGATCAAGCTGTTAAGCTTCTGCTGTACACTAGTGTCTTTCAGGGAAAGCTTTAAGACCTCTTTATGATCAGCCAGTCTGGCTTCTCTTTAGAACTGCCAACATCTTGAAAGATTTATTACTCTCAACGCATCTAGCATTCCTGGGATGGGAACCGATAGTTCTGTATTTGTGCGAGTGAAGGGTTGATTTAAGGGTAGTTCTTTTTTTCCATCTGGCTTGTTTATGTTCACATGATTGACCATTTCTGAAAATACATGTTTATTATTATTGCCATAGCTTTTTCAAATGGCTGGATTGGTATGATAAACTGAAACCAAAGGTAGCCTTAGCAGTTCCAGGTAGTTCATGTACAGCCATCTCGTAGCCAAGACCAGAAGAGACTAACCTCGCACAGCATTTCCTCCAAGAGGTAATAAGAAAAATGTTCATCTAGAAGTCTAAAAGAGCTCATATGACTCCCTAATGCCTACTTTGATATTATATGGCACTGGGGAGATTAGAGCCCAAGGTAACTTAGGCAAGAACCAAAGTATGCAACTTAACAGAAAAGCAGTTTTCTCTTCTCTATTGAAAATATTCTCCTACCCTTTTATGCTTTATTTTCAGGTTATTGCCACATCCTATTTACCCTGAACTTACCTTCTTTTTATTTCTTTAAAATTTATATACTCTTGAGATTCCTAGTGTGGTACATAGCAGAAAAGAGATGTGTGTGTGTGTGTGTGTGTGTGTGTGTGTGTGTGTTTGTATGTGTATTATATGCATATGATCTTCATCCAGTTTTGTATTTAATTCCCTGCTTGCACAATTTACTCTTCTCTATTGTCAACAGTCACTGGAGTTTGTAAAACATAAGTAAGGGTTAGGGCCCTGCCCTGCTTAAAATGCTCTAATTACTTCTTATCACACAGAGAATAAAATTCCAAGTTCCTACTCTGGTCTACAGGCCACCATTCATATCTACATCCTAGCCATCTTCCCCTCCCTCCCTAAACTCCTGCCACACAGGCTCTTCCTTGAGCACCCAGGAACCCCAGACTGCTCCTTCAGCTACATGACCTTTGTACTTTGAGTTTCTTCAGGAGATTTTCCACATGTCTCTCTCTCATGTCATTCCCAAATTTTTTCTTGGATGTCTTCTCAGAGAAGTCCTTCTTGACTGGAACTTTGAGAGTAGCATTTTGTCAGTATCCTCTATCCTTTATAATACTGTATAGAACAATTGCCTGCTGTTGTTTATCAGCTTCTTGGTCTATTGCACATATAAACTAGCTTATACACAAACACATACATCTCCATCCACTGTGTTTACCATGCATTAATTTAGAAGGCATTACCAGCATTAAGCAGAAATTTTGGATCTCAGAAAGTTGATGACTTTTCTCTAAAATTTTTATTTTGTAAGTAATACAAATCATTTAATTTGAAATCTCATTTCTTTTTTTTTCCCTTTAAATGTAGAAGATAGCTAAATACACATCTGGAAAGAATGTAACATCCAAGAGGGCTTGGTACATAAGAGTTGCCCATTGAACATGTTGAACGATTGAATGGCTTTGTCCAGGAACTTTGCTTCCCATCATTCCCTGATTGAAAGTCTTACTGGATAATATTCAAATTGAGCCACATACAATGCATAGTCACCAACTGATTAACTTTAAGGATATGTCTTTAAAATTGACAGTGTCCATTAATCATGGTGACAAAGCAGATAGTCTTTATGTTGATCCATTGTAGAGTTCATCTCCTGGTTTGTTTCACTTCGCTCAGAGAATTAGAGAACATCAGGAGTGTTTTTGTTTTGCTTTTCTTTTAAGCCATAGTTCACTATGGGAACAAAAAAATAAATTTAGTTATTTTTTTTAACTCTTGTATGCCTGCCATATTTTTGTGTTTGCCTCTGATGAAGTAAGCCACATCTGATGAATGTCCACTGTTTTGAACAATTGCTTGCTGTTGTTTATCAGCTTCTTGGTCTATTGCACATGTAAACTAGCTTATACACAAACACATACATCTCCATCCACTGTGTTTACCAAGCATTAATTTAGAAGGCATTACCAGCATTAAGCAGAAATTTTGGATCTCAGAAAGTTGATGACTTTTCTCTAAAATTTTTATTTTGTAAGTAAAACAAATTATTTAATTTGAAATCTCATTTCTTTTTTTTTTTTCCTTTAAAGATAGAAGTCCTTATAGATTTAGGATTTTTTTCTGAAGCCTTTTATGAGATATCCCAGATTTTTTATGGAAAAAACATGCCTTCCTCAATACCCGCTGGCTGTAAAGCTACTGGAAAAGTGAAGGTAAATCTGCTGTTTGATTCAAAGCCATTTCTTTACCTTTTGAAGGTTACATTCCTAAGATTTAGGGAATGCTTCTACAAAAGTGTATTTACAAGTCTCTGCTACTGCAAACCTCTTTGTTAAGCCTGGTTGTAGTGAACAGCAGGCTTTTACAAGGTTTCATTTGTCCAGAATGGAAGGGTGTCGTGTTGGGGCGTATGGTATTGGAGTCAATTTTTACAGTGGAATTCTGTCCTTGTGCTATGGATGGTCTCAGCAGACACATTTACCAGCCACTACCTCTTTGACTTTGGCATCTAATCTTATAATTTCTGGTTAATGTTGTTAGTTGAAACAATTTCTCCTCATGTTTTACTGGATATTTTTTTATTCATATATTATATACCAAAGTTTTAAGCATGTATTGTTCAAATTATATTTGTAGATTAGATAATTGAAACATCCTTGAAAAATGAATCCTGACATTTTATTTAAATCAAAGTGAGCCATTTTTTCCCCACTATTTTGGGTTTCATGGGAATCACTGAGTGATCTTGCAGTGGCTTGGACCCTGGTGATCCAGCAATAAAGGAAATAAGAGGTAACAAGTCAGTTTCGGGGTAGATGGTATGCGTGAGCAGTGAGACTGGCAGACAGACACAGTACATACTGGTGACATTCAAATTTGGAAGACTTAAAAGAACCTGAGAAATAGGCTAAGTCTCAAAAATTACTTGTATCAATTGATGTTAAATATACATACAATGCATTCATTACTTCAGTGTGTTCCCCTAAAATGTCACTGCTTATTTCTCAGTATGACTGCTACAGCATTACAGTTTGTTGTTTTAGGGTAAGTGTGAGGTTATCTACAGAAAATCCTAAGAGGGACATTCAGTAGGAAATAGATACATCTGTGTGTATATGTAAATACCTCTCTCCCTCTCTATCTTTCTCTCTCCCTCTCTTGAAAAAGAGGAGTCAGTTGGTGTTTTTGCTCATTTTCTTGGCATGAACTAACTCATCTTCTTACCTGGTTAAATTCACAATATTTTCTTGCTTGCTTTTCAGCGAATAGCATTTCCCTATTGTAAATGGTTTGCATTTTCTTATTAAAATTATATTTTAATTCATTTAAAAATATTTTTTAGGTGCCTACCGAATACAGGCACTGTTTTAGCCATGGGGATAGACCAGTAAAAAGATAAATGGAGTTGTTGTCTTTTTGGAAGCATGTTAGTATTGGACAATCCAGTGAAGAAGACAAACAATAAACATATTAAGCACATAAATATATGTCAGGCGATGATGTACCACAAAGGACACTCAAGCTGAATTGGAGGAACAGAGAGTGATTAGGGCAGTGGCTGGCTATTTTTTCCAAGATGGTTTGGGAAGTCTCTCTCATTAGAGACTTATTAGGGAGTTTTGAGTGTGAAAGATTTAAAAAAAATTTTTTTTTAATGTTTTATTTATTTCTATGAGAGAGAGAGACAGCATGAGCAGGGGAGGGTCAGAGAGAGAGGGAGTCACAGACTCTGAAACAGGTTCCAGGCTCTGAGCTGGCAGTCAGCACAGAGCCCGATGCGGGGCTCAAACTCACGAGCCGCGAGATCATGACCTGAGTGAAAGTCGGACGCTTAACCAACTAAGCCACCCAGGCGCCCCAAGTGTGAAAGATTTGAGGGAGGAAGTAGAAGGGCATAGGCCCTGATGGAGATACCTATAAGATGTGGTTGAGGAAAACCAAGGCCAAGTGAAGCTGGTAAAAGAGAGAGGAGAAGGTGGTGGGAGCTATAGTTGTTTAGGACCTATTAGGGCTTGGTGAGGACTGGTGCTTGCTCTAAATAAGATGAGAAGCCTTGTAGAGTTTTCAGCAGAGGAGTGATGGGATAAGAATTACTTTTCAAAGGACCACTTTGCTTGCTGTTTGGAGAATAAACTGCAGTTGAGCACGGGTATAAATAGGGAAGCCAGTTAGAAATCCTTTGCAAATAACCTGAGTGAGACATGACAATGGTTGGGATGATAGTGGTGGGAGCAATGAAAAGTGGTCTCCTTAGTCGAGGTGGATCCTAGAAAATTTGGGGGCATTAGCAAAGAAATTTAAAATCATGAGACTGGATGAAATCAGCTGGGGCAAAGAGAGAAATACAAGTCAGAGGACTAAACGTTGGAGTCATCCACATTTCAAGTCCAAGAAGATGAGAAGGAAAGAAAAACCAGCTGGGTAGAAGGAGAAACAATAAAGAGTTTTTAAAGTTCATTGCTTTCACCAAAACAAACAATCTTAAGTTCATTTTTACAGGTATATTCCAACTTAATTTTTATTATCTAGTTTTCATGAGAGAAAAGTGTGGGTGAATTGTCTTTCAATCGATTCTGACTTTAAATTTTGTATTCTCCAAGTTAATTTGAAGCTTTCCAGCTTCAATTGGGAACTTAAAAAAATGTAATTAAAAGAGGAAATGTGTTCAGGGTTTATAATTAAAATAGGTGCCAATGTTATTAGGCTGCAGGCTAGTTATTTAAAGAAAGGATTAATTAATTAGATTTTAGTTGTAAAAGAAGTAACTGAAAAAGTCTTACAGATTACTACTGGACTTTTCACAGGCTTTAAAAAAAAATTCTCTTTTAACATGATACTAGTATTGGGATTCTGCTCTTATCACCAAATCTAAAGTCCATCATCAACTTTCTTCCTGTTATATCACCAAAGGTCCCTTAGATTCACTTATTTACTTTTCAGTGGATGAGAGAAGATAAGAAATACCTTCAAAAAAGGGGGAAAATTTTTAGCAGTTACCAACATTTTATTCCAATAAGAGCTATATGTGATGTCTTGGTTTAGGGGTCCCTCAGATCCCTCAGATCCTAAGACAAGGATTTGGGAGCAAGTAGTATATTTGGGAAGTGATTTCAGGGAGAATGGTGAGTGTGTGGAAAGTCAGATAGGGAAGGGAAGAGAACCACTGCAGAGACTATTAATGAATCACTGTGTGGACAAGCAGGTCCTCAGAGACATGGGAGAACAATCTTGTGCTCATTGGATTGGGTTGCTCCCTGAACTTCCAGCCTCTCCTGAATACTCTTGTGGCCACAGAATGCCCTCAAGCAAAGGCATACAGATGTTTGAAGTAGGATACTTACTGTCCATCAGTGACAAACCTGTCCACGGAAGCTTCTGGTATCTTCCAGATGACCAAGCAGATGTGGGCAGGGCATCAGTATTGACATCTTTGAAAAAGGGCCTCTGTACCAAGAGGAATGCACCCTGCATGATGATACGGTCATCTCCTGCAGCAAATAAATGGAATGTTTCCTAATGTAACATTATATTTAGAGCCAAACATATTGACAGGTCGTTCACAATAAAGGAAAAGAACCACAAAAAGAGTTATTCTGAAGAGTAATGTGATTTTACCTCAAACTGGCAAAGATTTTTCTAAATGCTAATGCTCAGTTCTAATACTCTTATGACCCAGTAATTCTGCTTCCAGGAATCTATCCAAAGGGAATACTAAGAAATACAGATGAAATACTCACCCATGTTGTTTAAACTAGGGCTGAATGGTGGGACAAGGGTGGGAATTTGTTCCCCTTGATGTCTAACAAAAAGAAAGGAGTTATTATGCTGCATTCATAGCATGGGACATTACTTAGCTATTAGACTGAGGTTTACAAATGACTTAATGACATGGAAAAATAATTATGATGCAATGTTTAATGAAAAGGAATACAAATATATATTTAAAATACATCAAAAACGAAATTGGTAGTAAAGACACCAAATTATTAACATTGACAACCTAAAAAAAGTTGATTTATGTGTGATTTTTTACTTCCCTCTTTATTCTATAGTTGTCCTTCTGACTAGAACATGTATTGCTTTTATAACAAAAATTACATTTAAAATACTTTTATAACACATTAACAGTTTCATTTAAAAAAATAATACTTTTGTGTCTAATGTTAGTGCTTTATATATTGACAGATATTTCAATCATTTGATTCAGGAAAACCTCTTACTAGTAAAGAAAATTTACAGGTAAGAATAACAATATTTTATAAGTGTTAGATACTTAGTAAGGGTAATTTTGAGTCATTTGGTAAGAATAACACTTGTTTTTGAAAATCTGCTATGTAATTAATATGCTCTTCTATTTCTAATAATGGTGTTTTATCTCCAAAGTTGAGCCTGAGGTAGGATTGGACTCAAACTAGTCTGGCTTTCAAATTGAGCAAATATCATTTATTGTTTGTAAATGTTTAAATTATATATATAAATTCATTTTGTTTATCTAGACCTGTCAAGTGTCTATCTTTAATGTTTATCTTGATTACTTTGGTGAGAATAGCTGACTTTGATTATAAGAAAAAGATTTTGTGTGTTTTGCTGTTCAACCCACTTATTCAATTCTACTTTTCCTCACATCCTTTCTCCAGTCTCGGACTGCCTTTCAATGTTTTTCTTTTTTCCACTTATTGAAAAATTTTTTAAAAATTATAAAAATAAAAATTTTTTATAGACTATAATTAATATATAACATTGTGTAAGTTTAAGATGTACAACACGTTGGTCTAATACTCTTATGTCCTGCAGTAGGATTCCCATGTAGTGCTGGCTAATGGAAGGTTTTCATATGATATTTTCATAAACAACTCCTCTAACTTCTCAGTGCTCTTTTCAAACAGAGGACTAGATTCTCTATGCCACTAGGTCTGTTCTTGACACCACTTGAATGATTGGGATTTAAGCTTTCGATAACCTAGTAGCATTTAAATATCTTTTTGTTTGTTTCAAATTTTTATTTAAATTCTAGTTAGTTAACATATAGTATAGTATTAGTTTCAGGAGTAGAATTTAGTGATTCCTCACTTGCATTCAGTACCTGGTGCTCATCACAAGTACACTCCTTAATCCCCATCACCTGTATCACTCATCCTGCTGCCTCTCCAGCAAACCCTCAGCTTGTTTTCTGTCATTAAGAGTCCATATGTTTATCTGTTTAGTTTCTTAAATTCCACGTATGATTGAAACCCTATGGTATTTGTCTTTCTCTGACTGACTTAGTTCGCCTGCCATAATGTGCTCTAGCTCCATCCATGTAGTGTAGCATTTAAATATCTTGAAATCAGTTTTTAAAATCTTAGGAGCTAGATTTCATCAGTCTGACCCCTAGAAAGTGTTAGGGCAGGAGAGTAGAGTGCAGCCATAGGTAAGGGGCTACAGACACCTAAGGGGTTCACACAACTAGGTGACAGTGCAGAGAGACATCTGCACGTTGTTTAAATTTTTTTAAAGGCCAAGAAACAACATTCTGTTTCATTAATTAAGCTGTTTTTATTAAATAATTTTGAGAGTCATTTCTGCAAAGTTGCTTTTTGTTTTCCATAATTTTCATAAGAATTATATCCTATCCTTCTATTAAATGTAATCTTACTACTTTTCCATTGGTGTTTATGTTATTCCACAAACTTCACTTTTAATTATGCTTCCGATGATTCATTGTTTTGCCTTAAAGTTTGTTTTGATTTATAAGCAACTTGCCTGAAATGAAAGAATTGGTATTAGGAAGATACACATACATATTCATATTTCGCTTCAGTGTTTCAAGACCTTTAAATGTTTAAGAGTATTTATTTCTTCCCAGTCACAAATTTCAAGGCATCCTAAAAACACTTCTTTAAGGAGTGTTTTTGAGTATAAAAGGAATGTCTGTCTGATCATTTCCTTTTAAACAAAAAGAGACTGACAGCATAATGGAAAACCGACTTCTATTAGCTAATTAATTAAAACAGAACTGTTGGCCTGCCAAAGACTCCAGATTACACTTTGTATTTTCTGTATAGAGGAAGAGAAAGGAGTGTTACTAATTAATAGCATTACTAATTAATCTTCTTTTGATCCTCAAGTGTTTGTATGTAGTTGTCAAGAATCATTAAGACACTATTTGCTATGGAGATAAAAGAGAAGAGAAACCTTCTCCTCTGCCCTACAACCAATCTGAAGTTTCTTCCCTAGATAGAGAATGCCAACCATATTCCTAGCACACTGTTTGCTGCATGCTCAGTCTCAGTGCTGTTCTACGTCTGGCTCTTCTGCATGTATTGATTTTCACCCTTTAGAAGATATTAGGATGGGAGAATGTACAACAGATCTCTCCACTGCCAGTATTGCCTCAGACTCTCCCAAGCAATAAGGTTTTTCTTTTGTAACTCACATAAGGCAAAAAGTTTCCCTCTTTTCTAGAATATATAGCTCCAGCATCTGAGATTACTAATCAACAAATATTGTTAATTCAACAAATTTTTAATAAGAGCCTGTTGTGTGCAAGGCACTATTTTGGTGTCGTCAAATAAGTACATTAGTGGGTCAGCAACAGACAAACTCCCAAGCCTTCAGGGAGCTTATATTTTAGGGGAAAAAACTAATAATAAACATAATATATAAGTAAACGGTATAATTAAGTAAATTATATGGTAAGTTAGAAGGTGAACCATGCTAGAGAAAATAAACCCAGCAGCAGATAAAGGGGATTGGGCTCATGGGGCTAGGTTAGGGAGTCGTTATTTTAAATGGAGTAATTAGGTTAGTCCTCACTGAGGACTATGCAAAGACATTTGTGAACAGGTAAAGGTGCATGTTAGGAAATTTGGAAAAGGAGCCATTTAGGAAGTGAGTAAAGTAAGTGCAAAGGCCTTGGGGGCAGGATTGCCTAGCTTGGTGAGGGGCATCTTAGCGTGGCCAGAGCTGTGTGAATGACAGGAAAGCAGTAGGAGACAGTGTCAGAGGTAATGGAGCCAGCTTGAGAAGGGTCTTGTAGGGCCTTTGTAACTTGGGTTCTTCCTCTGAACAAAATGGGGAGCCACTGGAAGGGTTATAGCAGACCTGTGGCCTAATCTACCTGTTTTAGCTGATCCATTGAGCCTACTGTGTGCTAAATACTGTTCCAGTGCTTTTGTGTGTGTGTGTGTGTGTGTGTGTGTGTGTGTGTGAGCGTGTGTGGTTGTGAGGTGACTAGGAATACAGTTTTGGACATATTGAGTTTGAGGTATCTCTTAGATATCCAAATAGACTATTTGAGTCAGAAGCTGATTTGACTTCAGAAGAGAGATTGGAGCTGGAGACAAAAACAAAGGATTTCATCTGCATTTAGATAAAATTAAAACCATGAGTTTGTTTCAGATAACCTAAGTGGAGTGAGTAAAGAGAAGGAAAAGGACCAGGCCCTGGGACACTCCAATGTTAAAAATACAGGAGAGCTGACTGGATGGCTTAGTTGGGTTAAGCCTCTGACTCTTGATTTCAACTCAGGTCTTCTCATGGTTTGTGAATTTGAGCCCCATGCTGGGCTACATGCTGACAGTATGGAGCCTGCTTGGGATTCTCTCTCTCTCTCTCTCTCTGCCTCTCTCAAAATAAATAAATAAACTTAAAAGAATATATGGGAAAAGAAGAGGAACCAACAAAGACTGAAAAGGAAATGACCAACAGTATAGGAAAGAAACCAAGAGAACATGGTGACTTGAAAGCCAAGAGAAATATTTTCTTTTTTTTTCTTTTTCTTTTTTTTATATGCCATTTTATTTTATTATTTTTTTTTTACAAATAGTTTATTGTCAAATTAGTTTCCACATAACACTCAGTGCTCATCCCCACAAGTGCCCTCCTCCATGCCCATCCCTCCTTCCCCCACATCCATCAGTCCTCAGTTTTTGTCAGCATTCAAGAGTCTCTCATGGTTTGCCTCTCTCCCTTTCCCCCACCATTTCCCCCCTTCTTCTCCCCCATGGTCCTCCGTTAAGTTTCTCCTAATCCTCCTATACGTGCAAACATATGATATTTGTCCTTCTCTGCCTGACTTATTTCACTCAGCATAACACCCTCAAGGTCCATCCATGTTGCTACACATGGCCAGATTTCATTGTTTCTCATTGCCATGTAGTATTCCATGGTATAGATAAACCGCATC